>NC_025994.2:96948212-97259867 GCF_000442705.2 Elaeis guineensis | reverse complement strand
GAGGATCGACGGCGGTCGGTGGCGGGCCGACGGAACGGCGGTGGAGCGGCCGCGCACTGCCCAGGCATGGCAACGTGCGGCCCGGGTGGGCCTAGTGCACAGAGCATGGCCCAGGACTGGGCGCACGCACAAGGCGCGGCCCTGGCCCGCACGCCCGCGCGGGAGCCCGAATAGCCCGGTCCACCGTGGACCGGGCGGTGCATAGAGGGCCTTGTGGACCGAGGGGGTGTTTTCCCTTGGTTTCTCAAGGTCCATGATGGACCGAATGCCATTTCCTCGGCGTTTCTCACAATCTACGGACTCTTCTCGTGGACAAGTGCGTGATCGAGTGGTCTGAGACGTTGTCGGTCATGATTCAACAGTTTAAGGGGTTTTCTGGGTGTTGTAAGGAAACAATGTCCTAATCTAACTGGGTTTTTAAGCCTTTAAGAGGCCTATACACAGGAACTGAGGATGGCGTGTTGCGTGGCTTTGATCGGTGAAGAATCTAGAACAGAAGAGAGTGCTGAGAGGAGCAGGAACAGAGGCTTCAGGGAGGCCGTTGGATAGCGGACAGCGATCGCTTCAGGGGTTCAGGGAGGTCTTCCTAGAGAGAGCTTTTGTGAGAAAAAAACTTTCTGTGAGGGAGAGATTGGGTGTACAAGAGTTGAGGGTGTGATCTCCTCTTGTAATTTTTCTTCTCTTTTCTCATAGTGAAATTTGCATGCCTCGTGGAGGCGAGCTCTTTTTTGGCTGATCCATGTATTTGATTATTTCTGTTTTATTTCTTCTTTCTTCCTGCTGCAATGCATGGTATCGAAAAGATCCTGAGAGGTAGTATCTTGACTAGACATCCACCATCAATGCACTCTTGGCCAAAGTGTCAATGATCTTCCATGGAGTCTCATGTTGGCCTGAGTTTATATCGTTTCAGATTGACAGGTCTAAATTTTACCGGGATAACAAGAGAGGCAATCTGAATTATTTGTCCAGATATTTGAGATGTAACATTCAAGTGGACTCAAACCCTTCTTAATTTTCAGGAGTGTGATAGCTGAAGCATCAGCCAATTTGTGTAACTATATTGTCGTTGTTTAAGTGGATTGACTGAAAAGATTTGAGTTCTTGAAGTGCGACTGAACTCGATTCAGCCATTGAGCAGCTAATCACTAGGAGAGATGCTTCCATACAACTGCATGTCCTCTTGGTTTTGTAGTGTGTTAGGTATTCGGGCTTCCTGTGACCTTTGCTTGGTGCAATGTCTTTTCTGCCACTTGTTGGCTGAGCTTTTTAGAATGGATGTTACAGACTGGTACTGGTCTAGTTTTCATTTGTTCAACCAATTGCTTCTGGTAGGAAGAAGGAAGCTTCGCACAAATCTTTGATCGGCTGAAGCATCATCTTATATACTATGTTTTAGATGGAGCAAGTGTCTATTTCAGACAAAATGAGAATTTGAGCAGTAGCTCGCTGAAGAATAGAATTTCCATTAAATGGTCACAATCATTCATCATTCTAGTCATCGGAGGTTCTGTATCATGCTGGTGGAACGCAAACAGCAGTACACAATATGAAGCATCTTCTCCCTACGTAATTACAGATGGCTTCTTCTATTATAAATTAAGCACGATTTTGAAGTCCTGAAGTATCTTTAATTTCTGACGTCTTGATACCTTCACCTCTTCATCTTGTTATTGCTAGGTACTAAAGCTTGAGTAAAGTTGAAACACCTTGTCTATCTATTTTGCTTATCTTATTTTGTTGTTTGTATCTTTAAATTCGATCATTTGTAAACTTTTATATTACTTTGTTTTGATTTTATTATGGCTTGACATCATATTTATTTGGTTAATTTTGACATAGTTGAACTACCTTATTTTTTGTGATAAACACCAGCTTATTTTTCCTTTTTTTTGATGCAAACGGGAGGTACTACCCCCATTTTATTAGATTAAAATGATTAGAATTTATGGATACAGTTTCAAAGAGCAATTAGCTCTATTTAGAGCCCAACACAAAGAAAAAGATTTATGGACAATAATAGAACCCATATTCCACCTAAAGAAGAAACTTTATGGACAAAACAAAACTCATATCCCACCCCAAGAAGAAACTTTAGGGAGTGGGATGCATGGCGAAGGATTGCAATCTATTCCATAACTCTTGATGTTATATCTGAAACTTAATACAACCCAGATGCCTTCAATCAAAAAAGGATTGGAGCAGCTTTTGTAAGGCTGAGAATACTGAATTCTTCTTATTTAGAAGATATGGATGTTTCTCTCCCTCAGCTCCCAACAAGCAGCTGCAAAAAGTTGATACCCCATCTTCTTTGCCCACTTGCCCTTGTTCTTTCCTTTCCAGTATGTCCAAAGATCAAGAAAGTTAACTGGTCTTCCTTTAAGATTCAACTGTAATTTTATGGTTGTCCTTATACTCCTTGTAGATGAGCAATGGAAGAAAAAATGATTAATAGACTCAAAGTTGGCACCACAAAAGCAACAACCAATACTAATATTCCAACACTTCCTAGCAAGTACTTCACCGGTTTGTAACTTATTCTTGGCTGCCAACCATAAAAATACTTTAATTTTCTCTGGACTCGGTGTTTTTCAAATTGCATTTTGAAAAGGACATCTCAAACCACCAAAATTTAGGAACTTGTAAAAAAAATAATAATAAAAAAGATCATTGTGTACCAGCCTCTAAATAGGAACATCTGCAATACGAGACGATACCATAGAAGAAAGAAGGTTATTCAACAACTGAAACCGATATGACTCATATCTTGTCAAAAGATCTATCAACAGGACATACCACCTCAACGTGCTCATATTCCAAAATGATGCAACCGACAAGTTAAACTTCAATATCTGTACATAAAGATCATCAAAACTATAATTAAGAAGAATTTCATCAACCTAAGCATCTTCCCAGAATCTAATTGACCTCCCGTTGCCGCATTTAAAAGCCACACAATTTCAAAAAGCTTCATTCTTCAAACTAATATCCTTCCAAATAGAAGATAGCCCCAAAATGTTCTCGTTGGCATTCCAAACTTCTTTCTTGAGTAGTAAGCTCTTGCAATTTGGTGCTACCAAGAACCATTTGCCCCATGAAGAAACCTTCAAGACCATTTAGCAAGCAAAGAATTGTTCAATTGGGACAAGTTTTTGATACCTAAATCCCCTTGATCTTTAGACTTACAAACAACCTCCCAGCTCACCAGGCAGTGAAACCCACTAATTTCATTACAACCTTTTCATAAAAAAGCTTTTCTCATCTTGTCAATTCTGCTAATAACCTAAGTTGACAATCTGAAGATGGACATATAATATGAAGGTAGGGTCGACATCACAGCATTGATCAAGGTTAACCTGCCTCCCCATGAAAGTAACTTTCTTTTCTAAGTAGAAAGTCTCGCACTCACTTTTTCAATTAAAGGTAACCAACCTTGCTTGAGAAGCTTCCTAAAATGCAAAGGTAGGCCCAAATAAATGAATGAAAAATCTTCTTTTTTGCTGTTCAACCAAGATGCAAACTTTGAAGCCTCCCATCATTCATGTTCAGGTAATGAATGGAGTTCTTGTAGAAGTTAATTTTCAACCCAGAAGTAGTTTCAAATGCCAACAAGATGGCCTTGGCTACCAACATGCTTCCCTATTTTTCAGCACAAAATAAAAGTATATCATCTGCAAACTGTAAGCTCAAAATACCCCTGTACTCCTTAAGGTCACCAATTCCTTCAATTAACCCTAATGCATCCCCTCTTTTGAGCAATCGAGTAAGAACATCCACTGCAAGACTGAAGAGGAAAAGTGAGATTGGATCCCCTTGCCTAAGGCCTTACTTGCATTTTATCCATCTACTAGGAGAACCATTCACTAATAGAGAAATGGAGGCTGATGAAAGAAGACGACGAATCCATTCAATCCATCCGATAAGAAAGTCTCTAGCATGCAGCACTTCAAAAAGAAACTCTTAGTTCAATTTGTCAAAAATCTTTTCAAAGTCCAACTTACAAAGCAACCATTTTTCACCTGTGCACTTGCAATATGCCACCATCTCATGTATGCTGAGGAAGCAATCAATGATATGTCTCCCATTTACAAATGCTGACTGATATTGTTATAATCTTGGTTATAATCTTTGTTATAATCTTGTAGAGGCAATTTAGGAGGCAAATTGGCCTAAGGTCCTTGGCTAATGGGACCTTCCTTCTTCGGGATAAGAGTGATGAAGGCAAAGTTGAGACGGTTCAAGTTAAGGTGTACTCTATAAAACTCTCCCAAAAGGATAAATAAGTCATTCCTTCATAGTAAATCCATCGGGGTCTGGATCTTTGCTACCGTCAAATGAAAACACTGCCTCTCTAATTTCCTCCATAGTAAAGGCATTCACTAACTCAGATAGATCGGGGTGGCGAGTCAAAAAGTAGGCTCCAATTGATCTTTAACTTAAGTGCTGTTTTCCATCCAAAGAAATTCTTAAAGAATGAGTAAAAAATAGAAACAATGTCCTTCTGATTAGAAAACTCAACACCGCCATCTAACAAAACATCAAGATGATTCTTTCTTTTTCTACTTGATGCCACTTTATAAAAGAATGAGGTATTCTTATCACCTTCTTTTAGTCAAGTAATCTTTGATTGTTGCTTCCAATAGATTTCTTCTACTGGGCTTCCAATAGATTTCTTCTATTGGAAGAGCAGCTGTTTATAGGAAGTGTCCAATGGCTATCTATCTATAAAAGGTCTACATAACAGTTTGCACTCTGGATAATATGCACTGTGATGAAAGTCATAGAAATCTAATCAAGCTCTTTTGTTTTAGCATTTGTTATATTCTCTGGATAAATGGTTGCTGTATTTCCTCTTTCATTGACTACATGGTCGTTAACCACAATAAAGATTCTACTGCAGTTTTATAATGCAACAAGTATCTAAGATAAAACGTTTGGTTGCCTTTTCTTTCAATCCAGAAAATGGATTAAAGTCTGTGAACAATTCCTTATTATCATTTGCTCATATCTTCTCATGAATTGGAAACTAATAAAAGAACAAGGACTAATTTTTGAAAGGGCTAAACAAAGATAGAAAGTCTGCATCTCTGTCTGGCAACATCCAGTTCACATGATGAGTCTTGATGAGCAACCGAATGGTCTAAACGACACTGGTGGAAAATAAGTAAAACAGAGTATCATCTAAACCTTAATGAGCTCTCCCATCTTCCCCTTCAAAAAACTACCCATCGTGCAAATAGTAAGAGTGATTTATTTACACAATTTTGATTTCAAAAGTGAATAGGAAAGTAAGAAAAATGAGTGAACCATGCCACTCATCTTTTGCTACGCCTTTATTTAGTTGAATTGTTCAACAAGAATCCAGGACTCTGGCCTGTTGCATGATACTCCTCTTCTGGGCCCATGCCCTGTGTGTTGTGACTTAAAAACTATAAGGCCAGTTTGTTGTTCAATACAGGGTTGATCTAGCAGTTACTACTTTCTTTACCCAGCTTCTTTCTTCTTACTACTACAAGGCCAGTCTATTATTTAATATAGGGTTGATCTAACACTCAACTACTTTCAAGTTCTTTCTCTTATTCTTCTTTATCTACGTGGGGCTATTCCCCATCTTTTCCATTTTGGACTAAGAAGGATCCTCACCTTTTCCATCCTATATTTCTTCTTGGAATGTGACCTTAATGGGAATCGAAACCTGATCTCTTGCCCAAGTGGCAAGAGGTGACATCATGGAGCAAGGACATGGTTGTCTTTTCTTCTCTGTTTCCCCTGTTTTCATCTTTTGTTTATAGTGGAAGTGCTATTCCCACCCGTTTTATTCTTTCAATAAAAGTTGCGGCGCATCATTCTATCTCTTTTCAATAGAAAAGAGGAATCACTTTTTATACATTATTTAGACTGCTCCACCAATGATTCATTATTTTTTTTAGAATCCATTGCTTCCTTCTTTCTTCTTTTTAATAGGAAGAAGGAAGCTTCGCACAAATTTTTGATCGACCGAAGCATCATCTTATATACTATGTTTTAGATGGAGCAATTGTCTATTTCAGACAAAATGAGAATTTGAGCAGTAGCTCGCGGAAGAATAGAATTTCCATTAAATGGCCACAATCATTCATCATCCTAGTCATCAGAGGTTCTATATCATCCTGGTGGAACACAAACAACAGTACAAAACATGAAGCATCTTCACCCTACTTAATTACAGGCGGTTTCTTCTATTATAAAGCACGACTTTGAAGTCCTTAAGTGTATCTTTAATTTCTGATGTCTTGATACCTTCCACCTGTCCATCTTGTTATTGCTAAGTACTAAAGCTTGAGTAAAGTCGAAACACCTTGTCTATCTATTTTGCTCATCTTATTTTGTTGTTTATATCTTTAAATTCAATCATTTATAAACTTTTATATTACATTGTTTTGATTTTATTCTGGCTTGACATCATATTTATTTGGTTGTTCTGATCTAGTTGAACCATCTTATTTTCACTATGCTTTGGTTCTGGAAAGGAGCACCTGTTCATAGAAAGTGTCTAATGTCTATCTATCTATAAAAGGTCTCCATGACAGTTTGCACTCTGGATAATATGCACTGTGATGAAAGTCATAGAAATCTAACCCAGCTCTTTTGTTTTAGCATTTGTTATATTCTCTGGATAAATGGTTGCTGTGTTCCATCTTTCATTGACTGCAAGGTCGCTAACCACAATAAAGATTCTACTGCAGTTTTGTAATGCAACAAGTATCTAAGATAAAACTTTTGGTTGCCCTTTCTTTCAACCCAAAAAATGGATTAAAGTCTGTGAGCAATTCCTTACCATCATTTGCTTATATCTTCTCATGAATTGGAAACCAATAAAAGCACAAGGACTAGTTTTTGAAAGGGTTAAACAAAGATAGAAACTCTGCATTTCCGTCTGGCAACATCCAGTTCACATGATGAGTACAACTGAATCGTCAAAACGAAACTGAAGGCAAATAAGTAAAACAGAGTTTCATCTAAACCTTAATTAGCTCTCCCATCTTCCCCTTCAAAAAACTACCCATCGTGCAAATAGTAAGAGTGACTTATTTACATAATTTTGATTTCAAAAGAGAATAGGAAAGTAAGAAAAATGAGTGAACCAATGCCACTAATCTATTGCTACGCCTTTATTTAGTTGAATTGTTCAACAAGCATCCAGGACTCGGGCCTATTGAATGACACTCCTCTTCAGGGCCCATGCCCTGTGCGTTGTGACTTAAAAACTATAAGGCCAGTATGTTGTTCAATACAGGGTTGATCTAGCACTCACTTTTACTTTACTCAGCTTCTTTCTTCTTTTCCTTCTTCTTCTTCTTACTACTACAAGGCCAGTCTATTATTTAATATAGGGCTGATCTAGCACTCACTACTTTCATCTTCTTTCCCTCAATCTTCTTTATCTAGGTGGGGTTATTCCCCATCTTTTCCATTTGGGACTAAGAAGGCTCATCCTTACCTTTTCCATCCTATACTTACTCTTGGAATGTGACCTTAATGGGAATCGAATCCTGATCTCTTGCCCAAGTGGCAAGAGGTGACATCATGGAGCAAGGACATGGTTGTCTCTTCTTCTCTGTTTCCCCTGTTTTCATCTTTTGTTTATAGTGGAAGTGCTATCCCCACCCGTTTTATTGTTTCAATAAAATTTGCGGCGCATCATTCTATCTCTTTTTAACAGAAAAAGGAATCACTTTTTATACCTTATTTAGACTGCTCCACCAGTGATTCATTTTGTTTCAAAAAAAAAAAAAAAAACCATTGCTTCCTCCTCTCTTCGTGCACGCGGCGAAGAGTGAAAATCAACTAAATTTTTTGACATATTTATCAGAAAAAAAATATTGTTGCAGATTAAATTACAGTATATATTACAGAGCACTCTAATGATTAAATTTGAAGATCATTGTCTGATCTTGCGAGATTTTGTATATCTTATTTTTTTGGACTGCTCTCGTATCATTGTTACGATCGTCTGCCAGTATCAAAAAAAATCAATTAAAATTATAAATATATTTAATAAATCAAATAATGAATAAAAAAATTATTGTGTAGTGGGATCACATCCATCTATCAGATGCTCCCTATTCTTAGTACGACACATTATTTTGGTGCATACAAAACAGTACAAACAATGTAATGTTACAATCACACGAGAGATGTGAGACCAAGTTAGAAGGGGGCTAATCACACAAACAAGTTACAGCATTACAAGCTTCCGAAGTAGATGGAGCACCTCTTGTCCCTGTACCCAGCCAGGAGGTTGCCATCGGAACCCACCACGACGTCGCACTGCACGTGCAACGTATGGTGGTGCGTGTCCCAAGTCTTCACCCTGAACCGAATGACCGATTTCAACTCGAGCCGGAACTCGACCCGGCCGGCCGCCGCGTCACCCGACAGCTCCGCCGCCAGCGCGTCCCCCGCCGCAGGCGCCGTGCCGGTGAGATCCCCGACAACCACCGTGGTGTTCTTGTGCGGCTGGTAGAACGGGTTCAGGACCGGACCGGACCCGACCAGCTGGTCCCTGTGGTAGACCGAGGCGTAAACGACGTCGTAGTAGATGCCGATGTTCCCGTTCGGGTTGCGGTCCGTGACGTTGAAGGAGATGGGCGAGTTGAGGAGGGCGGACGGCGGCTGGGCGACGGCGGGAACGGAGAAGGAGGAGAGGTAGAAGCGGGGGCGGTGGGGGCGGAGGCTGAGCCAGAGGATGAAGACGATGACGCCGGCGAAGAGGAGGAGGGAGAGGAGAACCGAGCAGACGCACATGGCGAACCGCGTTGTCAGGCTCTCCCGGACCCGGCTGGCGCTGAACCGATGGTGATGGGACCGGGTTTGGGTCGGGACCGGTGACCGGAACGCGGACGACATTTATGCGACTTCGGAGCAAGGTAGGTTTCTCGTGAATGGACGGCGACGGGATACTTTTATAGAAGTGGGGAGAGGACGGAGATGGTAAGCTGTGGAGGCTGTCGGAGTTGGGGAGATTTTTTTTTTTTCGAAGCTTTTTTTTTTTTTAAGAAAAAACTTTTGCTCTTTCACTTTGTTTGGGCTGATGAAGAAAGGAATATTAATATTCCTCCACTGAAACTTTGCTTCTTTCTTGTTCGTTAAGCTGATCCTTGAACCAAACTAAATTGAACCCCATCCCGAGTTGGTCTGGAGCGTGGGGTTGAACCAATTCAGTTTTAGGTTAAATCATGCATTATAAAAGTTATCCATGCTCCTGACTCCTCCATTTTAATCACCGCTCCCCTTTATGTTCCACGTAGGACCAATGAAATTAGCAATACTACCTTTTTTTTTTTTTTTTTTGGGTAAGATACTATCTTATTTTTTTAAAAAAAAATGAAATATGACTACTTCAATTTTGAACCTAGGATATCTTCTAAAACAAGATTAGATTTTTTTGCTACCAAAATCTAGTCCGATTATAGTGGCTTGAAAGACACCGATCAATCTGTTGATCTACAATAAGAAAGAAAAGAAAAACTCGCTAGATTAGCTCCGATCAAATCTTCTGATGCCTAAATTTGATTGAGTTTTAGAAAAACAACCATAAAGAAAATATAATAGAGAATTAGAGTAGTATAAAATATTATCTTGTTCTAGTCGGTTTGATTCTAATTGATCTTCTTGGGTTGGACTTTTTACATCAGTCTTTAGAAGCTCAGCTTCGGGAGGTCGGTCTTTGGACTTTTGGGAGGTTAGCTTTTGGAGATCGGCCTTTGAGAGCTCAACTTCGAGAGGTTGGCTTTTAGGAATTCAATTTTGAGAGCTTGGCTTTGGAATTCACCTTCGCCTCAGATTTCACCTCAGCCTTAGGCTTGATCATCACCTTGGCCTCAAGCTTTACCTCGGTCTCGATCTTGGTCTCCACTTCGGTCTCAGCCTTGGACTTCATTTTGATCTCTACCTTGGCCTCAACCTTTACCTCAATCTTGATCTTGGGTTTCATCTTGATTGCTTGTAGACCTGTAGACCTACAAGAAAGAAAGAAAAGAGGAGTGATAGTTGAGAGCTGGAGAGCCTCACGCTATCAAAGCTTTGAATTATAAGATTTTCGCTCCTTAGGAGATGTTTGGTGATCCAACTTGGATCAGCAGGGCGATCTAAAATCACTGATGATCCAAATCCTGGGATGATCTAATCTCTAGTGATCTAAGATCACTATGTTTGATTTACCTAGTGTAGTGATTAAAGATTTCTGGATATATACAAGCTACTTGTTTGGTACGCTATGGGAATTCAAGATCACAGACTATATAATACTAAAATTACCCCTGACAACTTACTTGGGAGTTGGAATTGAGAATTAGGATAAAAAATATTTTAGAATAAAATCAAATAGATTTTATCTCTTTTTAATAAGTATGCTGAGGGAATGAAGGATTTCCTTCTTTTTCATAAAGATGATGGCCCAGGCATTTGCATGCATTTCTTCTCTTTCGTAAAAAAGACATCTCAATTATCCACCCCACGCACATAAAAAAAATATCATGGCAAAAAAAATTTTTTTTTTCTCTTGCCGAAAGTCTCTCAATCATAAAGATATTTTGGTTAATATATTTTAATATAAGATCACCATAATCGAGTGATGTTGGATATCCGTCCTTCAGAACAGATTTTCTATCATTGCATTGGACGGTGATTTAAGAAGTGGAGGTGATTTGAAATCACTGCCATATAGGATTACTATGGTGTAATCAAATCTGATAATCTCATCACCTCCACCCATATCACCTTTGATCCTGGGTGGATCACTTTATACCAAACGCTCTCAGCATATTTTTTTTGGATCCCTTAGCCTTATTTATATAGGTGTAGAACAAAAATTCGTTATAATTAGAAATAAAAATTAGTGGATGAGACATAACTCCTCCTTTGTAAACTATCACTTTCTTTCTTATGAGCCATAACTATCTTTCCATTTTTGGATTCCTCCTAATCGCAAAGTCATGACTATCTAAATTCAAATCTTTATAGAATTGCTTGCCACATATCCAATCACGATAGATAGGCCAATTTATATGTCATATAAAGTACCAAATTGTTGGTTAACATTTAGCAGTTTTTCTGATAAGAATATAATTTAATTTCTCTAGACGTTGTAACATGGAAAGGCGCAACAGAAAATTAGCTAACTATTTTTTTTGGTAAAAAAAAATTATCTAACTATTAAAATATTTTTATAGGCAAGATATCATGGCCATGCATCCTTCCTTGCTTTTAGCTACAACCATTGTTCATGGACATCATATTTTCATTGAAGTAGTCTATAATTGGTTTAAAAATTTTGAAGTAGGTTCACCTTTAGGTTCTTCTTGCATCAAGTTTACATGGATGTTGATTTAAATCCGGTCACTTATTGTGGGCTGGGTAGGTCGTGGTCCAAAGAGAGAGAGAATCAATAACCATCAAGTATCCTTTCCGTGGTGTAACTCTGAACACCAGAGAGCAGATACGCGAGAGCAGAAAAGAAAGCACTCAGAGGGGATGAAGTACCACCTTAAGCTTGTAATGCTGTAAAGTACATTTTACGTAATATCTTTCGGTCCTTTAAACCTTTAGTATCCCCCAAACTTAAGCCTTGGGTCACTTGTGGATCAATGATGTCAAATTTATACGGATATAAGTTGGATCTCTCATATTAAAAAAATAATTAATCTTCTTTCACAACGTTAATCATTAAATTACATCCAATATAAATCTCAAAATATATTTAATTTTTTTATTTATCTACCTGTATAAATTTTAAAATAGCGATTAAGCAATCCAATGGTGGACCCTTGTGCAGGAAGGTGGATCTTTCTTTTGTGCAAAAGATTCAACCCTGTCCAGGGTGCACGTTAGCCCAATTCTATTTCTTGCCCAATAAAGATTGGCAGGATTGCCCAATTCTATTTCTGAACATGACTGGGTCACAGCTCAGTCGCTTGGATCAGACATTGTCTCATTCAGGCTGCTAAATTTAACAAGTTAAACTGCAGTCAAAATTTTCAGGTATATCTTATGAATAACTTGTGATGGGACACCTTGTGAGGTTTCCATGCATTAGGATTAATTTTTTGCTTACATTATGGTGCTTTAAAGAAATCCCTATAGTTCCGCCCCCTCATGATTCAAAGTTTGAGACATATATTTTTTTAAGACTCATTTCGCCCACGAAAAATATTTATTTTTTTAAAAAATAATTTTTTAAAAATATGATTTTCATACGTTTGATCGACCATAAAAAGATAGCTTATTTAAAAATAGCTTATATTCGATTAAGCATCTATTTTTTTAAAAAAAATTATATAAAATATCTATTATATTTTTAATAGATATAAAATAATATATTTTTGCATATTATAATATGATATTAGATCATAATAATTTAATATATTAATATAAAATTAATATATATATTAACATATATATTAATATAATATTAATATTTTAATATAATACATGTATGAATCTAGATATAAATATAATATTATACTAATATAAATATTATATTAATATTAATAAAAATATTATATTATTATTTTATAAAATTTCAATTATGAATTTTAAAAGAATTTTTTGAAAAAAAAAAGTCATCAATTTCTATTATATGGAAATCTCAAAATTCACCTCTCTTATGAATTTTTATTTTTTATAAAATATGAAAACTATTTTCTTATTAATTTTTTTTCTATTCTTTTTCCTCTTAAATGCTAATCGAAGAAGAGGGCTTTTTTTCGCTTCTCAAAAAAAAAAAAAAAAAAAAAAAGGAGGCAATGTTTGTAGCTGGAAGATTACTGGATACTTGATGCGTTCTCCAACTATGAAATTTTCATTGTATTGACTATCAAGGGGATTTCACGTTCACTTCTTTCTCATATTTACTTCCTTTTTGTGCACCGTGCCTGCTGACCGTTGAGGCAACCGCCATGAGAGCAAAGCAAAGCAAGTCCGTTTGTCCGGATATACGCAGTGTCCGTTTGTCCGGATCATGGACGGTTTTTTTTTTTTTAATATATTTTTTAAATACTTATTTTTCAATCTATTTTTTTTTCAACTTATTTTTTAAAATATAATAATTTGAATAAGATGGTGCAAACATGGCGAAACCGCATGTAGACCTAGAAGTGGGTTCGGACCAGCCTAAGGCCCAT
Organism: Elaeis guineensis; assembly: GCF_000442705.2. Lineage (NCBI taxonomy): Eukaryota > Viridiplantae > Streptophyta > Magnoliopsida > Arecales > Arecaceae > Elaeis > Elaeis guineensis. The sequence continues at coordinate 97,246,704 of NC_025994.2, read as the reverse complement.
CGAGCCAGACCGGCTTCGGGCCGGGCTTTGATCTCGGCCCAAAACTATTCGGGCCAGGCTCAGGCAGACCTTTCGCTCGACCTGAGCCCGACCCAGGCCCAAGCCCAAAGTCAGGCCCGATATTCTTTCTGCCCTCCAGCCCCTCCTCCGTCTTTGCCTGGACTCCGGTACAATCAAATCGGAGTGGGAAGTCTCCCTCTTGATCGGAGGGAGCCGCTATTGGAAAAAGATGATGCGTCGATGCCGAAGATGGAGGCGGCGGTGGACTTGGCTGTGGGAGATGGTGGCTGCGATAGAGGGGAGTCGAAAGCGTTGATGGTGGTGGAGCTCTTCGATCATCAGCTCTAGAGATCTCAATCTTGGAGCGCCTTGCTCGGATCCTCTCGGAAGAAGTTCGAAAAGACGATCAACTTCAGATTGCTCGCAATCCGCGACAGATCCTGCTAGATTGTGTCCCAGATGGGCTCCGTCAATGTGTTGGGCGGCGATCTGAAGCCGTCGGCCGCAATGCCGCCGTAGGAGCTCTCGACGGAGGGGACGCTCGGCGGCACAGCAATGGGAGCCTTCTGGTAGGCAGCATTCTTTGGTACTCTATTCCCCCCACCGACCTCCCCCTCCCGCTCCTCCCTCCTCTCCCTTGCCTCCAACCATCCCCTCCCTCCGCAATAGGCTCGCCCAGACCCTATTGGGTTTGGACCTTATATAGATTTGGAAGCGGACTAGCCCATTTGAGTTCAAGCCGGTCTCGGGCCCGGGCTCAAGCCGGGCTCAGACTTGTATTTTTTTCAAAAAAATCGAGTCTAAGCCTGACTCAAAGCCCAAAAAATTATTTCAGGCTGAGCTCGGGCAGGGGTAGAACCCGATCAGGCCCGGCCCAGTTCCAGCCCTAATCGTATGTTGAAAATGCGGTTCTGCTTGAAACCTCATCTTTAACATGTGGTTTCAAATAAGATGGATAAAAAAATTAAAATTTAATTTTAATTTTAAAATTAAAATTGAAACCGCATATTGGACATACCGTTTTAGTTTTCTAGATGAAATCGCATCTTCAAGATGCGATTTTTTTTTTTTTTTTTATCGTTTTAGAATGCGGTTATTTTTTTTCATTTCCGACGGCGGCGCCACCCGCGGCCCTGTCCCGCTGCCGTCCTCTTTGCCGTCCGCTGCGGCCCTGCTCCACTACCATCTGCCCCCAACTTTGCATGACCACACCCCTCTCCCCTCCTCCGGGCCTCGACGTCCATCCGCACGAACACAAAAGCCGCCCCCCACCACCCGGAACCCCTTGCACCCTTCCTCCGCCGCTGCGCCCGCACCCCACGTCCCCCGGCGCCGCACGCCATTGCCCCCACCATTGGCCACTACCCCAGCCGACCGGTGTTTCCCCTCCCCTCCCTCCCCGGTCCCGACGAAGCCCCTCGGTTCGATACGAAGCTGAAAATAAAAAAAAATAACGGTGCTCTAAAATGGCAAAAAAAAAAAGAAACTACATATTGAATATGCAATTTCATCTTGAAAATTAAAACCACATATTGAATATGTGATTTTAATTTTAAATTTAAAATTAAATTTAAAATTAAATTTTTTTATCTACCTCATTTGAAATCGCATGTTGAAGATGAAGTTTTAAGCAGAAACCACATCTTTAATATGCAGATTCGTCACGTCCGCTCCACATCATCCAAACCACCGTATTTTGAGAAATAAGTTGGAAAGAGGGTAGATTGGGAAATAAGTATTAAAACATAATATTTAAAAAAAATCTGATCATGGACTATTTCAATAATTTTTAATAATTATTTATTTAAAAAAAATTATTATAAAAAATTATTATATTTGATTGGTCAAAAATTATTTTAAAAAATAATATTGAAAAAAAATTACTACATTTGGTTTGAAATAATCCTATATGAGAATGTAGCGAAATTTATAAATATATCTTTCAATATAAAATAATTTTTTAATATCAAGATAGCATTATCATCTCCATCAATTTAAATATAATGACTATTATCATGTAATCTTTTGCATAATACTATTTTATCTTAATTTTTTTAACAAAAATTTTATATTAAATAAATTTAAAAAAACATCAGAATAAATTAAATAATTATATAAGTAGCTCTATTAAAAATATTTTTATCAAATATAGATTATCATCATTCAAAAATTTATCAAATATCCATTTTTCTACGAAAAATAAATATAAAATTTATTTTTTTATTTTTTATATTAAATATAATAATTTAATATAAAATTTATTTTTTTTTATCCAATTATTTTCAGGTCAAACAAGTCCGTAGGGACCGTGGCTATACCCTTAGCGCGGAAGAAGAACCCATCTTTCTTTGTGCGAATCCACCACGAGGTCACCAACTCCACTGATCGCGCAGGCACTGAAATCCACCCTCACTGACGCGCACAGATTCCAGATCGCGCAGTGGATGGTCCGACGGTAGATTCCGGCACAAGGTGGATCCTTCTTTCACGCGAACGATACAAATACAATCCCGAAGAGTAGTCAATGAAGCCTCCAGATGCTTCTAGAAGCTTCTTAAAAGTTCTTCAAGGTTGTAAATATATATGTACAGCAGAACCTATCCCATAGGCTTAAGCTAATGAGAAAGAAGACAATGCAGATTAATTGACTTTAACGTTCTACACAAGATCAACTGCCGGTATTATCGGGAGTAACCCGACTTTCCACTTTCCACAGCTCACCGTCACCGGACATTCTCAATTATTTTACACCAACACCCTTTAATAAATACCGGCTGGAAAAAGCCTCCCCTTTCATCTAAAACAAAAAAAAAAGCACCCTTTAAGTAGCAGTTGTACGAGGCATATAATCACATGGTGGCAACACAAGTCCGTGTTGAAAGGGTTGACTCCAGGGCTGCATCCGAGGACTGTTCATGGAATACTGCTTCAGCTATCAAAATTTTTATAACGGTATTTATTGCCGCTAAATTCTGATAGGATCCTCGGTTCGAGGTCACGTGAATTATTTAAAAATTTAAATTTTTTTATTAAAAATTATTTAAAAAAAATATAAAAATGAGAACTTTATATATCTCCCTTAAAAAAAAATTTCTTTATCCCTCCTCTTTTGTTTTCTTATATAACGCCGGCGTCTGTTGTTGTCCTCTAATCTCTGTCTTTAAACTTATAGAAATATGAAAGTTACCATATTTAGATAAATTTAATCGACAGTTATTATGACTCACGATATCTCAGTTATGAGCAGTTGACATCCGTATCATATATCGTAACCATTCGTTGACCATCGATCTTTCAGATCGTGCGTTACGATTTTTTCTCAAATTCTCGACCATTAATCAAATAGGACAATCAGTTGAATATTGATATAATCATCGATTTATAAATGACCATATTGCCAAATAAGTCATTTGATCAGCATCGGGTTGAAATCATTGATCGTCATCTGAATAGAATTGGCAATGCAGCTGATATTCGGCCATAGATCGAATAAGATTGTCAGAATTCCTCCAAGATCATAATTTCGAATATTTACCCCTACAATACTCTTTTATAATATTTTATTATAAAAAATATTTTAAAAATTACATCACCATAAAATCTACCATTCTCCTCGTCGTTGCCCACTGTCGCCTCAGCTGCCCCCTCCTCATCCTCCTTCGCCCATCTCTCCTTTACTAAGGCTGCTCGTCGAGCTTCAAAACGTTGAAATCAGAATTGGAGGATGGAATCGTTAGATCTTGAGAAGGAGACAATCAAGGCAGTAGAGAGAGGCGACTGCAGCGGTGCAATCAAGATAGTGAGAAAAGGACAGGGCTTGATCAGAGGTGATTGAGGTGGAGGGGAGAGGCGGCTATAGCAGTTGGAGGTGAAGGAGAAAGAAGAGGGTCATATAGGACTTGATCGCACTAGCTGGAGATTGAGAAGAAGGTGATCAAGCCAGCCATAACAGTCAGAGATGAAGAAGTCGAGGGTGGGGCAGACTTTGATTGCTGGCTGGAGATTGAGAAGGAGACAGTAGGAGAGAAGGAGCCACAGTGGTTGGAGGAGAAAACGAAGAAGTGGAGGTGGGCAAGCCTTGATTGCTGGCCGGAGATGGAGAAAGAGGTGGTTGGGGCAGGAGGAGAGGGGTGGGGCTTGATCAATCAAGGCGTTGAGGAGAGAGGAGGCCATAACGATTGGAAGGGAAGGAGAAGAAAAATTGAGAAGGAAAGTGAAGGAAGGAGAATGGATTTCCACAATATCCCTAAACTTTTTAATTATTTACAACATCAAGTCATCTTTTTATTTTCAAATCATTTCAATAATTTAGATTATTTACTGTACCATTCATGCACATGGCTGGTTAAAATCGATTGTAGGCGGATAAATGAGTGCGGTCTATCTTGGATAGTGTTGGTGCAGAATTCCGTCGAAGTCGGAGAAGCTGGAGCTGGGATGACCGCGGCCGCCGTCGGGACCTGCAAAGAAAGTCTAAACCGGAGTTGGGGGTGCTCTAACAAGATCCTCCGATGCTCAAGTCAGTACTCTGCTTCAACAAAAATGGAGTGCTCAAGCGAAAATTTTGACAGAGTTTCGAGATAGAGTTACCAGCTTAGAGAAGAACGTATCTGGGGGTCCTTATTCATAGACGGAGGGAGTAACTGACTGACAGCGACGTCTGTAACCATTTGGTAGTGGACCGCTCAGAGCCGTGTGAAGTTTGTTACGGAGAGTAGTGGCGTCAGGGGTTATTCAGGGCCACGTGGAGCTTGTTGCGGAGAGTGGAGTGGTGTCCGTTGTCGGGACTTGCCAGAGAGTGTGGAGCTGCATGAAATCCATTGCAGAGAGTGGAGCAGGATGGCGGCTCTTGTCGTGGCTTGTCAGAGAGTGGTGGAGCTGCATGGAATCCGTTGCAGAGAGTGGAGCTCGATTGGGATGCCTGATGGAGCAGAATGGCTCTTTACATCATCGTTCTAGGAGAGGCTCGGATGTTCCGAGGTCGCTGACGAATCTACTATTGTCGGACGCTTCGGGTGCTGGCCTTTCAGGCGGGAGTCACCTGCTGTAGGAGCTCGGATGGAGATTTTTTTGTTGACGAAGTCCGGAGAAGTCCGATCGCTAGGGAAGTCCGTCTGAGATTTATCTGATGTGGAAGCTCATCCGAAGATCGTTCACCGGAGAAGTCTGATTTTATGGGGAGCCTGGTAGGAGGTCGGCCGACGATGGACTTCGGATAGCGCTGGAGAGGCTCGACAGATATCAGAGGCGATCGGCTATCGCAGGGACCCAGTTGCTGGAGCTCGTCCATCATAGAAGCTCGTTTGGAATCCATCCACTGGAGAAGTTCGGACGGGCTTCGATTCTCGCGAGAGGTCGAAAGGGGGCCGTTTATTGTAGGAGCTCGGGCGAGGACCAGTTGTCATGGAAGCTCGGAGTAGTGTCCCGCTGTAGAAGTTTATCCAGAGCTCACTCGCTACGGAGTAGCTCGGCTGGAGTCTACAGTAGATATCTGGGGTAGACAGTCCGCTGTAGGAGTTCAGAGTAGACCGTTTGTAGCAGAAGTTCGGCTCTCGCGGGAGCTCGATTAGGATCCGGAAGGCGGTCGATCTTCATAGAAACTTGGGTAAAGTCTGGTTACTGTAGAAAGCTCGGATGCTGATGAAGTCCGAAAGAAGTTCGGGGGTAATCGGTTGCTGTAGAAGGTTGGCTAACAATGGGGCCCTGAGGGCCTTTGGGGTGGCCCAGTGGATGAATGCAGAAGTTCATTGTCGAAGAAGTCCGGATGGTTGAGGGGGTTCGAAAAGACACCACACATAAGGTCGGGAGTCGGAAGAGCCCTGGAGGGATCGATCTTTTATAAACTTCGGTCGGAGGGTACTTTATATCCAACACCGATCCCCCTAATTCTGAGTTTGGGTTCCGAATGAAGGAAGTACAGAGAAATTCTCATGGCCAAAACTGCTCTCCTCGATTTCCGCACTCGATGGTTGCCAGGTATTTTGACGTTCGGCACGTTGGTACTGGAGCTTTTTCGGAAAAGGTTTCTTCTTTTTGGAATTCTCGCTGGGGCATGGCTCTAGGTACAGCGTAATAATGACTCTGTCAGCTGCCAGCCGCTTCCAACAATCTGTTGAGGTGAGTGGGACACGCGACGAGTGCAGGCCGGTCAGAGGAGATCCGCAATCATTATTGTGCCGGATCCTGGGATCTATTTAAACACGTTCTCCTCCTTCAGGGGTTCCACCTTGCTTGAGAGAATCCCTTGGTTTCCCTCTTCTTCCCCGAGAGCTTCAGTTTCCTTTAGCATCCTTTTCGATCTTAGGCATCCTCCGGATCGACCTCCATCATCCTTGCCGTCTCCCTGCACTCTTGGGGTCAATCTAGGTCAGTTCTGAAACTTCCTGACATTTTTTCATCTTTTTTTCTTCGTATTCTGTTCATTTAGCTTTCTCGGAGACCTATTTGCTATTTTTTTCGATTTTCTGAGATTTTTGTGGCTTCCATTTGATCCAAAATATCCTCTTCCAGCAGTTCTAGGAGTTCGTCAGCCCCAGTTCTCCATAGTACTGGTATCATAGACGAACCCATAGCTAGGATCGAACCCTGTCTGGCCTTTTCACCGGACACCATCCCCAGCTCCTTGACTCCGAATGAACTCTCACTGATAAGGATTCAGTATGGGGTTCCTCCGGAGTACGAGCTGGAGCTTCCCGGACCATCTGATCGGGCTAGCGCCCCTCCTCCCGGCCGCTTCTGTCTGTACCAGGAGGCCTTTCGTACCGAATTTCAGCTTCCGCTGCCGTCCTTTATCGTTGCTCTCTTTCGTTTTCTGTAGATTTCTCTAGTTTCCGTCGTGCCGAACTCCTTTAGGTTTTTGATAGGGTTTCTTTCTCTTTGTAGTTTAGCCGAAGTTCGACCGACTCTTTTTTTGTTTAGAAACTTCTACACCTTCAAGCACCATCCCTCGATAAAGGATTGGTGGTACTTTTTCTCTCAGTTCGGTAGAAAGGGGTTGCTGAAATGTGCCCCCTCTTCTGTCCATAACTGGAAGGAGAAGTTCTTCAATGTCCGATGCCCGACCTTGGAGCTAGGATTACTCCCTTGGGGCTCCCTGAGGGATTCTGTCGGCCGGGCTTCTACCTTGGAAAGGGACAACCTCGAGGCCTCCAAAAAGCTCGAGACCTATCAAGCCCCCCTCCTCTCCGACCTTCTGAGGGAACAACTTTTGTTCACTGTCGGCCTGAGCCCCCTTAACCCTGCCGGTATCTCTCCCTCTTTTTTTTTCTTCTCTTTTTTTTTTTTTTGCTTCCCCTTCTTCTTGTTCCATTTCGGAGCCATGCTAATTTTTTTTTATCGCAGACATGGATGCAAGCGTGGCTCAGAGGTTAGCCCAGAGTCTCAAGACCCACAAGAGAAAAGACGCCTCAACTTCGGGGTCGGTGAAGAAAGTCAGGACAGAAGAGACAAGCTCGGTCGTGCCTGCTCCGATGCCCGTCGCCGTCGAAGCCCCTTCCGACGTCGAACTCGAAGTCGCCCGAGCCCCTTCATAGAGCCCCCCGGCCGAGGGTCCCATTTCGGAGGTTCGTCCCGAGGGGGCATCCAGGGCCGAAGGGAGGAGGAGAAAGAAGACCCTAGTCCGGAGGAGTCGCAGTCGCAGGGTTGCCGTCGAGGGGGCTGACGGCTCCGAGGAAGACCTGGGGGAAAATTCCTTCAATAACAAGGACTTAATAAAGAGGCTGGTTGAAGGGTGCATTCTGTCCGAGGTAGTTGAGAGGATCGTCCTCGTCGATCCCGAGCTGTGGGTCTGGGACTCTCTGAGATTTTTTCTCGAAGTAGGTTAAGTCATCCTTTTCCTTCTTCTTGCTTCTTTAATTTATTCTTCAGCCCTTATGTCGACTCCCCGATCTTTCTTGCAGATTGGGCACCAGCTCGTCGCCAACATCGAGGCGGCGAAGATCGCCAAGAAGGAGGCAGCTCGGGCAGAAGAAGGTCGCCTAGCCGGGGCCGCCCGCCTTGAGGAGAAGATCACCGAGGTCCTAAGCCTCCAAGAGGCACTGAAAAAGGAGGGACAAACCTCGTCCGATCTGAGGACTGCCTTGGAGGAGGAGAGAGGAAAGGCTGAGGCCGAGGTCTCCGCTTTAAGGGCACAGGTCTCCGAGTTGAAGGAGCAGATTTTCGAGTTGAAAGTATGGATTTCATCTCTGGTCTTGAAGGCAAGGGCTCGAGCAGTGGAGGAGTTCAAAGCCTCCCCCGAGATGGAGGATCTGAAGGTCCAGTTCGGCCAGGATGCCTTAATCAAGGGGTTCGAGCTCTGCCAAGAGAAGGTGGCTGGGAGGTTTTCTGAGTTGGATCTCGGCTTCCTGAATGAGGCATCCAATGATGAAGCCGAACCATCCGAAGTCGCTGCCGGTCCTCTTCCAGCCAGGACCTCGTCGACTGCCGTGGCCACCGCTGACGATCTTCCAGGGACACCGACCCCCTCTACTTCTGCCCCAGAGGTCCGAAACCTCTAGTTTTGTATTTTTTCCTTTGTGATGATTTTTTTTTCATTCTCTTGTACTGGAAATTTATTTGATCAATAAAGTCGGATTTGTCTTTACGGAGGGTCCCTCCTCCTTTTTTTTGTATTCTTTTCCTTCTTTTTGTCTTCTTGCATTAATTTGAGTCGTGGCGCTCTTGTCCTCCAACGATAGTGTCCTGCCGAAGCTCTTCCCTTGTCGGAGGATATTTTCTTGAAGTCGATGATACAAGACCTCCAAAGAAAAGTTCGTCAGTTGACAAGAAAATCCAAGAAGCTGGAAGACGAACTTCACTAGCTGAAGGAGAGCCATTCGAGGCCACCGCGAAGGCTACTCACTTTCGGGACCTCCACAAGAAAAGTTTCATGGAATACACCAAAAGGAAAGCCGACTTCATTACGGAGCTTGAGGAACTCTGAAAATGTGCCAGCGACCGGTCTTGGACTCAGGCTTCTAAGATCAGCTCCCTTAAAGTCGAGCTGGCGGCCGCACGGGAGAAGATCGATCGGTTGGAAGAAAGCTTGTCCCGGCTCACAGTCCAGACTGACCGCGACCAAGACTGGTCGAAGAGGTTCTCCGACCTTCAAAAATAGCTGCAGGACACCGAGATGACTTACGACGCCTATCGAGTCGGCTGGAGCAGACAAGTAGAGGACTACCGAAGGAGGCTCCAAACGACGACTGACGAAGTTGCCCGCCTTCAGAGGTGGCTGTCCGAGAGAGTCCAGCCTGTCCCTGCACAAGGTTCTGATGAGCTTTGCTCCTTGAGGGAGACTATGGCAGAACTGTCTGTAGCCCTTGGGCGGGAGGAAGTCGAATTACGATGGTTGAAAGTTCAGCTGGTCCACGAGCAGCAGGCAGTCAAGGATGCTGAGGTGGAGTCTGAGGTCTTGAGGAGGAGGCTTCGAGAGTCAGAGAACGAGCACCGGTGGTTCCACCGAATGTTCCAGGATATACTGCTGAAAAAGATGAAACTAGAAGAGGAAGTCAAAAATTTAAGGTAATCCACAGCAAGGACCGAAACCGAGAGCTCGAAGTCGGAAGAAACTGAGCTTCCTTAGAGCCTCTTTGTCTTCTTTTTTTTTTTTTATTTTTTGATCTTTAAGGCTTTGTAACGTGTACCTCACCAACAAAATGAAAATAAAATTGTCTATTACCTTATCCATTCTGGTATTAAATGGTTGTTTACCAAACTCCATTTGTCTTCCATCTTGTTTGGCGTCGACGTAGTTTGTAATCCCTCGTCGATTCTTACTTTGAGTCGTCGTTCACCGAACTTTTTTTGTCTTCCGTCTTGTTCGTTGCCGACGTAGTTTGAAGGTTTCTGATCGTCGCCGTATCGATTTGCCCTTAGGGACTAGAGATTTTCGACAAAGATTTTCTCTCTCGTCGAGATGAGGTCCCTTGTGCCTTTGATGTAGTTCGTTTTTCACCTATCGTCGGTGTAGTTCGTCGCTTTTTCTTTTCATCTTCCTTTTTCTTCTGTGTTTGAGTGAGGATCTTCCCTCTGCTCTTGATGGGGTTGTGAGAGTGTGGAGGAGTCATTGAGAAAGCTTTCCTCCTTGTCGATCAACCGAGTCTTTGTTTACGTTGGGACGAGGTCCTCCCCTTATTCCCGATAGTCGGTTTCAGCTCGTGTCAGGACGAGGTTCTCCTCCTGTTTCTAACAAGACTGTGGGGGCACATAAGGGCCGTTGTGAGGGCCTCTCCCTCCATCCGATCTTTAGAAAATCGAGCCTTCGACTTTGCTCATGTTAGGACAAGGTTCTCCTCATGTTCCTAACAAGGCTGTAGGGGCACATAAGGGCCGTTGTAAGGGTCTCTCCCCCCATCCAATCTTTAAGAAATCGGGCCTTCGACTTTGCTCATGTTAGGACGAGGTTCTCCTCTGATTCCTAATAAGGCTGTGGGGGCACATAAAGACCGTTGTAAGGGCCTCTCCCCCCATCCGATCTTTAAGAAATCGGGCCTTCGGCTTTGCTCATGTTAGGACGAGGTTCTCCTCCTGTTCCTAACAAGGCTGTGGGGGCACATAAGGACCGTTGTAAGGGCCTCTCCCCCCATCCGATCTTTAAGAAATCGGACCTTCGACTTTGCTCATGTTAGGACGAGGTTCTCCTCCTGTTCCTAACACGCTTAATTTTGTTTGTATGGGGGAGTTATCTCCCGTCGTTATAAGCTCATACCAAAAGAAAGAATGCATAAATATGAAGAGAATTTTTATTCAGGGCAAAGTTGTTGGTAATACATTCATAGATTTTTCAAACCCTATAACTGTGGAAGGTCTGCTCCCCATCGGGGTCCTCCCGAGATGGAGTTGATAATCCCAATTGGGGGCCGATCTTCTGGCTGCTCCTCCCTCCTTGGTGGTTCCGACTGCGGCAGGGCCCTAGACCGATCTTCCCTTCCTTCAGGTCGGCATCGAATGAATCTATCGAGCCGACCTCATCTGATGAGCTCCTCGATCTCGTCTCGGAGCTGAATACACTCCTCCGTATCGTGGCCATGGTCACGATGATAGAGGCAGAATTTGTTCATGTTGCATTTTTCGGGATGCGAGCGCATCCTCTCTGACCTAGGGAGCTGCTCCCTAACCTCCATCAGCACTTGAGTTTTCGATGCGTTGAGAGGGGCGTAGCTGTGGAATCTCCCGGGAGGAGAGCCTCGTCGAACTCGATGGTCTGGGCTTCTCTGTTTACGAGCTCGAGGAGGAGTTCGGGCGTGCCTGTGCCCGGGAGGAGTTCGAGAGCGTGGCTGAGCTTCACTCAGCCCTTTTTCAACTGCGGACTTGCTCGAGTCTCCCACCTGCCGTTCTCTCGTGATCTCCTCGTCCTTCATCTTAAAGGCTTCTTCTGCTCGGGCATATCCTTCAGCCCGAGCTAATAAATCGATAAAATCTCTGGGGTACTTCTTTTCCAAAGAGAACAGAAGGTCGTTCTTCTGAAAGCCGCCTTTCAGAGCGGCCATCGCGATCGATTGATCCAAGTTTCGGACCTCCAACGCAATGACGTTGAAACGGTTGACATAAGCCCAGATGGATTTCTCCTCCCTTTGCTTGATGTTGATGAGGGACTCTGAACCTCTCCGGAGACGTCGGCTGCTAACAAAATGAGCCGCGAACTGGTGGCTCATCTAATCAAAGGAAAAGATGGTACCCGACTTCAACGTCGAGTACCAGTTCCTTGCTGCTCCCTTCAGGGTGGATGGAAAAGCTCGGTACAGAATGGCGTCTGGCACGCCATGGAGCAGCATCATTGTCCAGAAGGCCTCTAGGTGGCCGACCGGATCTGAGGTCCCGTCATAGCTTTCGAATTGGGGGAGCTTGAAGTTTGGCTGGATCGGTTCCTGCATGATCATTTGAGAGAAGGGAGGGTCAGTACAGATGTCCTCACCATAAGTAGGGGGAGTGTGGCGGAGTTCTTCGATCCGCCGGTTCATCTCTTGGAGCCTTCGATCCAGAAAGTCCTCTCGACTATGGGTCTCGAGGGTCTTCGGGTAGAATGAAGGTAGAGATCCTCCGGGAGTAGAATCATGATCGGACTGAGGGCTCTCCACCCTCAGATTTGTCTTTCTGGGAAAGACGGGGCGACTGGCCCAAGTGGCCCACCCTACCGTCGAATTTTGAAATTCCGACGACATTCTCTTCAACCGCACCGATGCTTGCTACTGTTGTTGCTGTTGCATGGCCTGCACCGCTTCAGTGAGGCCTCTGACCTACTGAACCAGCAGGTCGAATTACTCTGCGCCGACCGCCGTTGTCGGAGGAGAAGGAGGAGCTTGGGAAACTGGAGGTGAGGTCGGAGCCTAAGATTTGGCCGCGGAGGCCGTGGATCGCCTGGTGGATGCTCTGTGGGGAGGCATCGGGTGAAGATCTAGTAGAAGAAGGAGAAGAGGATGTCAGAGAAGATGATCGAAATCAGTCCCGTTGAGTACTCCTTTAAGAACAAGGGTACTGCAAAGACACACGCCGCCCTTTCTCTAGCGCCAATTCGTGCTAGAGGAATTATGTTGGTGCAGAATTCTGTCGGAGTCGGAGAAGCTGGAGCTGGGATAACCGCAGCCACCGTCGGGACCTGCAAAGAAAGTCTACACAGGAGTTGGGGGTGCTCCAGTAAGACCCTCCGATGCTCAAGTCAGTACTCTGCTTCAACAGAAATGGAGTGCTCGAGCGAAAATTTTGACAGAATTTCGAGATAGAGTTACCAGTTTAGAGAAGAACATATCTAGGGGTCCTTATTCATAGACGGAGGGCGTAACTGACTGACAGCGACGTCTGTAACCGTCTGGTAGTGGACCGCTCAGAGCTGCATGGAGTTTATTACGGAGAGTAGTGGCGTCAGGGGTCGTTCAGGGCCACGTGGAGCTTGTTGCGGAGAGTGAAGTGGTGTCCGTTGTCGGCATTTGTCAGAGAGTGGTGGAGCTGCATAGAATCCGTTACAGAGAGTGGAGCTCGGCTGGGATGCCTGATGGAGCAGAATGACTCTTTACATCATCGTTCTAGGAGAGGCTCGGATGTTCCGAGGTCGCTGACGAATCTACTGTTGTCGGATGCTTCGAGTGCTGACCTTTCAGGCGGGAGTCACCTGCTGTAGGAGCTCGGATGGAGATTTTTTTGTTGACGAAGTTCGGAGAAGTCCGATCGCTAGGGAAGTCCGTCTGAGATTTATCTGATGTAGAAGTTCATCCGAAGATCGTCCGTCGGGGAAGTCCAATTTTATGGGGAGCCGGTAGGAGGTCGGCCGGCGATGGACTTCGAAAAGCGCTGGGGAGGCTCGGCAGATATCGGAGGCGATCAGCTATCGCAGGGACCCAGTTGCTGGAGCTCGTCCGTCATAGAAGCTCGTTTGGAATCCATCCGTTGGAGAAGTTCGGACGGGCTTCGATTCTCGTGAGAGATCGAAAGGGGACCGTTTATTGTAGGAGCTCGGACGAGGACCAGTTATCGTGGAAGCTCGGAGTAGTGTCCCACTGTAGAAGTTCGTCCAGTGCCCACTCGCTACGGAATAGCTCGACTGGAGTCTACAGTAGATATCTGGGGTAGACAGCCCGCTGTAGGAGTTCGGAGTAGACCGTTCGTAGCAGAAGTTCGGCTCTCGCGGGAGCTCGATTAGGATCCGGGAGGCGGTCGATCGCCGTAGAAACTTGGGTAAAGTCTGGTTACTGTAGAAATCTCATTGTCGGGGAAGCTCGGATGCTGATGAAGTTCGAAAGAAGTTCAGGGGTAGTCGGTTGCTGTAGAAGGTCGGCTAACAGTGGAGACCTGAGGGCCTTTGGGGTAGCCCAGTGGATGAATGCAGAAGTTCATTGTCAAAGAAGTCTGGATGGTTGAGGAGGTTCGGAAAGATGCCACACATAAGGTCGGGAGCCGGAAGAGCCCTGGAGGGATCGGTCTTTTATAAACTTCGACCGGGGGTACTTTATACCCAACAGACAGAATAGTCGAAAAAAATAAATAATAAAAAAAATAAAAAGGGCTTTGGAGTACCATGGCAAAATCCCTACCATCAAGAATTTTCGGAAAAAATGGAAATCAAAGGTAGAATGGTCAATTTTAGCGGGTAGCCTGCGGCATCTGCAGTGCATGTGAGTGAAAACTTAAGTAGGGGCGTGTAGAGGATAGGATTTGAGTCCAAGAGAAATCAATCTTGTATGCATCACATAACTATGGAACGAGAGAAGTTAAACCTAGATGTTTGCCTTGGTGTTTTACTCAAAAAAAAAAAAAAAGAAGAAAGCCGAGGCGTTTGCATTAGTCCCATATGATAAAGTTGCTTTTTTTTTTTTTTTTTTTGCTTGAAAGATGATAGTTTTGGTTCTTTCACATTTCACATTTTACAGAATGAAAAAGAATGGTTCATCCAACGTTTTTGTCCGAAATTTTCGTTTTTCTTTACTGCAAAAAGTGGATGAACCACCAAAATTAAGTTGATCGAAAGAATGAAATGAGGAACATATTACATAGGACAATATAATGAAAGCGAGCGGGAGAGAATCTTATGAAAGTGGCATTCGCGCAAGCTCTTGTTCAAGATATATATAGGCATCAACGCAGGTCGTTCCTTCAAAGATTCTAGTTTTTTTGGAGCGCTCAGATTCTGGTTAGCGGAAGACTTAGAAGTATCTTTGCTGATGGAACAACCATCACATAAAAATACAATAACAAGGACGGGCGTTATCTTTCTAGGTCAGTACATTGATATTTTTGTAGACTTAGAATTCGCAGTGCGTATGTAAAGCCATCTCATCAAAGCATCTACTATGTTAAATTAATACCTTACTATCCTTCCGTGATGAAAAATCACAATATCTTAATTAGGCAGATTAATTACGTGCAAGTGGAGTTCTCTATCAATGCACTGGCAAAGGCATGCCAAACCCGGCCACTCCCCACAATTTCTCATTTGAAAAAGAATAAAAATTGAAACAAAGGTTAAAACTCTCACTATAATTATTGCTGCATAGCCTAGAATGAACGAGCGCGATCGGATTCATAAAACCATGTGGGCACCTTCTCCCAGCACTGAACTGGCTCTAGAATCCCAAGAAGCACAGAAGTGAAGAGTAAGCAATCCACCTCCCACAACTTCCAGAGAATCACATCGAGTTGATGAAGTCCTCTACCACCCATAAAAGGCTCTCACGCCTCTCTTCGTAGCACTCACCATCTTCCTAACCAAATCGCAGCACAGAACGGCCTGCTCTCAAATGGCTGCTGTCGCCATAGCTCTCCTATTAGCCCATCTTCTCACCACTACTCTCTCTCTAGAAATCCACTTCTATAGAAACTCATGCCCCAGAGCTGAACTCATAGTTAGTCAAGTGGTCAGAAGGCATTTCCAGCAAGACCCATCAGTCCCTGCTGGCCTACTTCGCCTATACTTCCATGATTGTTTTGTTAGAGTATGTTAACTTCTCGTATCATATGTTTCCTCGTTTCTTTAGCTTATCATCCACCTTTTTCTTTGATGGATTGTGATTGGTCAGCGTCCATGTTGCTGCAATAGGGCTGCGATGCTTCAGTTCTTCTCGACAGCACTGATGATAACATAGCAGAGAAGGAGGCTGTAATAACCCAGATTTAAAAAAAAAAAAAAAAGGGACGGAAGGAGACTCCCAAAGGGAGTCTTCTTCTCCGATGAATCCCGATCGGAGAAGAACTCTAGGCCTCTTAGAACTCTAGGATTCTCTATAAATAAGACTCTCCTCTCCCTCACGAGCCTCCACCGGCGACCGTCGAGCCCGATTCCTCTCCTTTTCTCCGTAGAAGCCGCGACAGCCTCTTCTCGTGTTCGTCGAAAATTGAAGGTCGAAGAGGCCACCGGAGTTCAGGTAAGGTTCAATCTTTCTTCCTCTCCCTCTTCTCTTTCTTCCCATGATTTTAGACTCCTCGCCAGCCGTTAGGATCGTCGGAAAATCCATGAACAAGAAGATCCTCTGTTTTTCAAAAAAAAAAAAAGAGCTGCCGGCCGTCCGCTGCTGGCCACCGCCGGCCGAACCCCATCGCCGGCCGTTGTCGGATCTCTAGCCAAGCCATCAGAGCCTGAGCCACGGGGGGGGGGACCTCACGGTCTTTCCCTGTTTCAGCCAAGGGAGGCCGCGGGAAGAAGAAGAAAAGAAGAAGAAGAAGAAAAAGAAAAAGAAAAGAAAAAAGAAAAAGAAAAAGAAAGAAAAAAAAAGATAAAGAGAAAAATAAAAATAAAATAAAATAAAAAGAAGAAGAAGAGAGAAAAATTTTTTCTCTCCTCTCTCTATATTTTCTCTCTCTAGATTCTCTCTCTATTTTCTCTCTCTAGATCTTTCTCTCTTTTTGTGGATTTTATCTCTCTAGAATCTTTCTACTCTCTCTCTGATTGCATTACAGACCCTTGAATATATTTGAATTAAAAATATGATGATTTGAAATTACTCCAAAATTCGTGCGGTAGATCTGATCCCAGTCTGATCCTATTCGAAATTTGTAACACTTGATTCATATTGAGTCACCCTGATAGGACCTCTGATGATCTCGATCATGACTGCCTCATCGGAAGGATACGAAAGTTTCTCTCTCCACTTTCTCTCTCTACTTTCTCTCTCTAGAATTTTCTCTCTCTTCATGGATTTTCTCTCTCTAGAAGTCTTATGGATCAGTGGAAGATCTAGATGCTTAAACAAATCTTAATTTTGATTAATCCTAAGAGAGGTCCTCGATCTGTGTTATTAAGATCGATTATCGGTAATTTTCTCCATATATGATCTTTATATTTGATCAGGGTTATGAAGAGATGGTTGTCTGCAAATGATATCGAGTGAAATATTTTGTTAAAAAATTCATAAATCAAAGAAGAACATTGATTTTTGTGCTTGGATCAGTCACCGATAAAGGTAAGAATCTCTGTACGTGATCATCAATATATATGTTATTTTACCATTGGTTTTATCTCCTTGATTTTGCATCGTTGGATTTGAGATCGATGAATTTGTTATATCTGAGACACTGTTATTTATTTATGTGATTTTGAGTATGAGTATGTTATATCAATATATATGTATCAGCGATTGATGGCATGATTATATGGGTATGACATATTTATTACACTGTAAAATTTGAATTGATTAATGAAGTCAAATATTATAGTTTCATGAAAAATAAAGAGAAAGAGAAATATGGTTTGGACTGACCTTGTCATGTGGAATAGCTTGCCAGGAGCTTATGCTTGGGACAGCCCCTACAGGCTTATGTGTGGGAGAATATGATCCGAGAAAGATCATGAAGAATCTGATCCGAGAAAGATCATGAATAATTTGATCCGAGAAAGATCATGGCCACTTTGATCCGAGAAAGATCATGAATATTTCGATCCGAGGAAGATCACAGAAATCGATCTAAATAAAAGATCGTCGCATGATCTTGGTAGTCCAAAGCCAAAGCCAAAGCCAAAGCTAAAGCTAAAGCCAAAAAGAAAAAGGATTAAAGATGATGTGATAATAGAAGAAAATGGAAAGATAAGTCATGAAACAATCGTTGAATAAAATTGTTTCACTTATTTAACATATGATGATGCATCTCTTTTGATAAAACAGATAATCTATAAATGCTTGCAGTATTCTGGACAGTGAACATCGACTTTTTATGTGTTATTGCCTATCATTATTTTTAGATTATATTATTATATTGGTGTGATATGGAAATTCTTACTGGGCTGTAAAGCTCACACCCCTTCATTTTCTTTTCTTCTCAGAGTTACAGGACGTTCATGATTGGCTATGGCTTGAATTTACGGGTGAGCAGAAGGATAAATAGAGTGTCACAGTACTTGATCAGAGAATTGAAGAAATTTAAATTGAAATTATGTAAGATTTTAGAATTATTACTGAAATTAATTGTTATGAATGTTAAGGTTGTAATGATTTATTTTGGCCTTGCATATTCTTTAGGACTTGCTCTAAGGAGTGTACGGCCATCACATATCCGATTCGGGTGTTGGGGTCGAGATGTGAGAGAGGCTCCTCCAAATCTAACACTAAGAACATTTGATGTGATAGATGGCATAAAGGCTGAGCTAGAGAAGGAATGCAGGGGGGTCGTATCGTGTGCCGATATGCTAGCGCTAGCCACAAGGGATGCGGTGGCGCTATCAGGGGGAGCCGCGTATGCTCTTCCTACTGGGAGGAGGGACGGGATGATTTCTAGAATGGAAGATGTTCACTTACCAAGTCCCACTTTCTCCGTTCAAGAAGCACTAGATGCCTTCAAAAGCATAAATCTTGACTTGTGGGATCTCACTACACTGCTAGGTAAATTGACCTCATTGTAAGTAGTTCAGTAGTTTGCCATAGAACATGGTTTACGTTGATAGAGTAGGGTAGATTATGGTTTTAGGTTGCTTACAGGTAGATCTGATTTAAGGTTGTGATGCGCACTTTTTTGTTTCAAGCCTATAATATAAAACCCCGAGATTTTCTCGAAAAATGTGATACCTTGGATATGTTAACAGATGTTAATCCAACTTTCCTTGCACTGTAATACCTTGAGGTGTATGAATAGCTTGATTCCATTCTTGCTTGCAGGTCCCATACATGTATGATTGGAATTGGCTTTATCTATCTCTTTTTATTATGTTTTCATCATTTCAATGAAGAGCTTGATTAATTTATGATATTTTTGCCTGTATGATTCATCAACAATCTTTTGATTGGCTTGATTTTTTTTTTTTTCGATTTTTAATAGCAATACCCAGGATTTGAACTATAGTCCTTCAGTTGTATTGGTTTTTCAATCTGTGATAAAGGCATCATAACCATCATCATGGAGTCAATTCTGGTTGCACATTTTATTACATAGTTATTATATATATCATGCAGTTATGCTTTTTGTGAAGTTCTCAAGTCATGAGACATGGCATATTGTTCTATAACCCTTGGATTTATTAACTGTCAATTTTTATTTTGATCACAATCTTCCCCGGTAGATTTTATGTATACTGTTATTAGAGTTCCTGTCAGGAAAACATTTAAATAGAACTGTGAGAAAAATTTTTAAACTGTAGATTTACAAGTGCAGGAAGAGTAGTTAAGCATTATGTATGGTGATGAAAGAATGAAAAAAAGCAGGATTGTAGCTTGTCTCATTCTGCTTCCAAAGCCATCCATTCTGCATTGCACTTTTTTTTTTTTTTCATTTTTATTGGAGGCAATTCTGCATACACATTAACCTTTCTCTGTTCCTCAAATTTGGAGTTGATGAAAAGTTTTGGATTCTGTGGCCGTCAGATTTTTGAGAAAAATTGAAGTTCATAACACAAAGGAGTCCTGCATGAAACACTTTGCATGCATGATCATCATCTTTCTATAAAATAACATAGTTTGGCTGATTCTGTTTTTTTTTCCCTTTTCAAATTTAGGTGCTCATAGTGTTGGAATCTGTCGCTGTGGATTCTTCACCGATCGGCTTTACAACTTCAGGGACACTGAGTCAGCTGATCCACAGATTGAACCAAGCTTGCTCGAAACTCTCAAACAGATATGCCCTCCGCATGTTGTAGAACTTGCAAACATAACCAAAGACCCAAAAGTCTCCCTGTGTCAAGTTTCCTCCACTCCTTTTACTCTAGACAACTCATTTTATCTTGGCGTGCTTAATAAGAAGGCAATTCTAAAGCTAGACCAAGAGTTGGCTTTCGCTGATCTCACAGGTAGATTAGCTGCGTAATATGCCAACGATCCAAAATTTGTCAGGAGACACTTTTAGAGTCCTTGATCAAACTTGGAAATGTGGGTGTGCTCGCAGGACAGCAAGGGGAGATCAGACTGAACTGTCGCAGAGTAAATGGTGATACATCCAACAAGTTGAGAAATTCATTGCATCTCATGGTCTGTCTTTATATTCTTAATTATCTCAGCTGGAAGCTCATATTTTTATTATAGTTGCATCTTAATTCATGCGTGAGTTGTAGACAGTGAGTCGAACCATGAGAGTTCCTCCCTCTCACAATATATTGGCATTCAGGCAAACTGTTCTACCTCCTACTCCTGTACTAAAAGCATCCAAGACTTGGAACTATGACAATGGCTCCATCCATTCATGGTTGCAATTTTTTGTCACGCTTGTAGGTTATCCTTCCTTGGAAATTTTTGTCTAAAGGGAAGTCATTAGCTTCACCAACAAAGCTGTGATGCATTTTACTTCTGCCTATGTTCTGGTCTCTTCTTTTCAAGGATTTATTGTGCCAGAGCCTGCTGTTATATAATTGTATCTTATGAGGAGAAGGGAGGAATCTTTTAAGTTGTGCCAGAGAGTGAATGGGTATCTAACGATAGCTTCCATTTGATTAATTTCGAAAGTTCCTCTACCAATCTCCACCTTTAAGCACATAACGTTTGTTACAGTTGCTTGAAAGAACTTTCAGACGATACAGAAATGCTTCATTTGAAATAAGCAAAAAGAACAAAAAAGAAAAAGCACAAATCCTTGCAGGAAGTCTCCTTGGAGACAAATTATTCACCATAAAACTCACAAACCATTGGTTGAAGCGTACTCCTTGGAGACAAATCATTCACCATAAAAATCACAAATCAAAAATGGTCAAACAAAACTTGCAGCCATCTAGCTATTCACGACCGCACAGTTCTTCCTAATTTCACCCGAAGATCCTGTCTTTACCTCAATCCTCCCCATTTTCTCCATAGAAAAAGCAAATTCTTTGAAGAATACTTCAAGAGGACTGCTGACAAGCTCCATGATAGAAGCCTTCGTTGCAGTATTAGTGGTTAGAGCTGCATCAGATTGGAGGAGACCTCTTCTCTTGAGTAAATGTTTGTAGTATCCAAGATCAAAAGTTCTGAAGCTTCCCGGATCCATCTCAACAATCGTTGTCGTGTCATTAGGAACTTTGCACTTGTACTTCTTCAAATTTGCAGCATAAAAGCTATCTAGAGAAGGGTCTTCATCACCTTTTCCAGTGAAATTGTAAAGGCGACTACTGAACGATGAGCAGTGAGAGACACCAATTGTATGAGCTCCTGTTGCGCAGCATATTAGCCTTCATATAATGGAAAAGATCTATGCTATACGAAGCATTAACTACATGCCATTAGCGACTTACCAGACAAAAGTACTAAATCTTTTAAGTCTAGTCCTTTACTAGCGAAAGATGTTTGGAGAGCACTAAAATTAAAAGTTGGGGCTGGAAGGTTTTTCAAGGCCTCTATGGAATTTGAGATCAAACCATCTCTTCGCCCGGTGGGAACATTCCAGAAGGGACCTCCCTGGTGCAATAAGAAAAGAACAGCTTCAATAGTTAAGAAGTTTCAGTATCAGAGAAGTTTCCACAACCGTAGGTAATAAGGAATAAACCTATGGTTAAGTGAAGATTACGAATATCATACGGCCAGCTTTCAAACCTAACATTGATCCTATAACTTTGTGCCAACTTCTTGTACAAGGCCAACTTCAGGCAAGAGAATGGCCGAGCAAATTGCTTGACATGCCCTACTGGTTAGTTCAGACTCTTGAAACCAACTAGTACCTTTAAGGTCCCTTATACTTGAAGGTCAGGCAAGAAAGGTAGATTTGGCATCTTGCATTCATCTCTATGGCACAAATCAAAAGTCAATAGAGCTGATTGCATTTCCTAATTATTAGATGAAGTTTCTTCATAAAAATGTAAGCCAAAAATAAGAAGGAAAGCAGGAAAAGACCAGCCAAGTATAGGTTCCTTACTGTGACAACAACAGAATCTCTTGCAACCAGGGCAAGAATATCGGCACATGAAACAACACCCGGGCATTCTGCTTCTATTAAGCTCTTGACTCTATCGATGAAATCGAAACCACGAATGCTTAGATTTGGGAATGCTGATTTCTCTGCTTGATTCTTGCTAGTGGAGTTAATCAGAACAGAAGCATCACAACCCTGGAACAAAAGAGAATTAACACACAGCTTATACTACCATATGGAAGTAAGAATTGTGCTGCATGCATTTACATACCCTGACAAAGCAATCATGGAAGTGCACCCTAAGAAGAGGAGCAGCTAACGATGGTGCATGAGGTATATGTTTCTTAACATAGTCGAATATAATCTTCTCAGCCTTTGGACAAGTCTCATCATAGAAACCCAACTTGAGATCAGCATTTGCACAAAATAAACTCAACGCTACACATATCACAAAACACTGGATGCTTGTCTTCCTCATTGCTCTAAGTAAAGATAAATCGCAAAACTTGATCAGTAGTTGAATGCAAAAGGGCCTTGCTACTCTCTTTATGTTCTATGTGCTTCAATAGAACTCAACATCCAGAGATTTATAGGCCTCCCCTCTGTTTTTTGTCCATTAGCGTGTTGCAGTTTTCTTCATGAGAGCAGATGCTGTCCTATTAGCTGAGAGCGAGCTTCTTTGGCAAAGTTGGGTATATAAGGTCTGATCCGTGGACCAGTCTTAGGTGTCTCACTCACTTTTGTTGTGGGGTCTTCAAGTAAATGTATTCATTATATGTTTTCGGTAGATATCTAACTTCAAAAGAAATCAAGACTTCACCCACTCCTTTTCGTAGAACTGAAAAATGCACTCTTTTGGTTTATGATTGAACTGGTGGCACGTGAGCAGTGTTTTGGTTAAACCAACTGGTCTTCGTTAGCTGGCCCTTTTTCCTATTATGTTTGTCATCTATTAATGGGATACGACCTTACCACATTACAGATCATGTGTCTGTCTAATTAATCTACCATTGTCACTATCATTACAGATCATGTGTAACTCTACTGATATGCAAATTGTGTGCACGCCAAGTTCGTACCCACTTCAC
Organism: Elaeis guineensis; assembly: GCF_000442705.2. NCBI lineage: Eukaryota > Viridiplantae > Streptophyta > Magnoliopsida > Arecales > Arecaceae > Elaeis > Elaeis guineensis. Next base: position 97,223,917 of record NC_025994.2, on the reverse strand, counting down.
AAGGGATACAATTTTGTATTTCAACACTAAATTGGTTAGGATTGGGCCATGCTAACTATGATTCTCCATAAATTCAAACCTTTTTTTTTTTATCCCTTTTTGTTTCTCTCTTTCGGTGCAATTAGTAAGATACATCATGCAACATACCATACTGAATTGGACAGTATGGAGCGTATCGTACTGATTCGGTGCCAAGACATATTAATGTGGGTGAATGGCCTCCTTACTAGATGTACCGATGTGATAACAAGATGGCACCGTTAACCAAGATGGTATATCTTAGATCAAACTATTCTCTAATGAAAGCATTGGACCTTGTCCATTGCAGTGCCACCATTATACTACAGCAAGCTTAAAAGCACTGGTGCTGATTTTAAGCTTGATAATAATATAATAGTGGTAGTGCTATTGGCAGGGAAAATTACAAGTACTTCTACAATTTTAGTACTTAATCATTGCTGAAGTAAATTGTGGAATAAGGCATGACATTGTTTTGGTAAAAAATGTAGGATTAAATTGGTTTTTTTCTTTAGAACGTGATCATTTAATAAATTAGAGAAGTTGGTAGTTAGACCGCAAACATGATTTGCTTGTAAAGCCTGATATCGAATCCTCCTTAGGTTTATTCTTGCCTTGTTAATGTGGACATACAGATCCAGGGGGATGGAATGTGAGTTTGGCGTGATCCAAATCTAAAAATTTTAAATTCTTGGAGTAGTTGGCATGTGACCTGATCAACAATTATACCACGTTTAGGAACATGATAGCGATCTCTCTTTGCATGACTCTGCTTAGTTTTTAGTTGCAACTAAAACAATATCAAATGTGGGATCTCTCCTTTTGACGCATAAACAAATCTGCATTGGAAAATTTTTACGAAACGGACTTCCTCGGTAGCTGGCGCAGTACACCGGAAGTGCATCACCGACAGCGGGCTGGTACGATCCCTTGCTAATTGAGGCAAGGCTGAGGGGAGCTTTCTTAGGATATCTTGGTCTGCCCAAGGATTTGGATCTAGTCTAAATGGAATGGGATGAATGTGGGATAGAGAGTGTAAATAGCCTCTACAAATTTTTTTATTAAAATAATTGCTTGATAGCATGACCCACTTGACTACTAGTTTGCATCAAGCGAACATGGAAAAATGCTAAAATAATAAAAATATTTTATAAGTAGAAGAAAATTGTGCAAATTTAAGCTAATTTGAAAGGGTCAATAATATATATTAAAGCTTAACACTCCTCCCTCAGAAGTCATATGTGTCTCGACCAAGCACCGGATGAAAAATAATGACTAAGATGAGTCAAGACATTATCGAGATAATTAAATAATAAATGATTGAAATGCACCCAGATAATTAAATAAATAGTTGAGTATTTATTCAATTCAACCCAAAAATTTTAACTACTAAAAATGTCAACAATATATACCATAATAATTATGTACGATCTATAATGGGAAGCCTGTTTACCATGCCTATTTGAAGTGGCCTGACTAGCCAAAAAATCTTACTCAAATATTATACAACTATATGAAACTTTTTAATTACTTGGAGGGGGCATTTTCAAATATTTGAGCTCTCTGAACACATGAGTCATATTAGATGGATTCTTTTGGGTTTTTTCCTTGATTTCTGCAATCCTTTTCACCTTCAATGATAAATTCTTTGAACACTGAGTGTATATTGTTATCTCAAGAAAAAGTCATATCAGATGGATATTCTTTCCTTCCTTTTTTTTTGAAAAAAAAAAAAAGAAAAGATATCTAATTTCTTCGCCCTTTACCCCAACGAATCCCATATGATGCATAATGTTTACTTGGCCTTGGATAGTCGATAGAGTATCAACAAATGCACAAATTTTAAGAAAAACCAACTAGAAAAATTAGGGTTCACTGTAAAGATTAGTCATGAAAATACTTGCATAATTTGCTCTAGAATAATTCTTGTTCCAGAATGATGATGGTAAGAGCAGTACCGTTTTGAGTCCGACTAACGTAAAGCCTGTTAATCTGTCATTATAGTTAAAAGATTTTCACTTCAATTAATCCTAGCTACAAAAGTGGAATTTCCACAAAATATAGTATACTAATTTACTTTGCGTGAAAGGTTTCATTTGAAAGTTTATGGTAGGCTTTCTTCCTTCAAGCCAGACACTCTGTTGAAATAATTCCCCCTTCGCTTACCACGGCCAACCACATTTGTTAGTACAAGTTTAGAACGACGCACTTGATCTGTTGCAAGGTCTAGAAGGAAGTGAAGTACATGATCTACTACTACCAATTACGATCAGATCATGAGATTAGGTGAATGAGTGAATTTTAGTCGCTTTCGCTCATATGATGTGAAAGGCCAACTATGATCAGATTATGAGGTTAGGTTGAGTGAATTTTAGCTGCTTTCGCTCATATGATGTGAAAGTATGAGATCAGATGGAACACATCAAAGTCCAAAGCAGTCAACTGAACATTTCTAAAAAGAAAAAGAAACGGTACTAGAATAATGGCTGGGAACAGGGGTAAACTTTATCAGGGTTTGGGTTTAGGTTTAAGTATGTTGAAGCAGAGAAGCACATTAAACATGAAGATAGTGGTCTCTCAGATTGGGTTGGATTTTTCTTAGTTGTGGTTGGATTTTTAATGCTATCTATTACAATCTCAGCATCGTAGAACAAGTCAGTTTCGATTCCAAATGTGTTATTTCTTAGATTTAGGATCTATTTGGATGTTGGAGTCTAAAATTTCATAGAATTCATTGGTTGGGCCAGCATAATTAGTAAAAATCAGCCTGGATAAGGTTGATTAACAAATACCCAAGGGTTGAGCCTTTATCCTTACGATAGGATTTGGACCGGCCCACTCTAAAGGTTCATCAGTATTTGTGAATACAAGTTAACCAGGCTGATTTTTTCTAGTTCTGCCAATCTAACTCATGAATTCGTTGAGATTTTGAGCCCAAACATCTAAATAAGTGCTTATTAGGATAAATTTGCTCCATTTTGACTGGACATATAAAGAGCTAGTTGGTGGATAAGGATATGAATGGGCTGGATTAATGATGAGCACATAGTAATCCTCTGAAAGGTTGCTTGTCAATGGGCTGGACTAAGCACCAGGCAAAATTCCTATCAAACATCTTACGCTAGGGACTTGGCTTAGCTCGAGGCTAGAAAGCAATCCAGACCATAGCTTGAAGTGAATTTAGGTCCCATATTTGTCTGATTGGTATCAAATCAAGCTTAATTCATGTTGATCCAAATCTTAATTTTAGCTTTCATTTGATCAAATCGGGGAGAAAAAAATCATTCTTGCCATTCATTCGGTATGTCGCTCCAAAAAAAAAAAAAAAGATAAATTTTTATGAAATCTTGAGAGTATGTATTGCCCATTTTATTTTCTTAAAATCCGATTTATAAAACTATAGTACAAGAGCTCTATTTTCAACTGAGATTTCTCTTTACAAATTTTAATTAAATTCAAGAATTTTTCAGTAAACAAAATTATCAAAACAATCTAGAAAACCAGATCTTTACTCTTATATTTTTTTTTGTCTTTCATCATATAGCTAACTTGTCCGCGAATGATATATCTTGGTCAAATATCTTGACAAGACGTTTCAGAGCCTCAAATGACCTCGAAGTGCAATATCATGGCCTAATATACATACATGTGAAGTTGTCACAGCATACATTTCATTAAGACATCCTTTTTTCTTTTGGGAAAAAACGAAAGGATGCCGATTTATTGTCTCCAGATTGCTTGTCTCACAAAATAACTTTTGATGTGGATCTTGCTTTCAGCTCTCACCGAGACCTATCTAACCGGTGTACTTAGAGGATTGCCATCAAGACTCTATCGGGATTCCATGTGAATTTCATTTTAATTTCACCCCTAATTTATAATGGACTCATAGGTTGAAATTACCAAATTACGAGGAGCCGATATTAATTTATGTCTGATTGCTCTACATATAGCCCATTGAACTGTATTTTCTAAATGAATAAGAGTCGATCCAAATTGATCTTGTAACAATATCTTTTACAGAATGAATATATTTTTCAAATAATTCATATCATCAAATATATCTATTTTAAATTTTATTCCAATCAAATGATCTGCAGCAGTCAATATATCTCATGATAACAAAAATCTATCATTTTAAGATATATCTGGATTCAGTCCCCGGTACATATCTTGTCAACCAATCCTTCCTAATTTCTCTTAGGTTAATTGGATAGCTTGGCAACTGATAACCGCAAATTGGACCAGCCTAATGATCGAAACAGGAAAAGACTAAAATAAGGCTTGAATAGCCCTTTGGCCCGCCCTTTACATTCATGGTTGTGTCGAAGTCCTGGACTCCATTAAACTAAAAAGTTGTTCTATTTTTTTTTTCCAAGCGCCCTGCTCTGTCCTCGGTTTGAGACCAAACAAAAGATATATTTTATTCCACGCTTATAATTGCTAAATAATATTTAAACTACACAATCTCAAAGTAAGCAGTTTCTTTTAGAGTAACAACACACTCCATAGATACTAATTACCTTCCACAGCCACAATGGATTCAAAAGACTAGCTATTAACTAAAGCGCACTGCTTTCTAATTTCCCCTGCCTTGCCTGTGAGCACCCCAATCTGTCCCATCTTCACCATTGACACGCCAAAGTCGAAGAAGAAACTAGACTTGGGTGAATCGAGCCGAGAGTAGACATAGTCTCTCGTCTCCTTGTCCTGAAGGAGAGCCTCATCAGAGTGGAACAACCCCCTTCTTCTCACGACTAACTTGTAGTACGTGGTATCAAACGTTGTGGAGCTCCCTGGAACCATTTCCACCGTCGTAGTCTCATCCCCGGGCTTACATTGGCTCCTTAGCTTGATAGCATACTTCGGATCTAAAGTTGGGTCGGTGTCACCTTTTCCAGTGAAGTTGTAGAGTCGTCTCTCAAAGGAATAACAATGAGAATTTCCAATTGTGTGAGCTCCTGAATAAAAAATTGGCCATGTTATTTGTCACTAGGAATATTGCTTCTAATCATCATAGTAACAATATTTATCAAAGTTTTCTTTTACCCTCTGTTTTTCAAAAACAATCTAGCACTTCAATTTTAGCGATATTATAAGATGAATCAAGTTACAATCTAATACTGTTAACTAGGCAATCGGGTCCACAAGCTTTAACTAATAGGAAAAAGATCGATAATGTACATCAGGCTTACCATCTCCTCTCACGTGCGACCTGGATTACACGTGTGGAGGGACGACAATGACCGGAGCCAATCAAGATAATAAATACGTTAATTAAATAAATACATGAAGAGATCTCCAGCAAACCTGAGCTCAGGACATCATGTGCACTAACCAATTAATAGGGAAAGCGTGAATGATACATAACAGGCTTAACAAATGCAAGAGTTATGTGATGCGAATATTCTCTATGTTATGTTGATATTACGGTGTGTGATCTAATTTTGTGGTCCATCCTAGAACTTCCTTTGCTGACACAAACAATACCTGATAAAATTGCCAAGTCCTTTGCACTTAAACCCTTTGCAGCAAAGGACGCTTTCAGCTGAGTGATCTCAGCATAAGGAGATGGTAAATTAGCCAAAGCCTCAGAGGCCACGGACACAAGCCCATCCCTCCTCCCCGTGGGGACCTCCCAAAGGTTGTTGCTCGCCATCCAAGACCCTTTTCCAACTGAACGGGTGGCCTGAACCAGAGCAAACTATTTCTGTCAATATAACTAGCCCTAGAACATGCAAACAAGCAATCTGAGAACAAAAGAACAGCTTCAAATGTACCAAGGAGACAGCATCCCTTGCTGCGAGAGCTACGATATCAGCACATGAGACAATCCCTGGACATGCTTTCTCTAATGCTTCCTTTGCTGCATCAATGACATAAAATCCATCCAGGCTTTGGTTCGGCATTGCATCCTTCTCTGCTAAATTAGTCTTAGTGGAGTTCAGTAGTACCGAGCCATCGCAACCCTGTGGCAAGTAAAAACACTTGCAAACATTATCTCAGTGCAAATATTTAGTTAAGAATGGAAGCATATTAAAATCTCATTACCCGAACAAAGCAATCATGGAAATGGAGCCTTAATAGTGGGCCGGAGACTGTTGGGTCCTGAGAAAAGTAACCGGCCACGGCCTTACGAACTATAGCCTCAGCGTATGGGCATGAGTTTTTGTAGAAGCCAACCTTCAAGGCTTGGGCATTGGCTGAGTCAAGAAGGAAGAGCACGGAGGCTAACTCGAACAAAGACCTTAAGAAAAGCCTCATGGCCGTCTTTCGCAGTGGTGACAAAAGCTTTGAGAACACTGGAACGTGAGCTGTGGCTTGAAGCCAGTGAACCACCTATTTATAAGTGTTGGCGGGCTCGTGGTCTCTAGATTGGGATGTTCTTTGACGTTTCTTTACCACACCATTTTTCATGCGCATTGCTATGAAATAAATATCTATGATACGCAACAAGAATAAATTAATACATCACACATCACCGCGTCAAGGCTAGGGTCTCCGCACCCTGCCCATCAGCCGCCAACTATTAGGGCCCACCTAAACGTGTGGAGCAAGGGGCTGGGGCCGTGGTGCTATAAACCCTTATAATGTACGCACTATCATGCTAATGCATGTCATCAATCACGGTGGTATTTTGTGATCCAACAAATTAGCTGGTGAATCAGATCCACCGTGAGTCTAGGATAAAATGAAATTTTTTTTTTTAAAATATATTTATATTAAACGATTCCATCCTAGATTGATGATGGATCTAATTGATCCATCTAATATTTTCTCTTGTGAGCCAATTATCAAGACATATACATGATGAATGGAACTCATACCCGAATATCTCGAGTGTTTTAGTGATAGAGAGTGTGCACCATCATGTCCGCGGTGCATACAATGATTTGTCCATATGGTGGTACATGCCGCATTTGGAGTCATTACATGGAAGCCAGCTCATGGAGTCGAATTTTTTTTATGACAAGGCGCGTGGTTGCCACGCACTGGAGTAGAAAAATATTTTATGACAAAGGCGCGTGGCTGCCACACGCACTGGTGTTTAATATGGGCGATTGCGTGTGGTTGGTAAATGGAACGGCCAATGGCCCGAGGATTGGGTGGCGTCACCCCTTACGTCTTTTTAATATTAGTTTAGTGTTTGAGCGCGTGGCCGGCACATGGATTTGGACTTTTGCATGCGATGGCGTGCGATGACCGTTGTCTGCATGACGTTGGTCTACATGGTTGAGTATAAATTAGCCCGAACGTTTTCATCAGAAACGGACTCCAAGTTCGAAGAACAAGAGAATAAAGCCAATTTTTGCAGCATTCAAAGTACTTGGATGAGCTGTACTCCCAGAATGTCCATCCATTTGAGAAAAAAAAAGGGTGAGGGAAAGTCGAATGCTTTAGAAAGTTAAAGTAACAATGATATTATAATCACTCTGCGGGCGAGCTAATTAATTTATTGGATTAATGCCTGCTTCAACCTTGCCAAGCATGTACCATAATGTGATCTGTAGTTTCTTGTCACTCAATGGCAAAAATTTCCACTAAATGGACTCTCATCTCGGATCTCAGACTTGTTATATAGTTTTTGATTTTTTTACTAATAACTTAGCTGCTAAGTAGGCTACTGATGGTACATTGCGTAGGGTTGCATATGGAACGTGAATTTCTAGCCCAGATTCCTTTCAAATTTAGAACTTCGGTAGTAGGCTTTGGATGTTTGTCATCAGGTCGGGGTTAAAGATGGTCCAATATGGGGCTACATATGATGATGGGCTGCACTTTGACAATTGGCTGTCACCGTGTCAAACAAGCAACTTGACGTCTTTGTACGCTTTTCACAAAGTAGAATCTAAAGCTTGAAGAAATTGCTCCCCAGATGGACCTGAATCGGATGTTTTAGGACACTACACTTTTTATAGTTCTAGCATCAAGCTTTTCCTTTCTTTTCCCCTCCAAAATGGTGTAGTTTGGAAAAGCCTACATTTTGCATTTATTTAGGGTCTATTTGAAGATTGTGGGACTCCATTTCATAAATAGGCTACAAGTGGATGGAGTCCAGGCTTTACTAGATCCGAGCTTAATGCAATTGAAATTTTGATGCAACATCTAGATCCAACTTAATGTACTTGGAAATTGTCTTAACCTGCATTGAGTTGACCATTCTATTTTCAAAATTTGATCAAGAAAATAGATCAGGTTAAATTGGGCCATACCTAAACCCTACTCTGCATTTCAGGCTTGAGCCAAGATTGTCTTTAGAGTTAAGGTAAATGTCAAGGTAAAAAATATTTTGATATCAATAAATATTTGTTAGTTTTTATTAAGTTTTATGTGGATACCAAATTATAGTTTTGTGAAGTTTGGTATGCAATCAATTTTTTTTGTGCGATGGATCTTGCTCCTACACTATACCCAGTCCTTACTCATAATGGTTGAAGTAGTGCACATCGAGTTGAAAATCCTTTTGAATCAACTCTAAATTTTCAGGCTTGAGTCAAGGTCACCTATGGAGTTAAGATAAATTTCAAGGTAAAGAATCATTGGATATCAATAAATACTTGTTAGATTTGGTTAAATTTTAAATGGATAACAAAATAATATATGTGCGCTATGAACTAGCTAGCTATCCTAACAAATCCATTAAAACACGTGGCAATTGTAGCTATCTTAGCTTAGCATAACTCATTGATGTATAGTCTGACTATCTACATGTGTGTCTATTTAAACTTTTTACTTACATTAATATGTCTATTTTTGGGCCAGGTTTGATATTCTTGAAACTTGGACGTACCAAATTCATGTTATTTCATGCAACATATTAAGTCAGATTGGACAGGGGTCTGCTCAAAATCGAAAAATCTAAGCCTAAGTCCAAACACAAGTAGTGTTTAGATTTAAATGGTATGACCCAATATTGGTTAGGATCATATCCGGATTTTATTAGGGCCAACATCTAGCTGCATTTCAACAAAATTCAAGCCATTTTGCAGCCTGTTCTTGAACTTTCATGCGTTTGGTTCCCTGGGATTTTTCAAAGCACTTTAGTGATGTACCCAAAATATACAGGCCTTTTTCCGCCTAGAAGCAATAATACATACGAACAATTTAAGCAACCCTTGCAAACGCTACCTTGATGTGATGCTGATCTGATTCTCCTCGCCTAGGTGTGATGGTTAAAGTACATCAAATCAGGAATCTTATTAAATTTGCGGTTCTGCCAGACATAAAGCCATATATCTTAAGGGACAGCGAGAGAGGATGTTGTTATTTTACCACCTGTATTTTGGTCCATTCAATAAAAAATTATCACATCATCTATTATTAAAAAAATATATTATTATTTAAATTTAATCAAAAATTTTAAATAAAAAAAATTTTACTATTAATTATGATTGACTGGCTAATAACTTTTGCTATTTAAAAAAAAAATTATTTTCTTGAATATTGTGATGACTTTTTATTGAATGATCTAAGATACATGCGGTAAAATAGTTTTAACCAATAATTTTTCAAACCATAAGGTCATGGTAACATTAAAATTTTGTTTGTCGTATCTGGTTAGGCCTCACAACTAGTCGGTCATGATGAAATTAGCTAAGGATATCCGCGTGCGCCACAAAACTATCTTGCAAAGTTTTAGCCAAAAAACTATAATAATAATAATAATAATAATAATAATAAAAGCTATCATGCAAACAACTCTGCCTTCCATCCTGATTTGATGGAAAAACCAAAATGTTCGTTTAAGGTGTTGATTAACTGGTCCATAAGAAAACCAGGACCTAAATTTTCATTTTGAGTTGTAAAAGAATAAGACTATTCATATAAAAATTTTCAGGGCAGCCTTTCTAAGCCAAACTTTGAATATGTTAATCAACATTGCTAACATTGATTAATTTTGTTAACTTACTCTAATTTTGGTGACACATCAATTCTGTAATCATGTTAATAAAATTTAGGTTAATCATTTGTTATAGCAACAAAATTTGCAGTTAGTACTTATCTTCTAGCCAAGGCATCTGCTTTTGTTTATTTTCTTTTTTTTTAAACTTTTTAATTGCTGTTGCTCCGAAGAAAAGAAGATAAAATCAGTCAAGAATCGAGCTGGAGCTCTGTGAGGGATCAAATTGATGAAATCTGCTGACAATCCTACAAAAAAAATTCCTAAAACTAGTGGGAGATCTTTCGATTTAGGAATCTCAGATACTTAAGTCAGTTGGAGCCTGAGAACGAATAGTGGAAAAGAAAAAAGTAGAGAGCAAAAAAAATAGATTGGAGTGGAGAAACTCGGATTCTTTTCAACAGAGAAACTAAAAAGAGTTCATTAGAGTCTTAGTTTTGTGAGTCATGATTTACCTCCCGAAGAGATCCTTGCCCCTCCTTATATAAAGAAGCTCGCTAGGTCATTAGGTCATTGAGAGAGTTTGTTAGACCATTAGTAACCACCTGCTTCGAAAGATCTTATTTATTAAATAGTTATGGATAATTGACCTAGTTTGTTAAGAGTTTGTTACAACAAAATAGTCAGTTGTGGAGAGGTTGTCTTATATGGAGAATAGCTATAATATGGTTGGAGGATAGCTAGCTTGTAGTACATCTGATCATGAGAGAGAGATCGGTGGAAAATCGATGTTTGCTTAAAATGAGCTGACTCATAGATCGGCAAACGTAGCTTCAAGTCGGTAATCATCTGACCTAATTTAGAGTAGTGCTAGTAGTCATTGGATGATTAACTGATGTGATATGATGTTTCAGCTGTAGATCGATAAAATATGGATATCTTTTGATGCTGCCATATGGTTAGAGGTCAGTTAGATACACCAACAATTGTGAAATGATTTTGCATTACTTTTAAAATAGTTTCTGTTATGGAATATAAATTAACTCATATTGTTAAAAGTTTTTTAAAAAAATTATAACTGGGATGAGAGAAAACTGGGCAGAACTTGGGAAAGGATTATTATATAAAAAGGAGTTGTAGCTTAATATATGCATTAGAAGGATGAGCTGCATTTGCCAACAACTGTTCTTTCAGCATCTTGGCTGTCTCCATACGAGAGATCTGGCGTTTGATTGGGACAGTGGCAAACAACTACCATATTGCTACTATAAATTACATATTGCTTATGTGTCTTCGAAGGCTAGTAGTAGATGCTTCTTTGTTTTTTTTTTTTTTTTTGAATAGATCGTGGTAGGTACTTGTTAAAACGCCGACATCAAGAAGAAATTATTAGATGGACTATGTCATCATCTGGAGTTCGGTTTAGATGGTGGCAAATAAATACCATATTGCTTATATAAATTTTTAATAAAAGAACTCCTTTTATCTTGGCACAGTGCTTCCGCGTCTTGGAAGGCTGGTGGCAGGTACTTGTTAAAATAGGCATCAAGAAAAAATTATTAAGTGGACCAATCCAGTTGACTAGTTCAATTGTCGGTTGCGACATTACCCTCCCTCGCATTTAAACTATTCAAGATCAACATAGAGATGAGAATCCATCCTATCATTCAGCATACATGTGCCTCGATATCTAGACTAGTCCATTAGATCTGGTCCATATAAGAATTTCTCAACACCAAGACTATTAGCCTATGCTACCAATGAAGAAGCCTCGTTCTTGACGCTTTGGCGAGAAAAGGTCATAGAGTTTAAGCAAAGTTCTGATCCGATCAGAGAAAAGAAAAATATCTTTCAACTTGTTTAACTAAAATCTCTAAAAGACCGAATAAGAGGAGAATTCACAAAAATAGAGATCAAGTCATTTTTCTCTCTTTTTTTTTTTTATTGATAAAAAATATGATATATACCCTCTATCTATAGTAACAAGATCCGTCCATACACATATTAGGTTTTTTAGTTCTAAAAAAATTCTTTTATCTAAAATGAATATATTTAGTAGAAATAATTTTGAAAAAACTGAAACCTTTTAGAAAGCATATCCCGACTTCTATATCAACTGTCTTTTATCATTCCATCATGATTCATTTTTTGGATTGAAAGCTATACTCGGTTAAAATCATATGTGAAATAAAAATTTTCAAGTTGACCGATCTGTTTCGAGGCTCAAAGGAAAGAATTTCATCTTGATCGCTAGGAACACCACCCTCTCACACCGTAGATTTCAAAAATTATTTTTTTTTAAAAAAAGATCATTTTAATCGGACATCATATTATCAAGTCATCGCCTCTTAAAATTTGGCACGTGATTCGGCTTCTTGATGTGACGGATCCTGCTTCTAAATTTTGTCCAGCTCTATTTATAATGACCGACGTGATCCATATTGAGTTCTCATAGTTGTAAAAATGATCCACATCAAATCTGGTGATCCTTATGGATAGTAGCAGTGGTCAAAATGGTCCACATATTGAGTTTGATGATCTATTTAGATCAATTGCTCTCTTTTTTTTTTTTTTAATTAATAATGTTCATGTCCTCGGAATTCAAACAACTCTCCTTAATCATCTTCTGATGCCGTATTTTAGTATGTTAACACACCCCGGACGTTGCTGCTTCAATTGTGCTGACGACATGTTCACGTCTTTGGAATTCAAACAACTCTCCTTAATCATCTCCTGATACCGTATTTTAGTATGTTAACAAACGCCGGACGTTGGCTGCTTCAATTGTGCTGACGACTCCATGCTTTCTTAGACCAACTTCAGAAAATGCAACGCAAAAGAAAATATTGAAGTGGTTTTTTTGTTTTCTTTCTTGTCTGCTTATGTTGGAGCTGTTAAGACTCAGGAGACACGGGTATACAAGAGAATAAATTAGATGGACGGCAACTTGAGCGTTAGAAGGCAGCTGGAGATTTTTGATTAAAAGACTTCAAACAATGCAATCCAGTAATAGGACGAGCAAAGTGTAAATCTTAATAATATCGATTCCATTACTGTTCAAGTAAATGGATACACAACCAACCGGAACAAATTATCAAACAGAGCAGAGGATTAGAGAAACTCTGCCTTATTGCAGCCAATTCCTTTCAGCAACCTTGGGATCCAAGGGGCTGAACTCGAATTCCTAAGCTTATTAAAACTAAACGGCACAACGAAAGTTTCTGACATTTTGATCACACCTGGTCTAGTTAACAAAGGCACATCTTTTCCTTATCTCACCTTGGCCGTGCGTGAGGACTTGAATCCTTCCCATTTTAACCATGGACTCGGCAAAATCTTTGAAGAACTCGTCTGGCGTCGCCATGACCTGGCGTTCGATGTATGCTTTAGTCTCAGGGTTATCAAGGAGAGTGTCGTCAGATGTGAAGAGACCTCTCCGTCTGGCCACGCCTTTGTAGTAGCCCAAGTCAAAGTTGAAGGCGCTCCCAGGATCCATTTCCACCCGGGTTGTGTTGTCATTAGGCTTACATTCGCACTTCAACTCCGGTACGTAGGTCGGATCGATCGTCGGGTCCAAGTCGAGATGGCCGGTGAAGTTGTAGAGGCGATCCGAGAAGGATGAGCAAAGTGAATGCCCAATGGTGTGCGCACCTGATTGCAATAAAGAAACCAGAAGTTGGAAGTTGTTTTGGCTATCAACCAGTGGAGATGCCTCCTGAGTTTTCCATAATTTCTGAACTTTATCAAATGTAAAAGTTATAATTTTTAAAGACTAGTGCATGCAAGGTTAAGGCGTGTGTTGGATTGCACCCTCACTCCAGAGTTTTGCTGGGTTTTCATCCATTCTAGTTCTTTGGAAAAAAAAAAAAAAAAAAGAAAAAGAAAAATGTAGTATGAAAGGTTTAGTTTAGATAAGTAGGTTGGATTTTATTTTTTTCCCCTTTTTTTCAAGAAACTGTGCTTGAATTATTTATAATCAACTTGAGATGCAGCACCAACGTCGAATTTACCTGATAGAACTACAAGGTCCTTGGCAGTTAAACCTTTTTGGATAAAGGTGGTAGCCAGAGTACTGAAGTTTGCGGTTGGTGGCTGCAGGTTTCCCTGGGTATCGTTGGCTACTGATCTGCTTCCATCCCTTCGGCCAGTCTCTATTGCATAGTATGGTCCATAGGTCTGGAAAAGAAGATCACTGAGAATCAATCAAGTGTCTTAGTTATGGTTAAACTATTCTACTCATAAGAACATAAATCTTACCAAATGCACCGAATCCCGAGCGATCATAGCCAAGATGTCTGCACAGGAGACGATTCCTGGACAAGCGATCTCCAATTTAGCCTTGATGCCATCAATCACATCGTAACCTCGGATGGGTAGATTTGGAGGTGCATCTTTCTCAGCAGGGATGTTATTTGTAGAATTCAGTAAAAGGGAGGCATCACATCCCTTCACAGAGACGATAATCTTGTTGTGAGGAGAGATTTATCCAAAACAACATGCATGTCAAATGAGATTTAAGTTACTTACATGGACGAAACAATCATGGTAATGCATCCGCAGGAACGGTCCGGTAAGAAATGGTGCATTTGCTATGATCTTGGTCATTTCTTCGAAAACTATAAATTCTGCATAGGGGCATGAGTTTTTATAGAACCCATACTCCAATTGTGCTCCCGTCGAGCCTATGAGAAGGAGTGCGAGGGCCAAAGGAACCATGGGCCTAAAGAGAGCAACGTAAGACATCTTTTTTGCAGACCAAACTATGGAAGAATCCTCTGTGTGCATGGCTGAATGCGACCGGACATGGTATCTATTTATAGTCGAGTCTCAAGCATCGGAACTGCCGTGGAAATGGTGAAAACTTCTTTAATTAAACACTAATTAAGTGGTATCTTGATTTGTTAACCAAGTGGGGTTGGGCTGGGAACGGTTCGCCTTGAGGGAAAAGGGTTGACTTGTGACTTGGCCATGCTGCAAGAAGTAGACATATGGAATGCAATACTTTGAACTACTATATCTCAATGAGTAATATAGAATTACATCGAAAAAAAAAAGAATGATGTAGAAGGAACAACTCATCCAAGTGTTAATCTATATGTGATGATTGAATTTGTAAGATCAACAACCGCAAATCCTCTTAACATAATAGAACTCGGGGGTGGTTACACCTCCCATTTCATCAAGAAAACAAAAAACTGCAGGTCCATTTGTGGAGGAAAGATCCAGAATTATTGTTAATGTATTACACCTCCCATTTCATCCAAAAAACAAAAAAAAAAAAAAATGAAAGAAAACTGCAAGTCCAGTTGTGGAGGAAAGATGCAGAATTACTGTTAATGTATACAATGGTCTTCAAAGTATCTTAATATTCACCTAATATTGATGCCGAGGATGGTATAAATTCAGGATATGCAATGCCAATAATAATAAATTTGCATCTTTTTCTTGTTTATTTTATAGAGGTAGGTAAGAAGAAATAATCCTAACATGTGCTTGAAGAAAGCGTCCTATCAGCATTAGATCCCAAACTGGGAACACTTAATTAGAACGCGGTAACTAGAGCGGATTCTCCCATCACCGGCTATCTATATTTTTTTTCTCCTACCTGTACGCAGACAGGGACTGTTTTTAAATTTCGTGTTTCATTGGTCTCAACGACAGCTGGGAAGCACTTTTTTTCTTCTTGACGCAAGCTCCTTGTAGCACCTTCTGAAACCTCCAGCTGGACATTTTTTTCCATTCAATAAAGGCCAGGTCGCTGCCTTCCCAGCCTCCTTTAACCATAAAAAAAAAAAAAAGGCCCTCTAAATCGCATACTATTCTGCAGTGAGTGAGATGGAGACTCTACATATGTGCTCTTCTAGTGGAGGTCATTTTTTTTTTTTGGTTTAGAACTAAGAAGATTCCTAGAAGTCGACTGTTGCTAACTAGGACCACCAGAAATTTCTTGTGACCGTCTATTGGTTCTAAAAACTATGACTGGATAAAAATAAGAGGTTTCTGATGCAGACCATCTACCAGTATCAAGCCAAAAGTCAAGTTCCAAAAGAGATTTTTTTTTTTTTTTTCTTTTTTTTCAAGTGACCACAATACAGCATTGCTTTTAATGGTGACTTGCAGGTGGTATGTCTCCATCATTGACTATGTCTCTTTTTTGAGAAAATAAGGAGAAAATAAGCCACTTCGCCCAATTTAATTATTACACCAAAGAATGGACGTAAGAAAGCTTTTAAGCTTTTTCCTTTTTTCCTTCAAGAGAGAATAGGAGACTAATGAGCTTCAGCCACATAAGTTACCTGCAATTTTATTAAAGGGGAAGGAAAAGTTTATGTACATACAAGGAAGATTGTAGAAAAGAATTTACATCTGAAACAATGCAGAAAGAAGATTCAAAAAGGGCCAACATAAGCCACTTCCCCCAATTTTATTAAAAGCTTTTAAGCTTCCCAAGGAAAGAGCGATACGAGCAACTACTACCAAGCAGCCCGTGTTTTCAGCTTTGCATTGTTGATATAGTTAGATTTCTTCTCAATCAACATGTCTTAGGGCCAATTCAATGATCAGATTTAGGCTATACCTTTTTTTCCAAAGAAAGAAATTCCGATATATTTTTGTTGTTACATACAGATGATTACATAATTTGTCACCAACATCATCATGCAGTTCCAATTCATTAATATCAGCCTTCATTTTTATCAACATGCATTTCTAATTGTGGTATCGTGTTCAGAAAGGAAAAAAAAAATTGATTTCAAAGCCATTAAGCACTCAAATGTCAATTCGCGTTAGTTTACTTTTTCATACAACAATCTTTCTATGTTTTGCTGTTTTTTTATTTCTTTCTAGATACAATAAGACTCGTTCTCAACCACTGAGTTACAAGCTCATTAATTTAGAGCTGGCAATTTATTAGTAAGATGACCAATTCACAAATATAGTTTTCAAAGATAACATTGTTTATCTTAACTAACCCATTAGACAGCTACAAGAAACATAAAGATCAGAATCACGAAACCTCCGGTCACCCTGTCTGAGTGGTTCTTCTCAGTGCTGATCTAGAACCATCAACGACCACCTCTAACCAAGCAAATATAGAATAAATCAAATTGGAGTGTGAATACCTTTTTTTTGTTCTGAGTTTGGTTACATGCTCCATGAACTCTTAATAAAATGGACTAAATAATAAAGCCCCTTTCTTTCCTACAGTCTGATCAATGGCATATACAAGTACCTAATCATTAATTCTGGTTCTAGGTAGGCTAGAGAAAATATTCTGTGCTTTTCTACTCTCTACTTCTCTTACATTACTTGGTCCTGGTCATGCAAGAATAGTATTATCATGTGTTTATAGTTTGATTGTGTCTCCAATGACCGACCATGTTTGGCAAGCCTTTTCTTTCTGTTGAGGAACCTATTACCAATCTGAAAGCATTGTCTTCATCCCCTGTCTGCTTTCTTATCTTCTGTTGTTTTTACTGATTATCTGAACAACTGGATGTAATGTTTTGCATTTCTTCTTCGTCTGTATCTCCTCCTCTGTAAATAGTTCCTGATTTATAATAAAAGCCGGATGGCTGCTTTCCTAGATTCCCTTATCATCATCAAAAAAAAAAAGTGTTTGTAGTTCACATGTCAATTGTAGTTCCATTCATCATATTAGTTCAAATGTCAAATCTGCTTTTCTTCAGAGTCAACCCATAAAAAAATTTGTCAATTGTACTTCAAGATACCAGCAAGTAGAATTTAAGAGTCTTTTAGCTTCTAGTCAGCTAATAATCTTGGTGCTATAGAAATTATTTATTGAAATATTTGGCCTCAGTTGCCTTTTAGTTTGCTTTGTTTACAGGTGTGGTCGTTAGAGAAGCTAGACAAGAAGCACAGCCCCATGTTCTTGATGGTATTATAAATTTGAAAAAGTCCTGTTTTGTGCACACAGAATTTGTTGGGCCCATCAAAGCTGGCTTAGCAACTTGATATTCAACTACCCTATGTGTTGCATTAATCTATGTGATTTAAAGCAATCTTCTTATTTCATGTGGCAAGAGAACTTTTGGTTAACCATTTTCAGAACCTTGGCATGCCGAATACGTCATCTCGAGCAGAAATTTGAAAATTATTCTTTTTTTTTTTGGGACAGAAAATATGGAACTAGTTCAAACTGATCCAGGACAAGGCTAATTAGAAAATTAGCATCATTTTGGATGATAATGCCCAATTTAGAAAAGAGTGGTTAGCCCCAGGCCCCCAATTAAACCATCCTTGCCCAACTCTGGTTTGGGCTTGAGTTAATTGGAATTAATAAAAGGCAGCCTGATAAGCCCCTCCCTTTTACAGAATGATGCCTAGACGAAACAGAAGAATCTTGGCTTGCTGAATACGTCGTCTCGAGCAGAAGTTTGGAAATAATTCTTTTTTTTTTTTTTTTTTTTTTTGACAGAAAAAATGGAACTAGTTCAAACTGATCCAGGATAAGGCTAATTAGAAATATAGCATCATTTTGGATGATAATGCCAAATTTAGAAAAGAGTGATCGGCCCCAGACCCCCAACTGAACCAGCCTGGCCCAACTCTGGTGTGGGATTGAGTTCCTTGGAATTAATAAAAGGTAGGCCTGATAAGCCACGCCCTTTTACAGAATGATGCCTAGAGGAAACAGAAGAATCTTGCGTTTTTCCTCTATGCTATTTTAGCTACTATGTGACTGGATGGTCTTTTTCTTTTCTTTTGTTGATGATGATGATAAGGGAGGTAACCCCCTTCTTTATTAAATGCTAATGAAGAAGATGATGCAACAGAGATAAAAAAAAAAAAAGAAAAGAGCGCGCTGATGCCAAAAGTAAAACACATCAGACAAAAGGGAAAAAGAAGACTATTTGGTACTCTGTTTTACAGTCAGAACACAAACCAACCCACAAGAAGACAATAGAAAAATCAGACATCCAGTGGCTCGTCCCTCAAGCCAACCCCCATAGCATCACTGCATCAGGCTCAAAGAGCTTAGCAACACGAGTTTCAGACATCAGCCATGAGATTGGAAATGCACTTGACCTTGTTCCAGATTTAACCAAATGCGGTCAGAAGCTTGTGATCAGCAATAGTGGACCAATCCTTGAAGAGGTGAAGTCCTTTAACAGCAACAGAGGCAACTGATGGTCGCTTATTGAGGAGAAAAGGCCTCCTGTTCCTTTTCCCTGCAACAAGTCCAAGCCATCGGCCCGAGCAACATTAGGATGAGCGGTTGCGCTTGCTTGTAAAAATTTCTCAACCTCCAGCTACGACAAAGGCATTCAAACATGGATTACGGATGTAGAACGCCAAGAGATAAGCATATTGCCTTCCAAATTGTTGAGAAGAAAACACATATAGAGATCAAAGGCGAAAAAAAAAAAAAAAAAGAGGCAACTGTGATCTATTGACCCCGATAGAGAACACATCCTCCGATTAAGGGTGGCAATTTATGACTTTTTTTTTTTTTGGGGGGGGGGGGGGGGGGGTGTGTAAAGAGCAGCACTCTTGATTCATTAAATAAAAACTCACAATCACAAGTTACATAAGTTTTGTTCCATATACTAAGATACAATAGTAGTTGTTGCGGCTAATCTCTCCGTCATCCGACCATCGGAATCGCGCACCTGCAAGAAAAGTTCTCACTGATAAGAGATGCCTTCGGCAGGGACCCTCCGACGGTCAAGTCAGAGAGGAGACTAGGCAATAGTGAAAAATTAGAGACTCAGCGGGAGAGAGAGAGAGCTAGAGAGTTCAAGAGCTTAAAGGCGCTTCAGAGAGCTTGAGAAAGCTTATCAAAACTGTTGCCTTACCCCGTTTTATAGTAGAGTGCGGTATAGTCCCACCATTAATGGTGCAGACAATTGGAGAGTTGTCAAATCGTCGGAAGCTGTCCAATCACCGTGGGTTGTCAAGTCACTGGAATTAATCCATGTTCTTGGCAGGACAATGCCCCAGAGCGACCATACCGCATGTCCTTGACAGGACAACTGCCCATAGCGGTTGTACAGCGTTTGGCAGGCTGGCCGACTATATGTCAGTATTCGACTGTCGGGACGTCGGGTGGTAGCTCGGAGACACCGTCGGCTGATCTGGTGCCTTGTGAAAGTCGGACGTCGGCCGCCACCCTCGACAGTGAGTCGGTGATTTGGGTTCGGCCGGTCGGAAACAGTATGGATCTGTTCGGCCGGCATACCTTCGGTCAGATATTGTCAGCAGCCATTGTCGGAGTCGTTGTCAGAGTCATCCGTCGGTTCGGTTGGTAGAGTCGGGCATCGGTCGGATCGGTCCGAGGATAAATCGGCGTATAGGGGTCAGTCGGTATATCCCAACAGTAGTCAAAACAGAGCTAATTTAGATACATAATATAGATCATCTACAAGAAACTCCATGCAAAACATAAGATTGATTTACACCCATTATGAAATTCCCCTCCTTCTAGAGCATTCAGTTAAAAAAACAGGTAACCAGCATGTGATCCTTGGTCATGAGCCACCCTTCCACCCGAAGTTCTTGAACGAGAGCACCTTTCTTAAGACATATTAGGCAACCTGTATTAGCCTGCAAGTAGAATGATAGGAAATATAGCAGAGAGCTATATGAAATGTAGTTACAAAAACCTGCTCAAATTGGAATGTCTCCCACATACAAAATTGGCGATCAGACTAATGCATGCTTAGGATACAAGCGCATGGCCCTTGTTCAGATACTGCAAGTCTAACATAATCACCCAGAAAGGTAGATGAAACCGATAACAAGTTGGATATGAGCTCCATAAGCCTTGGAAGGATGTGGGAAAGTAACCGCAGTAAACATAACCAAACTTTTAATATAAACCACAGAAAGGACCATTTTGAGCCCCCCTTTTGGAGCCCCAAATTCAGGATGCCAAACAACAACCACCAAAAGATATTGAGATAAAAGGCAGCATACATAATAGTGAAACTGCATGGCATCTGGGCACAGAAAAAGATCAATGCTTTCTAATGAATGCCACCCGAGCACAACTCAACCTGTAACAAGGCATTTAGGTCTGAATGTAGCATCTCGCCTCTGTCAAAGGAGTAGTCAGCAACTAATGCCTCACAGGCCATGTAATCGGCTACCTAATTACCCTCCCGGCAAATATGGAAGATCTTAACCAGTAGCCATGATGATAGCTAATACCTGATGTCATAGAAAAAAGAAGAGTAAGTATGAGTAGAGCCATGAGAAGGTAACTAATGAATCATTGTTAAGAAGTCCCCTTCCAAGCAAAAATTATGACTTAATGCATTAATCTTACCTACAAACGACTCACTTTCAACATATGCAGATTTGACACAAATGAGCTGGGCCCATAAACGGGTTAATCTGTCTAGATATGTTTATTAAATGGGTCACATTCGATTTAGATCTTTGATCCATTTAATCAGTTTTCACTCTTTTAATAATTGGATTAGGTCATGATCTATTTAGGACTTATTTAATCAGTTTAAAATCTATTTAATCTATTTACTTTCTTGATCTCATCTGCTTAACCTGTTTAATCCATTTAGATTCATTTAATCTTCTAACAATCTGCTTAATCTGTTTAATATATAGATTATAAAAACCGTATCAGGTTACTTGTTTAATAAACCAGTTGGGTTTAGATTACTTGTTTAATAAATGTATCTGATTTGGGTCGATGAATTTTTGATCCAATTTATATCCAACCCAACACAGCCCAATTGCCAACACAACCATGAGGGGATAATTTTGAGCATACAAATTATGTTTCATCTCATAATGTCCCTCATCTCCACACCCCACCCCCCCACCCCGCGTCCTCCTCCTATCTCTCTCTAGTCTGTCTCCATCTAACCTTTCTATTCTCTCTCTCTCTCTCTCTCTCTCTCTTGCTCTCCTTCCTGTCTGCCTCTCCCCTCTCTCCTGAGCTGTCATTTTCTGTCTAGAAATATGGAGAGACCCACTTACCTTGCCATTGTAGGACTTCTGTCAAACAACCGAAGTTGCCAATTGCGAACACTATACTAATATATTGTCATTTGCATCGCCACAATCACCAATCCTCGTAACCTTTTGTCTCAATTTGCTAGTTAAATGTTCTAAGTTTTTTACCGGTTCCCTATCGCACAGGTATCATTTTATGAACCATTTTATCAGTCACGCATCCTGAAGTTACTAGTTTTAGATATGAAGTTTGCTAGTCATTTCCCCGAAGATACAAATCCTAAGTATTAGTTCTATGCCTCCATTTTACCAATCTAAAGTGCAGACTTTACCGGTCTTTTTAGCCTAATTTTACCATTTCAATCAGCATGTGAAGTTTACTAGTCTTGCTACTTTTGAAGATACTAAATATGAATTTTGTTACTGGTCCTAAATATGAATTTTGTTAGTCCTTTGCCCCGAAGCTACAACCCAAAAATTATTGAGCTCTTGATAGCCACACAGAAAGACTGATGAGTGGAGGAGGGAGACAGAAACGGGAAGGAGGGGATGGGCAAATAGGAAGGAGGGAGAAACGAAGAGACGGAGAGAGAGAGAGAGAGAGAGAGAGATTAAGAGAGCGAGGGGAAGGTTAAAGAGTGAGGCAGGACTCCTCCCTATCAACCAGTTGGCAAATTAGCTTCTCTAAGATAGCCAGGGGTCTTCCTCCAAAGGGGTAGAAATGGATTAGGTCCCGTCGGATTTGGTCTTCATCTCGTTTAATTTTTTTTTTTTTTTGGTTTGATGGAAATAGGAGGAAGTGAGAAATTTTTCCAAAAATTTTAAAGGAGATGGTTGGCGGATCGAGTGCCGTGAATGGACTCGAGATGGTGACCAAGATGAGTTGGGGCTCTTGCATTTAAGCCACTGCTTCACCATCCAATCGTAGATGCACGACTCACACATGGTCTGCACTCAACCCATTTGGGACACGAAATGATAAGCTCGCTTTGGTCGCGTTGAGACATACTTATTGGAAGAAACTTGTCGACTAAAACTTAACCGGTTTATTAGAAGGGCCAGAAATTCAAAACAAAACTCATCTCTGCATTAAACGAGTTAACCAACGTAACTTGCATAACTCACTTCATAAAGAAGCTATATTGGACTACACCTATGATAACATATTAAACAGGTCTTAAATAATTTAAATGAGCCTAAAAAATCTTAAAAAAGGTTTATAATTGTGTCAACCTGATCTAATGAGTCTAGACAGATTGTAGCTCTCTCCAGCTATCCTAAGGGATGAAATAATCTGAACTTCAACAATTTCGGACTTGTTTGAATGGCTAGGCCGAAAATCTTTTGGGTTTCATGGATTAAGCCCATACAATTAGCAGATCTTTTTTTTTTTATAGGATTTGGTTAGATCCATCCACTCCAAAACTACTTTTGTATATTTATATGTATAAAATTAGCTCAATTTATAATTATATGATTTTGCTGATTGTACTGATCTAATTCATAAATTATATAAGATTTTTAGCCTAGTCATCTAAGTCCTTAGGAGGGATGGACTTGCACCCAAATAATGTTAGTAGAAGAGGCTTCTCCAAGACCTATAGCTAGCACAAATGATTGGATTGGAAGTGATGGAAAGAGTTAAGGAATTCGAAATGAAATGGATTTATTATAGGGAACCATGAATTAGAAATCATCAACAACTTGAAATTAATGTAGCTCAATAAAATTAATCCATAGTCCATTCTTTCAACAATTTTTATGCTTAGGTTCCTAAATTAGCATAGCGTTCCACTGCTTCTCCAACCAAGCCCCAAGCCTGGAGAGAAGGGAGACGAGGCCAACTGGCCAAAGACTGAAACTAGGCAGTCTCCCTTCCTTATATTCATCCTTATCTTCCCATATTATTAGCAAACAGTCTGTTTCATGACGGATGTAAGAAGTGCGCCTTCTTGCTATCTAGCTAACAAAATTATTGCCTAATTGGGATACGATTCTGAGAAGAACAGGAGCTGTACTTCGAACCTTTTGTACTATATACTGTTGCAAGTTATGGTCGTCGTCATGTTGTATATTGTATTGAAGGTCCATGGTACTACAGCGTGCCAGAATGGAGCATAATGGTTATACTTTATCTTCTAATCAGCTGATTGTTTTATGGTTTTTCTTTTTTTTTTTTTTTTTTGAAAAAAAACGGTCTTCTAAGAGCCAGCCACATATTTAACCCATAACCACTCCACCCCAACCCACCTGGGCCAAAGCCCAGGCCCGGTAAGGACGTAGTCAAGCCCGCGAGACCAGGGCGCTGTTTAATTGGGTTCGAAGTGAAGGCCAGCACCCTGAAGAATCTAATCCGTCTCTCCCGTCCAAAGTGGTAAGAAGTGGTACTATTTCAACGGACATTCCGTAATAGCCCGCAACCAAGGGTGCACAAAAAAAATAAAATAAAATAAAATAAACTTAAAAATAAAAACCCCGGCCAAATCATGAATCTGATCCAAACCAATGTCTTCAATTCAGTTTCTATCAATTTTTCCTTTTTTGGTTTGATAATTTAGTTTTGTATTGTTTTGAGAAAATCTTGAACCGAAAAAATTTGGTTCGACTTCAATTTGAGTTTTCGAAAAACTGACTCAAACCAATCCAACCAGACTCAACTTTTCTATTTAAACCAACCCGACCCAGCCTATATGAGTGTGTTTATATTAATTTTTTATATTTATGTATATAAAACTGAAAAGCCCAGCCAATTTTGCCTACTCCATTTCATATCAACATGTAAAATTTTTTTGTTTAGACTTCATCCAGCCCATTTAGTACAATCCATTGGACATCAATCCAACAAACCAAACCAAAATGAATCAAATTTCTCAAATTGATTTCAAGCAATTTTTGTAGATGGACTGTTCGATTTGGGTTTCTATTTTTTTTTCAGAAAAAGGTTTAAACCGAATTGTCTTCAGATTTATGCCTAAACCGATCCAACCAAACCGGTGCATGCCCCCCACACACAACGCATTTCATTGAGAAATGAAATGAGAAGGCCAGAGGGCCAGAGGAGAACAGGCAGAGCCTAAATCTCCAGTAGAAATAACAATGACTTTTTACATACCAGCTCGCTCACGATTAGACTCCTGGGTGACCTTCTCATGGACATAAAACCAAAAATACCAACCAAAAGCCCTCAAACCATGCAGCTCAAAACCAAAAGAAAACGTTAAAAAACTCACATAGTATCAAGAAAACTGTATCCCTTCATCCCCAGCAGCGAAAAGCTAGCAACACAGAAACAACGGTCCCCTCCCCTTGGAGGTGGGTGAGGCGCAGAAGGGGCAGCACAGCGACGTGGGATGCAAGCAAGATCATCACTGGCATGCTCCCCACTCTTTCCACGAAGAACCAGATCAGCGCCCTGTCCATCCAGAGAAGAAGCCAAGGGTTTGCAAAGCACTCTCCTGCTCTCCTTGCGTAAAAATTCTGGCATACACTCAAGTTACATAGCCAAGACAGCCAAAGTGAAGCAATCATAATCCATCCGTCTCTTAGCCGGCGCCCTTTCCTTTGCAAGGTTCGGCCCACAGAGACCACAGAGCCAGGCCAACCCTTCAACTGGAATTTAAACTATTTTTTTTTGATAAACCGGGTAAAACTAATCCATTCTAGCGTACATACATGATACATCCTGTAAATCAGAAGACAATATATTCAAAAATTGAGCAGAAAGATCTGAACTAGATATTAATCTTTCAAAGAGAACCCAACAGATCTAACAAACTGACATTGAAGGAACATGTGATCAGCTATCTCGGGATCTCGCCAGCAGAATTTTAAAAGAAGAAAAAGGGTCCTCCAAGCCACCCCCATTTACTTGAAGTATCAACTGGTCTAGCAGCTTGTTGCAGACCACTAAATTCCTGAATATTTTGAACCTTCAGAGGAGCTGGTCTCTGCCATATGCTTCTCACAGTTGAGAACAGAAGCCCCCCGCTATTCAGAAACTGACAAAAACCTAGGGACGGAAAAATGAAGGAAAAGAAAACCCCCTTGGTGAAACAAATAAGCAAGGATATTCAAGAACTGGAGCACCGCAAAAAGATCTTGATGTTGAGGCTGATTTTAGAAATGCGTTAACATTGGCTTCCAAAATGGATTGCCGTCTTTGCTCATAAAACTAAGCAACCCAAGTATCTGGTTTCCAAGCAGCAACATATAGACAAGGGTGCCTCTCAGCAAGCACAGAATCTCCAGCCTGTTTATCCTTTCAGAACGTAGCTTCCAACCTTAGCTTTAAACTGCAAGAGAAACTGGGGGCCACCTTAAGTACACCTTTCCAAAATTAGCAACTCTCGGGGAGCAACAGAGTTTGAAATCTACTTGTCAGAGCCACTTCCCCCACCAAGTTGAACTCCCTTAGGTTCACGATACCAAGACTCTCTAATCTAGCAGACTTGACCAGCCTGCAGTAGAGCGGACACCCCTGCCAAGAGAAAACGTGATGGCATATAGCATCGATAAGCCAGATAACAATCAGGCATCAGGAAGAATGCCATGAAGTACATCAAAAAATACTAAGCAATGGACTGCAATAGCATTAAACGACCACCATAAAATAATGTGTCATTTCCAACCAGAAAGCCTGTCGTCCACCCTCTCAATCACCTGGTCCCTATCCTCATGATGCAGCTGTTTGTCGATCAATGGAAGCCCAAAAAAAATTTAGAGCTAGAAATTGCTGCTTGCAATTCAGAAGTCTCGCAACCCACTGTCCTCAACCATCCCTGCGGCCAAGGAAAACCAACTCAATCTTGTGAAATTCACCCTGAGCCCAGATAGGATCCTTTTTTCTGATGGGACCAGATAGGCCTTCAAAACAATAGAGAACAAATTTGGGCTTGGACTTCTTGATACATGCGTACAATCTAGGTTTGTGTCACTGTTTCCAGTAAAGTTACATAAACAATTTCAGAAGGCTGAACAATGTGAGGTCCCAATCATTAGCCAATTAACTAAAATTGAACCAAGTTAGATTAGTAATTACAATACAGAGTAATAACTTATATTGTAATTGAGTAAAGTATAAACAAGTAATCAATGCTCAACACTTTAGAATCTAGATTTAGAGGATTTGCTTGCTTAAACTATCATGCTTTAGTTTCTTAACTGTCATAGCCCAAAACCAAGCCCAAGCCCAACTATCTAAGACCCAAGCCCATTCAAAAAAAAAAAAAAAAACAGAGGAAAAATCGGGAAGAAGACTCCCGATAGGAGTCTTCTTCTCCGGCGAGACCCGGGCGAGATCAGAATCCTAGGACCTCTCGGAGTCCTAGGGTTCTCTATAAAAGGACTTTTCCCTCCCTTGAAGCCGATCATCGGTCTTCTTTCCCTCTTTTCCTCTCCGATTTTTTCGAATTAGAGCCGCGGATCCTTGCTTCGTTTTCACCGTGATTGCTCGCCGGTAGGGTCACCGGAGGTCGAGGTGAGTTTCCCTTCTTTTCCTCTCTTCCCTCCCCTTCCTCCCGTGCATTTGTGCGCGGCTGCCGGCGACGGGAGTCGCCAATTTTCGGTCGAAAAAAGGGACCTCTGTTTTGGTCTCTTTTTTCCGTCAATTTTTCGGTGCCGGCGATCGCAATCGATCATCGACCATGCTCCTCCATGACCGGGGAGTGGCCTCCCTCTGCCGCTGGGCTCCGCCACGGCAGTCGTGGCCTGAACGGCCCGGCACAAGGAGGGGACCGCCGGTCCCCTGTTCGGCCTGGAAGGAGCCGAGAGAAGAAGAAGAAAAAAAGAAGAAAAAGAAGAAAAAAAGAGAAAAGGAAAGAAAAGAAAAGAAAAGAAAAAGAAGAAAAAGAGAAAAAGAAAAGAAAAGAAAAGAAAAAGAAAAATAATAATAATAATAATAAAATATATATATATACATATATATATATAAATAAATAAATAAATAAATAAATAATAAAAAAAATGAAAGAGAGAGTTTCTCTCTCTTCTCCCTTTTCTTTCAGTCTGAACCTTTATTCTTCTCTCTAGAATTGGACTTTTTCTCTCTACTTTCTCTCTCTAAAATTTTCTCTCTCTAGATTGTTTCTCTCTCTTGATGGATTTTTCTCTCTCTAAAGTTATTCCTCTAGGATTAGCGTAGTGAGAGGCTTCATTTGATGATTTTGATCGAGTTTAGGGAAGAGTCTGATTTTAAGTGAGGTTTTGATTTTGGGATTTGTTAGATTTAATTTTGAATTAAAATTAATGAAAAAAATATAATTTTGGATAATAGGCACGGAAGAATCTCCTAGAAGTTAGTCGATCTGTTCATTCAGTGCTCCATGAAAAGTAAGTAATGAATCATCTTCTCGAGATATTCCATATTTATTCTGAAAATAAATAATTATTCTCTGAAATTATGCATGAATTATGAAATTATGTTTTGTAAAAAAAAATACTTTTGAAATATTATGATACATCGATTTATGCATATGTTCAGTGAAAAATTATGATATATTATGATACAAAGTATTTTGATACAGATCGGATTTATGCTCTCAGCCTAACTATGTTTCAGTGGGCCCCGCCAATGGGGATTATACGTTGGTACTCAGTGAACCCTGCCAATGGGGGTTGTGCGCTGGTGTTTATGGACCCTGCCAGTGGGGGTTGTGTGCTGGTATTTGTGGACCCTGCCAGTGGGAGTTGTGCGCTGGTATTCTGTGGACCCCGCCAATGGGGGTTAAACGTTGGTCATAGTCGAGGCTGTTGAGTTACGAGTGTTTTGAATCGAATCGGATTTATGATTATATTATGTGTGAATATTTGAAAATATTGGATTTGTATTAAATCAGCATGAAATATACTCTTATGTTTATTTGCAACATTATTCTTGAAAATTATATAATATCCAAAATATCTGGTTGAGATATTTGTTACTTACTGGGTTGTCTAGCTCATTACCTTTCTTTCTATTTTTTAGATTCAGAAAATTAATTTCAAGCGTAGGAAGAAATATTGGGACAGAGCTTTTAGAGGCGAGATTTAGCATTGTCAACTTCAATAAACTTAGATCTATTATTTTATTTTGAGCAAAAATTTTATTGGATGTAAGACATTTGATTTAATTACTTGAATTACAGTTGAATAATAATTATTTAAATTTATTCCACTGTGATGCATTGATATCGTGATGAGATGCCTTGCATGCTTATGGAAAGAGTTCTTCATGAGTATGCGGCGGTTGCCGCGACCCTCGATTCACAATCTCGGGTCGGGGGCGTGACAATTAATATGGTATCAGAGCATAAATGGATAAATTATGACACATAGAATTTGACATAGTATGAGTGTAGGTGGGTAAACATTAGAAATATTGGGACGTTAAAGTATGAGCATCATAATAAACCCATCCTAACAAATAGATAAATGAATCTAATAAGGTTTTCCTACTACAAGGTTATCATGCCTCCCCGTAGAATGACAAGAACTACTCAAGGAATTGCAAGAGAGACATCACAACCACGAGATAGTAGCACTCCCCATCTGACCAGTGGCACCCCTCAGGAGGAGGGAGTCGTAGATCCTAATGGGAGTACTTCGAGAGCACGTCAAGAACCAGATATGGGTTAGTTAATACAGACCCTAATCAGAATGGTACAAGCACAACAACAAATACAGCAGCAAATGCTTGAACAACAGCAGATACAACGAGATATACAACAACATCAGCATCCACCACCACAATATGGAGAGCAACCAGTACAACGGAACAACATTTCAGAATTTAAAAAGCTTGCACCTCCAGGTTTCAAGGGGACTACTGAACCTTTGGAGGCTGATAACTGGATAATGGAGATGGAGAAGGCCTTCGCTGTCCAAGAGTATCTTGATGAAGAAAAAATTCGATATGCAGCTTATTTACTACAAGGAGAAGTATACAACTGGTGTTAGCGACTACAGCGCAAGCATGAACAAGACGGTGAAATACTTACCTGGGAAAGATTTCGGATTGCTTTCTATGATCAGTATTTTTCTCAGAGTATAAGGATTCAGAAAGAGCAAGAGTTTATTTATTTGAAGCAAAAGGGTATGAGTGTGACTGAATATGAAGCAAAATTTACAGAGTTAGCAAAATTTGCTCCGAGATTAGTGGATGGTGAGCAAGAACGTGTTCACAAGTTTGAGATGGGACTGAGAACTGAGATTCGAAAACAAGTGGTTCCATATGAATTGACAACTTATGCCGATGTGGTAAACAAAGCACTGATAATTGAAAGAAAAGTCAATAAAGAACGCATGGAAAGGAAAAGAAAGCAAAGAAAGAGAGCAAAATCAAATGATACACAAGGGCAGAATAATAAAAACATCAAAAGATCAGCTAAGGGAGCAATAGATAATAAGACTCAACAGATTGATGGTGAGCAGTGCTCCAGATGTGACAAAAATCATGCAGACAAGGATTGCTATTGGAATACAGGTGCTTGTTTCAAATGTGGTCAGATGGATCATAAAATTTCTAGCTGCCCGCTAAATACAGAAAATCAAGTTGGCCAAAGAACTTATGAAGGACAACATAAGAGTGGTGGACAGATTTCTAAAACCCAGAGAAGAGTTTATGCGCTTACTCAACAGAATGCACAGGCTTCCAATACACTGGTGACAGGTATGAAAAATTTCGAGGACGAAATTTCTTTTTAAGGGTGAAGAATGTCATAGCCCAAAACCAAGCCTAAGCCCAACTATCTAAGACCCAAGCCCATTCAAAAAAAAAAAAAATAAAGGAAAAATCGGGAAGAAGACTCCCGATAGGAGTTTTCTTCTCCGGCGAGACCCGGACGAGATCGGAATCCTAGGACCTCTCGGAGTCCTAGGGTTCTCTATAAAAGGATTTTTCCCTCCCTTGAAGCCGATCATCGGCCTTCTTTCCCTCTTTTCCTCTGATTTTTTCGAATTAGAGCCGCGGATCCTTGCTTCATTTTCACCGTGATTGCTCGCCGGTAGGGTCATCGAAGGTCGAGATGAGTTCCCCTTCTTTTTCTCTCTTCCCTCCCCTTCCTCCCGTGCATTTGTGCGCGGCTGCCGGCGACGGGAGTCGCCGATTTTCGGTCGAAAAAAGGGACCTCTGTTTTGGTCTCTTTTTCCCGTGAATTTTCCGGCGCCGGCGATCGCAATCGATCGCCGGCCATGCTCCTCTGTGACCGGAGGAGTGGCCCCCCTCTGCCGCCGACCTCCGCCGAGGTGGCCGTGGCTTGAACGGCCCGGCACAAGGAGTGGACCGCCGGTCCCCTGTTCGGCCTGGAAGGAGCCGAGAGAAGAAAAAGAAAAAAAGAAGAAAAAGAAGAAAAAAAGAGAAAAGAAAAGAAAAGAAAAGAAAAAGAAGAAAAAGAGAAAAAGAAAAGAAAAGAAAAAAAAAGAAAAAGAAAAAATAATAATAATAATAATATATATAAATAAATAAATAAATAAATAAATAAATAACAAAAAAAATGAGAGAGAGTTTCTCTCTCTTCTTCCTTTTCTTTCAGTCTGAACCCTTATTTCCTCTCTCTAGAATTAGACTTTTTCTCTCTACTTTCTCTCTCTAAAATTTTCTTTCTCTAGATTGTTTCTCTCTCTTGATGGATTTTTCTCTCTCTAAAGTTATTCCTCTAGGATTAGCGTAGTGAGAGGCTTCATTTGATGATTTTGATCGAGTTTAGGGAAGAGTCTGATTTTAAGTGAGGTTTTGATTTTGGGATTTGTTAGATCTAATTTTGAATTAAAATTAATGAAAAAAATATAATTTTGGATAATAGGCACGGAAGAATCTCCTAGAAGTTAGTCGATCTGTTCATTCAGTGCTCCGTGAAAAGTAAGTAATGAATCATCTTCTCGAGATATTCCATATTTATTCTGAAAATAAATAATTATTCTCTGAAATTATGCATGAATTATGAAATTATATTTTGTAAAGAAAAGTGCTTTTGAAATATTATGATACATCGATTTATGCACATGTTCAGTGAAAAATTATGATATATTATGATACAAAGTATTTTGATACAGATCGGATTTATGCTCTCAGCCTAACTATATTTCAGTGGGCCCCGCCAATGGGGATTATACGTTGGTACTCAGTGGACCCTGCCAGTGGGGGTTGTGCGCTGGTGTTTGTGGACCCTGCCAGTGGAGGTTGTGCGCTGGTATTTGTGGACCCTGCCAGTAGGGGTTGTGCGCTGGTATTCTGTGGACCCCATCAATGGGGGTTAAACGTTGGTCATAATCGAGGCTATTGAGTTACGAGTGTTTTGAATCGAATCGAATTTATGATTATATTATGTGTGAATATTTGAAAATATTGGATTTGTATTAAATCAGCATGAAATATACTTTTATGTTTATTTGCAACATTATTCTTGAAAATTATATAATATCTGAAATATCTAGTTGAGATATTTGTTACTTACTGGGCTGTCTAGCTCGTTACCTTTCTTTCTATTTTTCAGATTCAGAAAATTAATTTCGAGCGTGGGAAGAAATATTGGGACAGAGCTTTTAGAGGTGAGATTTAGCATTGTCAACTTCAATAAACTTAGATCTATTGTTTTATTTTTAGCAAAAAATTTATTGGATGTAAGACATTTGATTTAATTACTTGAATTACAGTTGAATAATAATTATTTGAATTTATTCCGCTGTGATGCATTGATATCGTGATGAGATGCCTTGCATGCTTATAGAGAGAGTTCTTCATGAGTATGCGGCGGTTGTCGCGATCCTCGATTCACAATCTCGGATCGGGGGTGTGACATTAATCTTGCACCTTCTGCCCTTTAAAGGAGGATATTGAGAAAATATTTATGATTCTGTTGCCGGTTCCTAAGCTAAATTTCACATAAAGCCTGCAAATAGACATAATTATTAAACAGGAAGAACGAAGTTACTTTTCAGTGGATGGTTATTAGAACCCCTCATCCCTATGACGGGTAGAAAATCTCTCTTTCAAGTAAATCTGTGAAGAGCTTCTACGTAACTTATTTGTGAAAATTTAGCTATCTAGGAACATGAAGTACAACATATTTTATTGTGTTATTTATGTGCTTGGGACCATATACATTAGAACAGCTGTAGCATCTTGCATTATCGATCCTCTGATTACTGCAACTTATTGAAAATTATAAGAACAAACAAGAAGAAGACTACTTTACAAAATTGAAATAACATTTATTACTACATGACATGAATGAATCACTCAAAAGAACAAGAATTACTCATACACTTGAAACGCCCATTGCTACATGACTTGGTTCCTAAAGAAGCTTAATGCAACAATTCCGATAACCTAACGATCTTCCATAGATCAAATAACCAGCCTAGCTATCTAGTTAACAAAAGCACAAGTCTTCCTGATCTCACCCTGTGTGCCTGTGAGAACTCCAATGTTACCCATATTGATCATGGAATCACCAAAATCTTTGAAGAACTCTGATGCAAAGGCACCGCTGGCATGGCGCAGGACATAGGCCCTGGTCTGGCTGTTTTGGAGAAGAGCTGCATCAGACTTGAAGAGGCCCCTTCTCTTCGACACATGGGTGTAGTATCCAGTGTCAAATGTTCTGAAGCTACCTGGATCCATCTCCACAAGGGTGGTGTTATCATTGGGTGGACACTTGGCCCTCAACTTTGGTATGTAGTTGCTGTCAAGATTGGGGTCTGTGGAGTTGTATATGCGGTTTGAAAACTGAACGCAATGCGAGGTCCCCAGTGTGTGCGCACCTAGTTAGGAATGAACCCAAGTTAGATTAACAGTAGTCATGGGTTATTCAAGTTTCATATCTAGTCTAAAATGTTTAATTTTGATGGTTAACAACATCAAAGCCTTGCCAATTAAATGTAGCTTTTTTTCCATGCTGTATTTGATTCAGATACCTGAAGATGGATTTATTTTCAGACTAGATTGATGTACTAGCTTTGGTCAATATAGTGAGGGGGAAAAGCTGCAATTTAAGTAAATCAAATTTTATGTACCTGATAGAACTACAAGATCCTTGACACTGAGACCTTTGGATTGAAAAGATGAAATCAATGAAGAAATGGTGGAGTTTGGAGGAGGCAGTTGGCGAGTCTCCTGGGCAATTGATACGCGGCCATCTCTTCGGCCCGTTGGTACCGGCCAGTACGGACCTTTGGTCTGGAAGCAGATGATTTTTGATTAAAAGAAGCCTTTAATTTATCAATAAGGTAAGATATGGAGTATGATATGATACATTGGCATTTCTTTTTCCTCAAGCATTTCTTACCAAGAACACTGCATCCCTCGCAACCAGCGCAGTGATATCAGCACAGGAGACAGTCTGGGGACAAGCTTTCTCCAATCTAGCCTTGATACGATCAATGACCCCGAAACCTCGAAGGGTTAGATTCGGGGGTGCATCTTTCTCAGCTACATTGTTCTTACCAGTAGAATTCAGCAGAACGGAGCCATCACATCCCTGCGTGTCAAGCTTTTATATTGAGAACTTCTCTTCTTAATTTTATCTCCTAAATGATATGCAAGAATGTGTGTCATAATAGGCTTAGTAACATACCCTTACAAAACAATCATGGAAATGCATCCTTAGTAGAGGACCAGCGAGACTTGGAGCAACTGAAATGATCTGAGTCATCTCCTGGCGAATGATAAGTTCTACATCAGGACATGTCTTGCTGTAGAACCCAACCTGCAGGCCTTGCGCCGCTGCTGTGCCTAAGAAGAGAAGCATAAGAGTCAGAGGGAGCAAGAACATGAAGTAGGTTTTGGAGGCCATCTTAGAAAGCAAAGGTGATGGAACTCTCACTCTCGGATGCTGAAGTATGGGACCTGATAGCAGTACTTATATAGTGCGTGATGGTCAACTGAGAGAACTTGTACTCTGAAAGGCTTGTTTCGTTTGCAACTTGATTTGTTCCTTCTTCTTAAAAAAAAATCGTTTGGTTTGTCAGTGTATGATTTTATATGGGAAGTTCAGTTAGAGAGAACATCTGAAGTCTTAGGGCAAAAGGGTTGACTTGGCCACGGTAGAAGGGATGCGTAACATGGTTAGTCTCATGCTTAGCACAACCTCTCCTCAAATTTGAAGTAGACGTAGGTAGTATTCATTGCACCACCAATATTTAAACATTGTTCTCACCTCAACACAACTCATCTATGCACGATGAGAGAGAGTTGACCATGCGTTTAAAAGATGAGTTCACGTTCTTCACTACGGGAGACACTTCTTCATTTAAAAATTACAGATCCAACAAGCATCATCACCCGTTGGTGCGGTGATCGTGCTGGTTTCATAACATAAAAATGGATCAAATCGCGTAGATTAAGCAGCTTATAGTTATCATGCATGTGTTTGTGCTTGATATTTAGTTAGAACGGTCATCATCTAAAGTACAATGACAAGGGCGTGCCACTAGTTAAGTCATTTGATCTTAATGGATAAACTATTGAAAGCTATCATGCCAGAGAATATGTATATATATTCTCTAGTGTTTAGAGCTTGATCCAACATTTGATTGAGCAGTTTAGTTTAGAAGATAGAATGTTAGGGGCTTGGTAGATGGATATTATTAATAAATTGAGCAATGAGAGCCTGACTTCCTAATTAAGCAATGAGAGCCTTCCTTCCTAATATTTAACATCAAGTAGAAGTAGGAAGTGGTGAAGAAACACAAAAATATGCTTCAAAAAAAAAAAAGAAAAGAAAAATCTGAAGTCATTATTAATTTTTTTCATTCAATTGGTTGTGGTGGAATCAATCTCAGCTTACCCATCAAAAAAGAAGCACCAAGTGTGAGGGTAGCCTGTCGTCTTCTTTGGAAAGACGCACAGATGAGTTAATAGGTTTATATAGCTGGAGATGGAGCATAGATGTGGGTATATTATTGGATCGTTTATTCTTCCAAGCTCATGATCCACTACTATTTTTATAATTTGGTTGAGTTGTGCCCAGCTCCACCAAACGTATGTTAGGATGCGGGTTGGCCTCGCACTTTGTAGCATTAATCCAGCTTCTTTTGGGAAGGTATGTTCAACCTAGCTAGATTGAGTTATACTTCGTGAAGCTTATCAGTTAGTTACAGCACATTGGAGATCATTATTTAGCAGTGCATTCACATGTCATCAGTAGATCTCATTGTAATCTAAAATCAAGGCATCGACTATGAGAATAATCTAACATGAGAGCTATTAATGATCAACCGAACCATCCACTCTAAAATGCAACAAAAACTTTTTTTTTTTTGACTGATTGGAAGCAAGATGCCACCCTATTTATTGCATGAAGAAGAAAAATGCAACAAACTCAGAGATTAGATATCATGCTGCATGTGAGGTTAGGTTGAGTCTTCCTTTCATGCTCCAAGAACCGGTCAATCATTTCAAGGCATAATATATAGCTTAGTTGGCTTTGTTGGATCCTTCACGCCACAACTCAGTTTTAATTAGTTGGCAAAATCCCATCTAAGTTGTGTCCTGCCTTCAAATATTGTAGATCCATGCTTCTACCAAGTTTCTCCAAAGGAGAGCTAGTCTATTTGGTTAATATTGTATTTTCTTTCTTTCTTTCTTTTTTTTTTGATTAAATAGGAAGCAAAAGATGCCACTTAATTTTTATTAAGGAGTAAATACATAAAAGCTTTTTACATGATAGCTGCTTGCCTAAGCGATCCGTAGACAGATAAAAAGAAGATATCCGGAAGAACAGCAAAATAAAGGGATAATATTTTTTCCCTATATTTTTTTTTCTGTTAATTCACATATCTATCATTGAAGCCCCATAATCCAGTTGAGGTAGCAAAATAAAACACTTTTTGACTGCCTTGCATGAACAATCTCAAAAATATTCTTGGACAAGATACATGAAACCATACCTTCCACGGGTAGAATAATGATAATTTGGATCAAATTTATGGATGATTCGATTTCCATAATGTATGAAATAGGTTAAATCTACTGTATTTCAATACATAAAGTCAGCTTCTCTACAGGAAAAATTGACTCTTAATTGAGCATGTTACCACTATGAACTTCCAGTACATATAGTATTACCTGTGCAAGCAAATTAAGATTCATATGGCATATTCTCAAATGGATATTGTCGGTCATGGCTAGCACGATTGCATTCCAATAATTAAAATACGATTAACGGTAAGTAAAATTATCATATTCATTACTCCAATTGGTAATACTTAAAGAATTAATTGCTACATGCAAACTGTTGAAGAAAGAGGTGGGTGGCATAGTTGTTGGCCTTTAAAACTCAAAAAGGCTTGTATCACCAACTCAAAATATATATAACATCGTAGATCAGTAGTTGTCCTTCGAGACAACTGGGAATTAGCTGACTTCTCCTCAGCATTTGTGCAAGAAGAGCACCTGTGGTTCTCTCCCAAACGTTTTTGGAAGGACTTCATAGAGCCATCTCATATGACGAAGTGTCTAAAGAGAGATGCTTCAGCTTCTCTAGAGTGCATCAAATAATTACTTGGACCCGGTCCAATGGACCATGCCAAATCCCACAGCGGACAAAGCGCCACGTAACCCCTTCTATTTCATCAATTCCCGATTCCACATTATCCACCCTCCATATGCTCTGATCCACTTGGATCTGGTCCATGCAATAATTTCTCCTGGAGTGTCCCTATCCCCCGGGCACGCACGCGCACGCGCACGCGCAAAAAAAAGGGTGCTTGTCCGTTCTTTTTTAAAAAGAGAAAAATAAGATATATTCTATTTTTTGAAGAAAAATATATATAATTATAATAAAAAAAAATTCTCATAAATTTGGTGGAAATGCATTCATCCAAGTTTTTGAATAATGATATTTTTCTAGTGCATAAACTTGGCATGCATGTGATTTCCGGTGTAAATCTCTGAAAGAGGTTGAGGAGATATATTGGGAAGAAATTTTTCGATAAATGAACAGCGATCACGAGGATGAATATCAAGTTTCGTGCAGAGCAGCATTTTTTTATTTCATTTCTACAAATATAATTTATTTTTAATTAATTTATTTGTCTATTCTTTTTGTACTAATTATAATAATAATTTTCTAAACTATTAAAAAATTCTCAAATTTTTCACTTCCTTTCTCTCAGTCAAATGATTCTTTGAATTATTGTCCAAAAATAAATTAATTTAAAAATAATTATACACAATTTTTATGATTTATTCGCAACAAAGTTTAAGAAATTTTGTTTTATAAATAAATGATATCATATCTTGTTGCTAAGAGTATCATTTATTAATATTGCCTCTCTTATATTTATTTTTAAATATATAAATTTATAAAATTTTAGAAAATTTATATTTTTTATTTTTTTAATTCATGGTTATTCAAACTCTTTCTAAAATTTTTCATTAATTTAATATGATTTTTTCAAATTCCCAATCATTAAAATTGTTCTGGAATGCCAGACTTAAAACTATGCGCGACCACCTCATCAAAAGAGAAAAAAACGGAAAGCTGGGCTAGACTTGTGCTAGGCTTTTGTGAGTCGAATAAACTTTGGCCCAGGTCCTTTTGTAGGTTTGCACGAGAAGTGGCCCATTAACAATATAATCTGGCTTGGTTGATAAAAGAAGTATAGAAATTCTTTGTGCACCTCCCGCGGTGTAAAAAATCTGACGTAGAGTGCACCACTTCATCCTATTGAACCACGTAGCTACTGCTTTCTAACGCACATTTAATATCCATAATTTTACATTTTCGTTTGAAATTTTGAATAACGAAAATGTCGTTCTTAAAAATTATGATACCTCTTCTTAAAAATTATGACATATATTTCCTTCCAAAAAAATTATAACATCCTATGTTGATATTATGGTATCCTGCATTGAAATTATAACTTTCTACACAGCGTGTCATAATTTTTATGAAGGGATATCATAATTTTTTTGAAAGAGAAAAAATGTCATAATTTTTGTGAAAAAATATCATAATTTTTTAAAAAAATATTATAATTTTTTTAAAAAAATATTTTTATTATTTAAATTTTTTTTAAAAAAATAAAATTATAAATATTAAATATATATTAAAAAATAATGATTATATGGCGAGGCAGCACGCTCCATGTCAGATTTTTTACCCCGCAAAGAATTTCTCAAAAAAAAATACGGAACTCTCAATACGAGGATTCTGCAAATTGTGTCTCCGGTGGCTAGGAAAAATCCAAATTAGTTTCAAAGAATGAATACATACTCATCCAAGAACTCTGACATCAACAGAAACGAGTGCAACTTTAGTTCCGTTGGTATGTATGATCCTTGTCGCTTCGGGTGAGAAGTGGAGCTTCGATTTGCTCATTGCATCTGTTCTCGTTCCAACTCCCAATTACACTAAACTCTGGCCCAGCAAGCATGCTAGACTTTATTTATTACAAAAAAAAAAAATACTAGGCTTTGTCTAGCTGAGATGTGGTGTCAGGTGTATATAATAGAAATGCAAATGAATCGAACAATTTGCAAACTATTCGATTCAATTCAATTATTATTGAATTCAAATAGCTTGAGTAGTTTTTTGAATCGAGATCAAATTACAAAATATTCAATTTGAAAACTCATCAGCCTACTCAATTATATATATATTTTTAATAATATTATTTTTTATTTATAATATATATATTAATATATATATAGTAAATTAAGGCTCGATTTCAAATTTGAACTCGAGCTTGAGTATGATTCGGTTGATCTCGAATTAAGTTTCGAGTCTGAATATTTTAAGTCGAGTTAAACTCGAGCTTCCAGCTATTCAGTTCGATTGCACCTATTTTTTTTACATGCGGACGGTAACACCACTCTGATGCGAGAGCAATCCAAAAAATCAGAATACAAAAGTTTTTGCAGGACCGGCGGGATACTGTCATCCTGTCGCTAGCTCAGTATCCAGAGTGCTCCGTTACAAAGGATGCGACCCAGTTTGCCGCATTGTTCGCCTCTCGATAGATATATCGTACCACCACTCCTGCTGGAAGCGAAGTGCATACCGTCCAGATGTCAGCAAGAAGTGGATGAGCTTTTAGCTATCTCCTGCTATCACAGATCCATCTAATGATGGTAGCAGAGTCACTCTCGATGAAGATTCTCTCCGTCCACAGCTCTTACCTGGCAAAGATAATATCCGCCCAAGCAACATGAAACTCAGCTTCCGAAACTGAAGGCTTGAAGAGCTGGAAACCTCCAGCCGCCAATAGCTTGGCATCTGGGCCCCGGATGACAACTTTGCACCACCCCTCCCATCCTGACATTGCCATCAAAATTCATCTTGACAAACCCCGAAGGAAGGGGCTCTTAGGAAATAAAAATGACCCTCTAGATCGCTGTAGGGGCAACAAGGGAGTCCTAGAGAATGGGGACATCAAGGGATGGACTAGCAGCATTGAAATGACTACACTTCACAGTCAAGCAGATCGTTCTCTCCAACACTCGGTGTGCAGGAACTACCTCATCCTCGAAGTCAGGTTGTTTCTGGAAAGTCAAATCTGGTATGCGATGTAGACCAACCTGCCCCCCAAGTGGAGGTCGTTCTATCAACAGTACTCCGATGGATCATACTCAAGAAAGACACAAGCCAATGATCTCCGATCGTCTCCTAAGGCTGACTGCCTGTTCTCCTCCAAATCAGCTCGGCCCTCAGACAGTGCAAGATGGCGTGTTCAGTCGACTCATCCTCCAGCCCACAAATTGGATATGAAACAGACAACTTCATGCCTCTATCTTTGAGAATCATGTGTGTCAGAAGTCGGTCCGATGCAATCTTCCAGAGAAAGAGTCTCACTTTGAGATGGATGGATATTCTCTAAATCTAAGCAGCATCAATTCTCCTAACCATCATTGGCCTACACATCTTAGAAAGATCCCTCAAAAAAACCTTAGGAACACAAGATCGGCCCCACACCCTCAGATCCTGGCTGCGGTGAACAAAAATAGGAGTGGCGAGGATCCGATCAGCAAGCAGACCGCCAAATAATCTAGTGATCTCTTGTATTTTTCCATCTCTACCATTGGCGTTGAGTAGATCACAGATATGTAGATGATCATCTATCTCACTACTAATGTAGGTCGACCATCGAGAAAGAGGAAGACTGGAGATCCAAGTATCCCGGCTCACAACCATCAAAATCCTATCTCCAATCAGCCATCTGACCTGAGCCAAAACAACAAGCCGGTGAGCACAAATCTCCTTCCAGAGGAAAGAGCAACCATGGGGGTCCTTGATCTGGGACTCCTGACTCCACGCCCCATACTGAGCCTTCATCACCCTCCTCCAGAAATAGTCTGGCTGGATAAAAAATCGACAGCATGTCTGAAAATCATAGCCTTCCTCTTGATTAACAGGGACTAATCCTCAGACCAACATCCCTCACAAGCTGACACACCATCTCCCAGGACAGTAAGTGGATCCCACACTCGACATTCCTCGAGCCCCACAGAAAATTCTGAAGCCGCTGCTCCAGCCCTCTGAGGCAGGAACTCAAGACGATTATATTGGCCAAGAGGTATATCGGAATGGAACTAAGCATCGATCTCACAAGAGTCATCCTACCTATCATGGAGAGAGCATTGACTTGCCAACCCTCGAGTCGATCCTGAACCCACTGCTCCAAAGATCTACAATCGATCCTACGGAGATGTCGATCGATGATAGGAACATCCAGATAGGTCAAGATCTCGATCAATTTCGAAATCTCCAATCTCTCTCGAATCGTCTACTTCACCTGGGTCTTCATCATGCGACTGAATATGACCGCAGACTTCTGCAAGTTCACAAGCTGACCTAACATTTGATAATAAACCTCGATAATAGATGCAAAACACCTCACGTTCCACATCGAGACCCATCTAAAAAGGGGGCAGTCATCTACAAAGAGATGGTGCAAGAGCAGCGCGCCCTAGGGGCGGGCCAGTAGGTCTCCAACACCGACCTCTGAACCGTAGCCTTCAGTGTTCGAGATAAAACATTACCAGACAAAATAAATAAAGGGAGAGGAGGCAACCTTGACAAAGCCCAATAGTCAAGTGAAAGAACTCCATCGGGTGCCATTAATTAGGATAGCAAAGCTAGGAATGTCTACACAGTTCATAGTCCAGTCAATCCATCTATCCTGAAAATTAAACTCTCGAAGGATCCACCTAAGAAACTGCCAACTCATCCAGTCATACGCTTACTTCATATCCAGCTTGATCGCCATAAGGCTCCACAGACAGGAGCACACTGCAGATCATGCATAAACTCCTGAGCAAGCAAGATATTATCGGTGATGCACCGGCCACTAACAAAAGTACCCTACTCTGGGCAAATCAGGCGAGGTAGAATCGGCTTCATATGATCGATCAAGATCCTGACATACATCTTGTAGAGAGTGGTACTAAGACTGATCGATCTAAAATACCTTAGAGTCGATACATCATACCACTTCGGGATAAAAGTGATCAGCATCTTCTTCCACTCCTCCAGAATACCTCTAGATTCAAAAACCATCTATACCACCTCCTCTCTGATAATAGACCAATACTGATAGAAAATGAGTGGGAAAAAGCCGTCCAATCCTGGGGCCTTATGCATCCTGAGAGATCAAAGAGCCTTCCGCACCTCTTCGATCGACACCGGATAGGTTAGAACCTCATTCTCCAAATCAGAGACATGGGTTGTAGGTTGGGACCCCTGAAAGGGTAGATCACTACCCAAGGACGCCGTCCAACGAAATTTGAAGAACTAAAGAATCTGCTCCCTAATCTCCTTACTATCATCCATCACTCTGTCGTTACTCTCTCTCTCAACTGCCTGATATGGTTGACGAACCTCCTGATCATAGTGGACTGATAAAAAAATTTGATGTTTCAATCACCTTCCCTGATCCACTGAACCCTAGACTTCTGCCTCCACATCATCTTCTACTGATGCAGCAAAGAGTGGTGCTTTGAAAACTTGTGACGAAGCTCTCTCAAATGAAGCTCTTGAAGGCCCCCCTCCTGATCCTCCTTCAGCTACAATGCTGCAATGTCCGCCTCCATCCCCTCGAGACACCTGAAGATATTACCAACCTCATACGGCTCCATCATAGAAGCCTGTGCCTGGCTAACTCCAACCTTCGAATCATTCGATACCTTGTATCTCCATGGACCGACATCCTTCATACCTCCCGCACCAGATCCCATGATCTGGGATAGAAAGTTCAAAAATTCTTAAACCTAAATAGGGCCCTGGGTAAGTGAAGTCCATCCGTCGAAATAAGAATCAGATAATGATCCGAAGTAATCCTCGAAAGGTGCTTAACCTGATGTCCCGAGAACCACTGGATCCACTCTGCAGTGCCAAGCGCTCGATCGATCCTCTCCCAGACTCGAGCCATCCCTTGTCGGTTGTTGCACCAGTTACATCTGAGACCCAAGTAGCCAAGGTTAATCAGACCCACATTGCTAATGAAGTCTCTAAACTCTCTAGAGTCAATACTGTCCCCAAACTATCTGCCTCTCCTCTTCTCATGGGACCTCACAATACAATTGAAATCCCCAACGATGAGGAAAGACAAACCCTGCAAAGCCATCCTGGAGATCTCGGATCAAAGCACCCTCCGCTCCCTATACTCAGTGCTTGCATAGACTCTGAAAAGCAACCAAAGTCCATCGATATGGTCCGAAATGACTAAGACCATCTGCTACTCATATCTATGGAAGGCATCCATCCTGATCGAACCACGATAACTCATCCCCAGGATACCCCTAGACTGCCCTCTGGACTTCACTACGTATGTGCTTTATGCCACCAGAATCCGACGTATAGCCCTAGCCAGACTCGCCCAAAAGAGACAAGTCTCAAATAGGACACAGACATCAGAGCCATGCTATTGTATCAACCGATTGAAAGTTGATCGAAACGAGGACTTCCCCGCCCTCTGAGTGCTTCAGATCAGCAACCTCATGATGATGACTCACAGAGAGCAGGGCCCACACCTGTGCCCCCTCATCTTGAGAGCCCATCTTTGTCCCAATAGCTATCAAATCCATCGACGACAAGCACGCCACAATCTGGTGACAACGACCTCATGGGTAGGGTCTCGGCACCCTGCTGACGCATCCATGTGAGCGGGGTCCATTCCCTTGAGAGGTGCTAAGTTCCTCTCTCCATCTCCTGCTCAACCCCACTCTCCACCACTAGGCCCCCTGAAGTAGAGTCTCCCTCTTTCATCTGGATCAAAGTCTCCTCCTCCTCCCTAGAGGTCCTTGCCAAGAAGAAAAAGACCCTAGGGTCAGCAGTGCCAACTACCGTCTCCATGTGGGTCTCCAAGGAGGCCATAGCATAGCCTTTTCCCTTCTTCTTCCTTGAGGAATCTTTCTTGGACCCCTCAAGACCCAACTCCTTGCCGTTGGGCTTGAGAGAAGCCCGGCCCGTATCAAAAATAGAGGATCAGGCGCACTTGGGCTGGGTTGAGCCCACTCCTACCTTTGTGGCCTGCCCGCCATCAACAAGGCCCACGCCCTCACATCGGCCCAGCGCCAGCCCGCATGCGGCCCCAATCAAAAGCTCAAAGCGATTGGCACTTGGGCTCAAGCCTACAAAAGCCTTCGCATGCATCTCTATAGCCTCCACATCAAATCCGATCATTGGATCAGACTTGGACCTGATCGGAGATCGCCGCCACATGATTTTGGTGGGCTAGATCCAACTGTCGAATCCGACCACCGAGTTGGCCCAATCCATATCCCCATCAGCTGCTTCCTTTTTGG
Organism: Elaeis guineensis; assembly: GCF_000442705.2. Lineage (NCBI taxonomy): Eukaryota > Viridiplantae > Streptophyta > Magnoliopsida > Arecales > Arecaceae > Elaeis > Elaeis guineensis. The sequence continues at coordinate 97,179,398 of NC_025994.2, read as the reverse complement.
GTTGACTTGTCTTCAGATCTAGCCCAATCAACCCGGCCACCATCTTCCTCGAGTCGCCTTGAGTCTCTATCTTTGGTTGCCACCGACGGACAGCCACCATCCACAACCCCAGGCGCAGCCCCTCCGTAGCAAGTCCCCCATCCATCCCCTCGGTCTAGGTTCCCGCCGATGAGATCCCATCACCTCCCCTAGCCCGACACACCTCTTTTGGTAGGTGGAAACGGATGCACCGAAAGCAAATCCCCTCGAGGCTCTCGTAGACAAACCTCTGTTAGAAAATATCGACCGGCCCCTTGACAAGCACCCCCGACCTCAATGGCCGAGAGAGATCAACCTTCATGCACGTCTAGGTGAAGCCAAGGCATTAAAACTCCGCCATGCAGTCGTCTATCGCAATCAAATCTCCGGCTAGGCACAGCACCTCCCAGATTGCCACCTCCTCCCAAAATTATGTCGGAGACCGCAAAAGTCGGACCCAAAGGAGGGCCGTTCCAATCACACCCTCTTCCAGAAAGAACCCTGATCGCCATAGCTCCACAGCCAAGACTTGTCCAGCAACCATCCATCGCCATCGGAGAATCAAGCCCCTCTCCCCATCGTCCTTGAACCAGAATAGAAGGAAGCCCTTCTCCAGTCCGTATGCCGCTACATCTCCCTTCAGCCCTACCCGCAGTCGAAATTCTTTAGCCACCAGCTCTGATGCCACCGATCGGCCCAAGTTCCTCGCAACCACTGTTGTGGCCGCCCAGCACTCTGAGCTTTCCCTTAGGACCTCCTTCAGGGGCGCGGCGACCTCGGAGAACCAGTGGATCAGGTCATTCACCTCCTTCGTCGTCGGCTCCGGCAAGATCCATACCGTCTGCCCTTGCATAGCTCTCCTCCAATTCGTTTCCAGCCGATCACCCGCTTTTGAGGCCGTAGAATGGTCTCTACACGCCACACACTCCGACTAGACAGATCGCCAACAATCCCATGAATCGAGACCGAAGCATAAATCTCAAAGCATATCTGTCAGTATCAACTCACAACCAGTTCCATCCAACGCTGCTATGTGAGCAATGCACCAGGTGCAAGATAGTGGCCCTCTAGTGTATAAGACAGTGGCCCTTTTCCATCCCCTCTTGAATAGGAGAAATTATTGCACGCACCAGGTGCAAGTGAATTAGGACAAATCGCTAAGCATACACACGGTGGAGAGCACTTAATTGGGAATTAGTGAAATACAAAGGGTAGCGTGGTGTGTTACCTGTTGGGGGATACCCGCCGACTTACTGCCGGAAGGCCCGACTTACTGTCGGAGGGCCCGACCGCCCGACCGACTGACGGATGCCTTCAGCGGTTAACTACCGACCAGTACGGCCCATCGCCAGCCGGGGGTATGTCGGGAGTAACCATCCCGACCGACTGAACCCGGGGGTCTGAGGTCCGACTTACATGAAGCTCGCCGACCGACCGGAGGAACCCGACGCCACTCTGCTGGCTGCCGACCTAGGGTCGGCTGACTCCTCCAACCGCCGTACGGCCGCCAGACGTTGTCAGCTCTGACACGGACATGCGGCACAGTTACCTAGGGGCATTGTCCCGTCGAGAGCCGGGTCAACCCTGGTGATTAGACGGCCACACGGTGACATGACGCTTTCACGGCGGCTCTGACAGCCCACAGTGAGTTGACAGTTCCTCACTTGTCCGCGCCATTAATGACGGCGCCATACCTAGCTCCACTATATATGCCGGGGAAGGCAACAGTGCAAGGGATCGATCCGCCCGTCTCTCCCACATACGCAGGCTCGCTCCTCTCTCCCTCTCTCTTTCTCAGAGCTCTCTGTCTGCATTTCACTGTTGCCCAGTCACCTCTCTGACTTGACCGTCGGAGGGTCCCCACCGGAGCCGCCTCCGGTCAGTGCGGACTTCCTTTTGCAGGTGCACGCTTCCCGGCGATCGAACGACGAGGCGATTGGCCGCAACAGATTGGCGCGCCAGGTAGGGGGACAGCATGACAAAGACAAGAGCTCAACGATCAAGAGTCACTGGGTCGGCCAGGCGCTCTTCCCGCTGGGAAGAAGCCTCCCCACCCCCACCGACGGCGGAGCCCAGCTCTCCGTGCCCTGCAGTGACCACGGAGGCCCAGATTGCGGCCATCGTGCGGCAGATGACCGTACTGACCGACGCAGTCAAAAGCCTTCAGCAGCAACCGGCGGCCCGACCTATGCCTTCCAGGAGCAGCCGCCGACGACCGCGCCGATCCCTGTCACCTCCATGCGAGCGCTCCCAACAGCGCTCCCACGGAGAGGAGGAGGGACGACTACGGCGCGACGACCGACAGTCCCAGCGGCCCTCTCCTTCCCCGTTGGAACGGGCAAGGAAGGAGAAGTGACCTCGCACACCGTCGGCCTCTCTCTCAGAATCTTCTGGAGGCTCCACCCCTGGGGTCTCCCAGCATCGACGAGCGGACGACTACGAGCGACGGTTCGAAGAGATCGACCGCCGACTCGCTCAACTGCAGATGGACGGCCAGAAGTCTTCGAACGACGTCGACTTCCAGACCGCCCAGCCTCTCTCCCGACTGGTCCTCGACGAGCCGATTCCCAGTCGGTTCAAAATGCCGAACGTGGAGCCATACGACGGCTCCACCGACCCAGTCGACCACCTCGAGAGTTATAAAGCTCTCATGACGATTCAAGGGGCAACCGACACTCTTTTCTGCATCGGCTTCCCCGCAACGCTCCGTAAGGCTGCCAAGGCTTGGTACTCCGGTCTTCGATCGGGCAGTATCCATTCCTTCGCGCAGCTCGAGCACTCGTTCGTGGCCCATTTCAGCACCAGCCGAAAGCCGCCGCGAACGTCGGACAGCCTTTTCTCCCTCAAGCAGGGGGAAAACGAGACGCTCCGACACTTCGTGGCGCGATTCAATGCGGCCATGCTCGAGGTCTGGGACCTCAATGAAGATATGGCTGTTTCAGCCATGAAGCGGGGCTTGAGAGCGTCCCGATTTACTTATTCTCTAGACAAGACCCTCCCCCGAACATATGTCGAGCTACTGGAGGGCGCATACAAGTATATGCACACGGACGAAGGAGCGTCCGACCGATGCTTGGCGGAGCCCAGGGGTCCGAAGGAGAAGCGGAGAAAAGGTCGGGAGCCCGCCGAACCAAGCAGGCCCCCGGCCAATAGTCGGCTTTCTCCACCCCGACAGATCCGAAAATCACCCCACCGACAGACTCCGAGGCCGGTGCGTCCCAGGTATGACTCCTACACTCCTCTCTCCGCTCCCCGTGCGCAGATCCTGATGGAGATCGAGGGGGAAGAGTACCTGCGACGGCCTCCGCCTCTGAAGGCAAAGGGCCTCGACCATCGGAAGTACTGTCGGTTCCATCGGAGCCACGGCCACGACATCGAGCAATGCATCCAGTTGAAGGATGAGATCGAAAATCTCATCCACCGGGGGTATCTCAGCAAATTTCGGAAGGGTCCGCCGACCCGACCGATTGCCGATCGACGCTCCCAACCGACTGAAGAGGCGCCGACTAACCAGCCGACGGCCGGAGTCATCAACATGATCTCCAAGCGGCTGGGATCGGGGACGTCTACAGGAGGGGAGCCGACGAAAAAGCCACGCTCGGACGATGTAATCACCTTCTCAGAAGATGACGTTCGGGGCATCCAGACTCCCCATGACGACGCTGTTGTTGTGTCGGCGACAATAGCCAATTATGATGTAAAACGAATTTTTGTTGATAATGGAAGTTCGACAAATATTTTGTTTTACTCGACCTTCTCCCGAATGCGACTGTCAACTGACCGACTTAGGAGGATCCCTGTGCCCCTGATCGGCTTTGCCGGAGACACCGTCACGACAGAGGGAGAAATTACCCTGCCCATGACGGTCGGCACCGAACCACGGCAAAGTACGGTCTCCCTCACTTTCGCGGTCGCCCAAGTTCCTTCGGCCTACAACGCCATACTCGGACGACCCGGATTGAACGCCCTCAAGGCGATCGTCTCGACGTACCATCTCCTTGTTCGATTCCCGACCAAAAATGGAGTCGGGGAGATGCACGGAGATCAACAGCTCACCCGACGATGCTTCCAAATCTCCGCTCAAAACGATGAGACAAAGGATCCCCTGACAATCGACAAACTGGATCAACGGGAGGAGGAAGAACGGGGTTCGCCGGCCGAGCAGCTCGAGGCGATCCCGATAGGAGAAAATCCTGACAGAAAAGTTTGGGTCGGGTCTCAATTGCCCGACACCGAACGTCACCGACTGGCGGAACTGCTGACGGCCAACACCGACATATTCGCTTGGTCGGCGGCAGATATGTCGGGCATCCCTCCAGAAACAATTACTCACCGACTCAACATCGACCCGACAATGAAGCCGGTGAGGCAGAAGAAAAGGTCCTTCGCCCCAGAAAGGCAGAAGGCCATCGACGAAGAAGTGGACAAGCTGCTCGAAGCAGGCTTCATCCGAGAATCTACGTATCCCGATTGGCTCGCCAATGTCGTCATGGTCAAGAAAGCCAACGGGAAATGGAGGATCTGCATCGACTATACCGACCTCAACCGAGCCTGCCCGAAGGATAGCTTTCCACTCCCGAAGATCGACCAACTGGTGGATGCGACATCCGGATTTCGACTGCTCAGCTTCATGGATGCCTTCGCCGGGTATAATCAGATCCGAATGGCGCCTGAAGATGAGGAGCACACCGCATTTGTCACTCCCAAAGGCCTATACTGTTATCGGATGATGCCCTTCGGATTGAAGAATGCCGGCGCCACCTACCAGCGACTTGTCAACAAGGTCTTCAAAGACCAAATTGGACGCAACATGGAGGTGTACGTGGACGACATGCTAGTGAAGAGCACGCAGATCCCGAACCACGTTCAGGATCTCGAGGAGACGTTTCACACCCTTCGACGGCACCGAATGAAGCTCAACCCGACCAAATGTGCTTTCGGGGTGACCTCCGGGAAGTTCCTCGGATTCCTCGTTTCTCATAGAGGGATCGAGGCCAACCCTGAGAAGATAAAGGCCATCCTCGACATGCGTCATCCGAACACCAAGAAGGAGGTCCAACAGCTGAACGGAAGAATCGTCGCTCTTAGCCGATTCATTTCCCGATCAGCTGAAAGGTGCCTCCCGTTCTTCAAGACCCTGCGCCAGGCGAACGGTTTTTCTTGGTCGGATGAGTGCGAACAGACCTTTGAAGACCTGAAAAGGTACTTGGCTTCCCCGTCGCTGCTCGTAAAGCCGCAAGTCGGGGAGACCTTGTATCTCTACTTGGCCACATCTTCTGAGGCGATTAGCTCGGTGCTCGTTCGGGAAAACGAGTGTCGGACTCATCAGCCCATCTACTATGCCAGCAAAGTGCTCCACGGCGCCGAAGCCAGATACTCGGAGACGGAAAAGATGGTTTTCGCCCTGACCGTCTCCGCACAACGGCTCCGACCATACTTCCAGGCCCACGCCATCGTGGTACTCACCAACCAGCCCCTGAGGGCCATACTGCGCCGACCCGACACATCCGGACGACTCGCTAAGTGGGCGATGAAGCTTAGCGAGTTCGACATTCAGTACCGGCCAAGGCCTGCCTTAAAGGCCCAGGTCTTGGCCGACTTCATCGCCGAATGCCCGATGACCGACCAAGGGTCGGGAGCTGAAGGCCCGAGACGAGATTCGGTCTCTGAGCCAGACCCGATCTCCACCTGGGTACTCCACATTGACGGAGCCTCGAACGCTCAGGGAAGCGGGGTCGGGCTCCTGCTCACGAATTCGGATGGGGTAGTCACCGAATACGCCCTCCGGTTCGACTTCAAGGCCTCCAACAATCAAGCCGAATACGAGGCACTCCTCGCGGGCTTGAGGATGGCGAAGGAGCTGGGCATCGACAGCCTCCGGGCATTCTCCGACTCTCAGCTGATCGTGGGGCAGGTCAAGGGCGACTTCGAGGCGCGAGATCCGACCATGATCAAGTATCTTCAGAAGGTAAAGGATCTCGTGGCCCGTCTCGAGTATTTCGAGATCTCCTACATCCCCAGGACGGAGAACGCCCGTGCCGATGCTCTCTCCAGATTGGCAACGTCGGCCTATGATTCTCTGGGTCGGACGTTCGTCGAAAACCTCCAGCAGCCGAGCATCGATCGGGTCGAAGAAGTGCAGCAGCTAACGTCCGAACCAAGCTGGATGGACCCGATCGTCCGGTACTTGACCGACGGGACCAGTCCCGAAGACCCCACGGAGGCCAAGCGACTCCGATGGTCGGCGTCGCAATATGTGATCATGGACGGCCGACTCTACAAGAGGTCGTTCTCCCTCCCTCTGCTCAGGTGTTTGGGGCCGACCGACGCCGACTACGCTCTCCGAGAAGTCCACGAAAGAATTTGTGGGAATCACTTGGGGGGCAAGTCCTTAGCCTTCAAGGTCTTGCGACAGGGCTACTACTGGCCGACCATGAAGAGGGATGTGGCAGAGTTGGTCCGAAGGTGCGGGCCATGCCAGAAGTATGCCAATATTCAGCGCCAACCGGCCAGCCAAATCGCTCCCATTGTCGCTCCGTGGCCCTTCGCTCAGTGGAGAGTCGATATTCTCAGCCCCTTCCCACCGGCGTCGGGCCAAAGGAAGTTCATCGTTGTCGCCATCGACTACTTCACGAAGTGGGTCGAGGCGGAGCCTTTGGCGCAGATCACCGAGCGGAAGATGGAGGACTTCATCCAAAAGTCCATCATCTTCAGGTTCGGATTGCCGCACACCATCATCACCGACAACGGACGGCAATTCGACAACCAAGACTTCAAAGACTTCTGCGCCAGGTTCCGCATCCGTCACCGATTAACTTCAGTCGGGCACCCACAGTCCAACGGTGAGGTTGAGGTGACGAACTGAACCTTGCTCCATGGGCTCAAGACCCGACTGAACGAAGCCAAAGGTCTCTGGGTCGACGAGCTGGGCTCCGTTCTGTGGGCTTACCGAACGACCCCCCGCGTCCCGATCGGGGAGTCGCCGTTCAGTTTGGCCTACGGGACAGAAGCTATGATCCCGCTCGAGATTGGCCTGCCATCTTCAAGGGTCGAGCAGTACCACGAGCCGGACAACTCCGAAAGTCGGAGGACCGACCTAGACCTTCTCCCCGAACTGCGAGATGAGGCTCAAATCCGAATGGCCTCATACCGACAGAGGGTCGCCCGGTACTACAACGCCAAGGTCAGACCAAAGCTCTTCAGGCCTGGCGACCTAGTCTTGAGGAAGGCAGAAGTGTCGAAGCCCTTGGACCAAGGGAAGCTGGCTCCCAACTGGGAAGGACCCTACAAGGTTGCTGACACCTACGGGCCGAGAGCCTATCGGCTGGAGACCCTTGAGGGGAAACCCATTCCCCGGACTTGGAACGCCGACAACTTGAAGCTGTATTACCAGTGAATTCTGTAATTCAATTGTCGGAATACAAGTTCAGTTTGAAAAATCGGAGTTCTAACTCTTCAACTACTGATCGGCGCTCAGCCCCGACGCATCGACGCGGATCTGGCACCGACGACACATCGGCCCATTACACGGACCGATGCATCTACAATGACGGGAGTCGATACTCCTTCGACGACTCGTCGGACCCTCACAAGGGCCGACGGACTCCTATGAACGGGAGTTACACTCCTTCGACTTTCGGCAACACATCCGCCCCTGACAGAGGCCGATGCAGCTGTTGCGACGGGAGTTCATGTTCCCTCTACGGTCGAATTTTCGGGCAGAATCCATCGGCCGACAGGTCGATCGGGCCCCGACCGAAGGAAGGCTAAAAGCCCACGCGACTATTGTCGCGACTTCCGACCGTGCTACTGTCGGTCGAGGGATATTCGGCTTACCACCGTCTATCACACGACGTGACCTTTGTCGCATCTACGACTTGCCGACCGACCAACAGCCGGCTGAACGACATTCGGCTTACCACCGGACATCAGAAAACACCGAACCCGACGCAGGGGTATGGGAACCCGACTTACTATCGTTTCCCCCGCACTGCGCCGGACGACGACTTCGACTGTCGGAACCCGACCTAAAGTCGGGACACATTTTACTCTCGAGGCTGCACAAGTTGCTGAAGTCTACCGACTTACGCGAGTTAGTGATTTGACTAAGTCAGCGGCTCATGTTCGACATTGCAAACATGTTGGCATTACAAACAAGGGGAGAAAGTAAAGGGAAGTTTCATTCAATACTTAAAGAGATTTTATCCATACATAAAAGAAAGTCTACAAACATAAGGCCGAAGCCCGATTGCGAGTCGAAGCAGAGCATAAGACAAAACAAAACCGACTAATCGTCGGAGTCAACGTCCTCGACAGGACGACGATGCGAGTTGGTCGGCGGTTCTGCTCCGACTTCATCCGTCGGGGCCGACCGACCTTCGGCAACTGGCTCTGCAACGTCTTCGGCTTCCGCCCTGGTAGAGAGACCGTCCGACGCTGGTCCGGCCGCCTCCTCCGCAGCTGGGGCCTCCGACTATGGCAGAACCACACCGCTGAGGTCGAGCTCGGGGTACAAGCCCCGAACGGCTTCCCGGGCATCCTCGTACCCAACTTGGTACGAAAGGTAGCCGCTCTCCAAGAGCTCTTCGCGGTACTCCTCCGAGTCCCGGAAGACCTCGATCGCCCGACCCAAAGCCTCCTTTGCCGACTCTGCCTCGGCTTTGGCGACGTCTGCGTCGGCCTGCGCGGCGGAACGGCCTTCTTCGGCCTTGGCGAGGTTCCCGAGACTTGCTCGGAGTTGTTCGCGCTCGGCCTCCAGCTCTTTGCCGACACTGTCTCGCTCGTGACGGAGCCGACGAATGGTTCGGGACTTCTTGGCCGCGTCGTCCTTCGCCAATTTGAGCTCCGACTCCAGCGACGCCTTGGCCTCCTTGAGTCCGGAGACCTCCTCCGAAAATCGGGAGACCTCCCCTTCGAGTCGGTTCTCCCGGCCGACCGACTGTTGGAACTGGTCGAGAAGGATGGCCTTCTCGGCTTCGAGGCCCGCGACCTTATCTCTCCAGGCCGCGCGCATGTCTCCAAACTTCCGATATCCGGCTTCTAGCTCGGATATGTTGAAGACCAGCTGCACAAAAAAGAAGAACCGACTGTTAGTAAGCCGAACTTGCAAGGCTACGATTAAAAACAGAAGGAAAGGGACTTTACCCGAATCAGCATCGGATAGAAGGACGACAGCATGTCGGAGACGCGCTGGTTCTTCATCGCTTCGATGTCGGCAGGAAGGAGCAATCCTCGGCATAGTCTCCTAGCCAAGTCGTGGTTGGCCAGGCCCGACGCACCCTCGGGAAGCGGAAATTCGGCCGACCCGCCCGCCGACCGACCTTCGTCACCCGACGCCATTGGGGCCTTACCTCGGCTGGCCGTCCAGGCCCTGACGTCGGAGATCGACGGCAAGCTCGAACCCGACCGAGTCTCGACGGACGGCGCGGCGGTAGCATGCGTCGGCTGCTCAGGTTCACGAACCTCCTCCCGAACCTCCGGAATCTGCCGGTCGGTCGGCGTGCCCCCGACAGGATCAGCCGCTCGACGGTCGGGCGAAGCAGCTCCCCCGACTGACGGTCCCTCGGACGGGACGTCTACCAGCACCGTCGGCACCGACAGTGCGATCACCGGCTCCGCCTCCGACCCGGCTGGTTCGCTCGGCAGAACCGCGCAGTGCCTCTTGGGAGGCTGCGACGGCCCGGCACCTGCTGCCGGCCTCTTCCTCACGGCATGCTGACGTATGTCGGTTGCCGACAGTCGCGTCCTCGACGGCATATCTGAAAAAGATGACTAAAGGTCAGAGCTAAAGAGGAAGGCAGAAAAGAAAATGAAGATGTCGGGAGAATGCAAACCGACCTAAACGGGGGACCGGGCTAAGGCCAGCGTCGTACAAGGCCTGCTCGGTGACGAGCTCACTCTGCTTCGGCACCGAGATGTCCTTTAGCCGATGGAAGTCCTCCCGATCGTCGGCTTCCATCCGACTGTTCTCATTCGGATCGGTTCAGGGATTCCCCTAACGGACGGGAAACCCCCATGGAGCCAAGGACGACACAAAGAAAAATTGGTTCTTCCATCCGTGAATGAACGTCGGAAGACCAGTGATAAAAGAGAGCCCTTTCCGAGGAATGAAGTACCACCACCCTCGGGCTTTAGGGTGGGGACGGAGGACAAAGAAAACTCGGAAGAGAGAGATCCGAGGTTCGGTCGGCAAAAGCCGACACAAGAGGGTGAAGCTGACTATTAGCCGAACCGAGTTCGGCGCAAGTTGTGCCGGGCATAGCCCGTAATAGTCCAGAACGTTCCGGACGAACTCCGAAACCGGGAATCTAAGGCCGGCCCGGAGATCCTCCAGATAGAATGCCACCTGACCCTCGGGCGGGCTATTGACCCGACCATCGGCGCCAGGGGCGAACAGCCGAAACTGCTCCGGGATGCAGTACTGCTCCCGGAGCCGATCGACGTTCGGCCCCGAAAGTGAAGAAGCCTCCACCTCCGGGGACGACCGAGTGTCTTCGGTCGGTTCACCCGACCGACTACCTCGTGGGGACGTCCTGGCCATGAGTTCAAGGAAATGGCGAGGAGAAAAGAAAGAAGGAGGAGGAAAGCTACTCTAGCCCTTGGAAGGGAGAAATCGCCAATGGGGGGCAGGGCGGAGAAGTACCTAGAGCGGAGGCTCAAGCGGCAGAGTCTCGACTGTAAAAATGAGAAAGGTAAAAATCGTTGGGGGGTGACTTTGTATATATAGTGCCCCCCAACGGTCGAGATGCAGGCACGACCGACGAAGGCACCCCAGATTTCGCCGCGTGGCATCATCAGGGCCGTTCGGCGGTCCGACGGTTCGACGCACCACCCTTCAGATCGCGCCACGTCGCCTCCATCCGCTCCACCGAACGCGAGCCAATGGCCGCACGCCACGTGGTGCGAAGGGGCGCGGCGCTTGGTGTTCCCGACGGGACGCGACGCTTGGTGTTCCCGAGGGGGCGGCGGGAATGACGGTTCCACTTCCCGATGGGACATGACACCTGGCGCCGGTTTTATCGCTGACACCAGCGGAACATCCGACATGACGGAACGTCCGGCGCCAACTCGACAACTGACGCTGACAGGACTAGACGTCTGACACCGACTAGGCAACGGACGCCAGCAAGCCTCTTGGCATTTATGAGGCGCCTGACACCGTATCAACCGGCGGTACGGTCGGATATTCGCGTACGACAAATCCACTCCCAGTCGTCCGGGATCGCTACCCGAATGGAAGCATCGGCCAGCTCGCCACCCGACTTAGGAGTGGAGGGGGGCAACTGTTGGGGGATACCCGCCGACTTACTGCCGGAAGGCCCGACTTACTGTCGGAGGGCCCGACCGCCCGACCGACTGACGGATGCCTTCAGCGGTTAACTACCGACCAGTACGGCCCATCGCCAGCCGGGGGTATGTCGGGCGTAACCATCCCGACCGACTGAACCCGGGGGTCTGAGGCCCGACTTACATGAAGCTCGCCGACCGACCGGAGGAACCCGACGCCACTCTGCTGGCTGCCGACCTAGGGTCGGCTGACTCCTCCAACCGCCGTACGGCCGCCAGACGTTGTCAGCTCTGACACGGACATGCGGCACAATTACCTAGGGGCATTGTCCCGCCGAGAGCCTGGTCAACCCTGGTGATTAGACGGCCACACGGTGACATGACGCTTTCACGGCGGCTCTGACAGCCCACAGTGAGTTGACAGTTCCTCACTTGTCCGCGCCATTAATGACGGCGCCATACCTAGCTCCACTATATATGCCGGGGAAGGCAACAGTGCAAGGGATCGATCCGCCCGTCTCTCCCACATACGCAGGCTCGCTCCTCTCTCCCTCTCTCTTTCTCAGAGCTCTCTGTCTGCATTTCACTGTTGCCCAGTCACCTCTCTGACTTGACCGTCAGAGGGTCCCCGCCGGAGCCGCCTCCGGCCAGTGCGGACTTCCTTTTGCAGGTGCACGCTTCCCGGCGATCGGACGACGAGGCGATTGGCCGCAACATTACCCATCATGGGATTTGTCGCAGTCCAATTGCACCTGATCCATGGAATACAGAGGCCTTGAACACACACACACAGAGAGAGAGAGAGACAGAAAGAGAGAGAGCAAATTGTTTTGTTTTGTTTTGTTTATTCTTTTTTTTTCTTTCTTTCTTTCTTTACATCGAGGATGACAGACCCAACAGATTGGCTGTTTTTTTTAAAAAAAAAAACTATCATAATTTACCTTTATGTTTTCTAGACCTTAATAAGTTAAATATTAATGAAATGGCTTAAATTCACATGTCTAATGAATGATTTGTTTGTCTGGCACAGTAGAAAGCGCCGACTACGTCCAGAAAAGTGTCTAACGTGCAGCCTGCAACGTCAAAATAGAGCCGTTGGGACAACTAATATAATGTAGCATGTATCCCAAGTATCGTAAGATTTGATTTAATTGCATGAACAAGTTCTAAATTGATGCAAATGAAGAACAGTCTACGCCTCGTTTAAAAGGCTAGTTTATTGGTACAAGTCGTGGCACACAAAGTCTTGCCAATTTGCGCTTCTGGAGGGGCACAAGATTGCTGGTACTAATCAGCTCTGTTTTGACTAATACCTTTTTTTTTTCTTTTTTTTTCTTTTTTTTTTTTTGATGTAATAAGAGGACAACCATCTAGATTTTATTAATAGAGAGAAGGAAAAAAATGTACAACCAGAGGAGTAAACATTTGTTTTCCCAAAAATCAAATAGACTTGGAGTGGTCAACCAGGACCCTAAGATACATACAAACAAAACTGGGATAGTCAACTTAATTTGTAATTTAACTGTACACAACTGGAAACCTCATATAAGGGCACAAGAAAGGAAACTTTGTCGCTGAAAATATGAAGACAGGACGAAGCTCGCTGTTCTCAATAGCATGACATAGCTTGCTGTGCAATTATAGTCTAAAATACCAAAAACATCAACTCCCAAATTACAGAATTACAGTCTCTCAATGGCACTGCATCGTAACAGATGAAACAAAAGCCTATGAACGCATGGTACTTCAAAAATTCTTAAACCGGTTGTCGCTAAAGCAAAGATTGTAGATTCCTCCATAGCTAAGATGAAACAAAAGCCTATGAACGCATGGTACTTCAAAAATTCTTAAACCGATCGTCGCTAAAGCTGTCACATCCCGAACCCAACATCTGGGTCGGATACGTGATGGCCGCACACTCCTTAGAGCAAGCCCTAAAGAATATGCAAGGCCAAAATAAATATTACAACCTTAACATCCATAATAATTAATTTCAAATATAATTCATAAAACTTTGCATAATTACAATTTAAATTTCTTCAATTCTCTGATCAGATACTATGACACTCTATTTATCCTTCTGCTCACCCGTAAATCCAAACCATAGTCAATCTAAGTCATCCTGTAACTCTGAGAAGAAAAAGAAAGATGAAAGGGTGTGAGCTTTACAGCCCAGTAAGAATTCCCATATCACACTGATATAGTAATATAGTCTGAAAATAAGGAATAGCAATAAAATATAAAATCTCATGTTCAATGTCCAGAATAATGCAAACATTCATAAATTTTCTGTCTTATTAAAATAGATGCATCATCATATGTTAACAGGTGAAACCCCTTTTATTCAACAATTATTTCATGTCTTATCTTTCATTTCTCCTTTCATAATCACATGATTTTTAACCTTTTCTTTCTGGTTCTGGACTATCTGAGTCTATACCTCAATCATCATCCGGATCGAATCCACTTAAAAAGTCTTTCAAGACTGTCCCAGGATAAGCTCCTGGCCGGCTGTCCCACGTACCAAAGCCCGTGAGAGGCTGTCCCAGGCATAAGCTCCTGGCGGGCTGTCCCAGGCATGAGCTCCTGGCCGGCTGATCCACCTGTAAGCCAGTGGGGGCTGTCCCAGGCATAAGCTCCTGGCGGGCTGTTCCACATGACAAGACTAGTCCAAACCATATATCTCTTTCTTTTCATTTAATCATTATGTGTTGATTTCATCAAATCAATTCTGACTTGCATTATGATCAATTCAGATATGTCATATCCATATAATCATGCAATCAATTTCTGATACATATATATTGACATAACATACTCATGCTCAAAATCAAATAACAGTATCTCAGGTATAATAAATTCATCGATCTCAAATCCGATGATGCAAAACCGACGATGCAAGACCAACAGTAAAATAGCATATATATAATAGTGATCATGTACAGGGATTCTTACCTTTACCGGTGACTGATCCAAGCACAGAAATCAATGTTCTTCTTTTATTTATGAATTTCTTTAACAAAATATTTCACTCGATATCATATGCAGACAATCATCTCTTCATAACCCTGATCAAATATAAAAATTATATATAGAAAAAATTATCGATAATCGATCCTAATAACACAGATCGAGGACCTCTCTTAGGATTAACCAAAATTAGGACTTGTCATATATCTGGATCCTCCACTAATCCATAAGACTTCTAGAGAGAGAAAATTCATGAAGAGAGAAAAAATTCTAGAGAGAGAAAGTGGAGAGAGAAACTTTCGTATCCTTCCGATGAGGCACTCATGATCGAGATCATCAAAGGTCCTATCAGGGTGACTCAATATGAATCAAGTGTTACAAATTTCGAATAGGATCGAACTAGAATCAGATCTACCGCACGAATTTCGGAGCAATCTCAGATCATCTTATTTTCATCTCAATTTTATCCTAGGATCCGTGATGAAATCAGAGAGAGAGGAAGACTCTAGAGAGACAAAATTCATAAAAAGAGAAAAAGTCTAGAGAGAGAAAATAGGGAGAAAATCTAGAGAGAGAAACTGGAGAGAGAAGGGAGAGAGAGTAGAGAGAGAAAATTTTTCTCTCTTCTTCTTCTTTTTATTTTATTTTATTTTATTTTTATTTTTATTTTTCTCTTTTTCTTTTTTCTTTTTTCTTTCTTTTCTTTTTCTTTTTCTTTTTTCTTTTCTTTTTCTTTTTCCTTTTTCTTTTCTTTTCTTTTCTTTTCTTTTCTTCTTCTTCTTTCTTCTTCTTTTCTTTTTCCGTGGGTTCATTTGGGCCAAAACAAGGGACCGTGAGGTCCCCTCGTTGGTTGGCCGGCGACGAGGCTTTGGGCCAGGGGAGAAAGGGAAGAGGGAGAGGAAGAAGGGGAGGGGCTTACCTCGAGCTCCAACAGCCGAGAAGAACTCCGGCAATCTTTTTTTTCCATCTAAGAACCCGCGGATCCTCTTGAAAAAATCTCTCAATTTCTTAAAAATCTCTCTAAAACCAATTGTAGAGACATAAGGAAGGGAAGGAGGGTTTTATAGGGGAGATTTTCTACCTCTGATCGGACTCTACCGGTCCGATTTCATCGTAAACGGAGAGGAAGAAGACTCCGATTAGGAGTCTTCCTCCTCCTCTATTTTTTTTTTTTTTAATTCTGGGTTATTACAAAAGCAGAGATTGTAAATTCCTCCATACCTTTTCATGACCATCTTAGCTCATAAGAGTGTATAAGTGAACCCAATAGTGATATGAGTACAAGATATTTTGCAGAGGGATATATTTAAAATAGCTTTCCTTCAATGAGATCCTGGAGTTTCGTTCACGCCAAATCTCCCAATAGAGTACAACTATTAGTTGATTTGCAGCTTTTCTTCTGGATTTGTCAAACTTTTTCCTTCTCCGGTCAGTCCACATGGCATACAAAGTTTGGGGCCATCCTCTCATATTCAACTAACTTTTAATAACATCCAAATAGAACAGATAAATGGACATTTGACCAAAAAAAATGAGAGATACTTTCCAAGTTGGCTCCACAAAAGGGACAATCGGAACTACCTAACCAGCCTTTCTTGGCCAATACCTCTTTGGTATAGGGCCGATTGTGAAGGGTGAGCCACAAGAACACTATCACCTTCTCTGGTATTGTAGCTTTCTAAATAACTTTATAGTAAAGACACAGCAATCCATCATTATTTATGAATTTGTATAATAAATTCGTAGAAAATAAACCATTAGAGGTGAGTGTCCATGTTGGGACACCTACTATTCATGAAGGCCGAACACTGACCAACCATCCTTTGAGCATTTTCAATTGCCTTGATTGGAGAAGAATAAGAGGACCTCGGGGTTTGATATTCTATATCATAATTTTTTTTGACCATTACAATGCTATCGAACAATTTTAATTGACAGCTTATATGTATAGCTCCTCAAGTAGATCACCTAATATAGTAGCTCCACACCAAACATTCTCCCAAAATCTAATTCACGAGCCATCTCCCAATTTGAAAGAGAGATAATTCCAAAAAATTTTGAGTTGCTTACTGAAATCCTTCCAAACTAGAGACATCCCTTTGAAACTCCTTTTGACTCTCAAATTTTTTCTTAATATAGTAAGCTTTCTTGATTTGCTTCCATCAAGAGAATTCGAAATCTACTGCGAATTTGCAAGCCCATTTTACTAACAATGATTTATTTGCTTAATATTTTTGATTCTTAGGCCTTTGATTTTTTTTTAGATATATAGACAGAATTCTAATTCACTAAGCAATGAAATTCACTAACTTTGTCTGCTCCACAAGAAGGCATGTTGCAATTGGTCAATCTTCTTGAGCACCCAACTTGGAAGTTTAAACTCGGACGTGTAATATGATGGTAGGACAATCATTACAGAATTAATGAATAACTCATCTATCTTAAGAGAGAAATTTACCTTTCAAGATAGCTAATCTTGTACGGAGTTTCTCCAATAAATGCAACCAACGATACTTCAGGATTTTGACTAATATCCTATCCGTTTGCTTGCACTTATAAAAATCAAATGAATCAAAATGCTTGTGTAAAACGCGTTTGGTGATCTGTTTGCTGCTGTCGTGACCATCGAAGTTTAAGGCAAAGCCTTTGCATCATTTCCACGCTTTTTTTTTTTTTTGGTGGGGGGTGGGGATGAGAAAACGAGGTTTATTTGTTCCCATTCCTCATCTTTTCACATGGGAAAGGAAAGGAAACCTTACGTAGAAAGCCAACTCCGCTGTGCTTTGAAATTTCAAGATTGGTGTGAAAGAGAAATTGAACAAGATAAACAAAATATTAAACTTCTTTAAAATCCTCTGGATAAATAAAAAAATAAAAATATTATATATATATATATATATATATATATATATATATATATATATATATATATAAAATATTAGATTGATTCCGATGCTTAAATTAGAAAAGACTATGAAAGAGCAAAAAGATAGTAAGAAAGTTAAAGAAAGCTGGGTATCATACATTGGGCTTTTTTTTTTTTCGATGAACAGTTCTTTTTCAGATGGATTCGAACTCTAGAGTCCTTGTTTTACAAGGAAAACATCTGGACTTTCCTGGTCAGCCTAAAAGTTTGCTTTCAAATAAAACTCCAAGGAGAAATTCTTTGTACACCGCCTGTTATGTGGAAAATCCGATGTGGAGTGCAATGCTTTCTCCAATTGGATCATATAGCCACTGCTTCCTGATGTACATTTAATATCTATAGGTTAATGTTTTCGTTTAAAAATTTTGTGTGACGAAAATATCTTTCATGATTTCTTGATATCTTATATGACTTCCTATAAATATATATGATTTTGTATGAATATATATAACTTCCTGTTATATGACTTCGTATGAATATATATGACTTCTTGTCATATGACTTCATGTGAATATATGACTTTCTGTTAATATATATGACTTTCTGTGAAGATATATGACTTCACAGAAAGTCATATATATTCACAGAAAATCATATATGTTCACAGAAAATTACATGAAGTTATATATATTCACAGAACGTCGTATATAATTATAGGAAGTCACTCAAAAGAGGCTTTTTACGAAGGAAAGTCATAATTTTGGATAGGGATATTTTTGTTATATATTTTTAAACAAAAATATCAATCTGCAGGCATTAAATATGCATCGAAAAGTGATGACTACGTGATCCAATCTAAGGAAGTGATGCACTCCATCTCCATATCAAATTTTCTACATCGCAGTGCACAAAGAATTACTCAAACTCCAAGTCTCCGTGCCATATGCCACTTCCTCATCGGTTGACATATTTTAGTTACATCGGATTCCCCGACCCTCAGCTTTCTAATCGATCGAAGATCTAGAAATTTTTTTTTAAAAAAAAAAATTTAGCGATGAAAGCGATTGGAAGATCTATAATGAATAACCACAAAACGACGTGCAAGAAAATGCTGTCTCCAAAGTGCACCAGCAGGCAAAGCCTTGGTCACATCTCATGCAACAACGGCTCCCATCCAAAAAAAACAAAACATCTATTGCAATAACAATACTCAAAGCACCCAGTCCCCACTCACCCAATCCACAGTTCCACACCCTTTCACTTCACGCAGCCCATTGCCTGGTCATTTGGTCATCCTCTCGGTGGCCTGCAGCTGTTATCCAAGGCAACATGGGAGGATGTCTAAGCCTGCATGTGGTGTAGAACGTGGAAAAGGAGCAAAGTTTTAAGCATGCCCAAAACTTTCAAAAAACAAATTAAAAAAAAAATCCTAAAGTGTAAGATAATACAAGACTAAGGCCATACAAGCACTAATTAAAATTCTTCTGACAAGTTAGTCTATGTGCTACAGCTATGATATTAAGCCGATGGATTTCGCATACGCCGGCTACAAGGTACCTAGAAGAAATATAGTTTATTTTGGATAGATCACCCTCTCTTGACCTCAAAAAAATTTACCTCTTCCAATGTTATATCTTATATAATATGAGCTTCATTAGTTTAGTTAATGTACCAGTTACACTATCTAATATGTTAATTTTGTGCGACCATTAACTATATAATTATTATAATTGGTGAGGGAACCTGTTGGATGTGCAGTGAAATTATCTGTCGCTTGTACCATATATAATGGTGCGTGGGAATAAGTTGGCAGGACAGAGAAAATTGTGCAAAGATACTTTGGCTCACACAGTCCCTAAAAAATTAGGATCGTGGAAATCACCTCTCAAAATGATCCAGTATCTTTAATTTTTAGGACGAGGATGGCATGATCTTTAATACAACTAGTCTGTGTCGGAGCAATTAGTGAATTCATAAAAGGGCAAGCCAGATTCGCTAATACCTTGGGGATAATTTTAATGCAACTAAGAATAAGGCTAATCAGTAGTAACCCGAAGGGTTGTTTGCAGCTTATCTTTTCGGAATTAGCTAGGACAAGGACAACATAATTGAGGCGGAAAGATCAAGATTTTGGTGATAAAGTTGCTGGAATAAAGAGAGAGGATCACTGTGGACAATGTTCCAGAATTACTGATAAAAATATATGGTAAGACCATCCAAGTCAGGACTTTCTATCGCTTTCTATCACCTTTTGAGCTAGATAGAACAGCTTTGATTTCATGAAGATTGAACAGGGAGTCAAGGGAGGCAAATTTGACTTCAAAAAAATGACAGTTTTTAGGGGTAGATGCAAATCTGTGGCACAAGCGATTCATGAAAGTGGTCAAGGAATGGGGCTCTGTATCTTCTTGATTTAGATTGTTTATATTGATTGTTTTAGAAGATTTCATTCTCTTTAGTCTTCTTCTAATTTTCTTCTCAAAAAAAACAAAAAGAAGGAAAAATTTGGTAGTCTGCTGCTCCTTTGAAGGTCAAGTTCTTCTGCTGGTTTGTCCTTCATGATAAAATCCTTATTGCTGAAAACTGGGCTATGTGCAACTGGCCTCCTGAAGGCTATTGTATGTAATGTGAATCTACATTTATATTGGTGAAGCATATATTATTGGAGTGCCATTTTCCAAGACAATATTTATGGATATTAGCCTATGAATGCTTGGGCACTTCTAATCATCACAAATCCTCCTCCTCGTTCACAAGAATCTTAGACATGGATGGATTCTGCCTACTTTGGCTTTGTGGTGGAGGATGTGTCATGGAAAAAACTTTGAGAATTTTTCACTTTAATTATAGGCAGCCTTGTGTTATCATCTTGAAGTAACTCCCTTTTGTACATGCTGGTTCACTGGTGGATTGACATGTTGGTTCTGGCACAAAATAATGGCATGGTGGCAGCAGCCTAGGTCATTACTAAATCAACTCCAGGCCAGCTAAGTTCATTGTGCCTGTCTTTTTTTCTTTTTTCTTCGATGGTATAACTGTTTACTGTTCATGAACATGTTTGGTAGATGACTCGGGGGGCATTATCTCATCACGGGGTCTGCCTTTCCTTTGACCCTTTTGCATCTCCCTCTTTCCTTTGTATTCATTTCTCTCACGAAATTAATTTGTGGGGCAGCCATATTTATTTTCAAAATAGAGTACCATCTATCTGTATCCAATGAAGATTTTCAAATGAAAGAGGTTTCGACTGTCATCGTGGGTGACGGACATTGACATGAATGAGATTTTGAGCTATATATCTCATTTAAAAGGGGCTATTAAGGTCCCTGTTGGACTAACTACCTTTTAACTTTTAATTCTGTTCATTGAAAATTTTTCCCCACCTTTTGATTTTGATTGGATGCCAATTTGTGTTTAGTCCCCAGTCCAAATACTAATCTCATATATAGACTGAAATTTAAAGTTCTAGTTATGTACACGCGGACTGGAATATCTCGATCAAACAAAATTTTTTTTTGATATATCCGAATTTTTGGCGATGTGTGTGGACCAAGATATCAATATGTGAATCGGTGTAGTTAAATCAAAATTATCTACTCTTTCTTTTCTTTTCTTTTCTTTTTTTTTTTGGATTTAAGTGGGAGGATGGGACCACACGTTTATTTATTTAAGAAACAGATTGTACAAGACCTAAGAGGAGCCCTACAGAGAAAAATTATCTACTCTTTCAAAATATTAATTTTAATATATATCAACTTAGGATTAGATTGAAATATCTATGATGACTTTATCTCAACGAAATATACTATTTATCTAATAAATATATCCTTTTCAGAAGTCAGGATTTGTTGTACATGTGAGCTCAGGAGTCAATAAATTCTTGGGTTTGTTGAGCTGGCTAGCAAACTTCAAAATCAACCTTTTACGAGTAGAACAGATCATCTAGAAGACTAAACCGGCTCCTCTGGTGGGTAGTGCTTCCAACTCAGCATCAGGTTTTTATCTTTTCACCCAGGTGCCATTCATTGTGAAGTTGTTCCCTAACTCTACTCATTTTAGCTGTTGCTACTCTGTCGTTAACTGTATCTGGTCTTGATTTAGCTGCTGTTCTCTTCTTCTTATTCTACTAGTCTTAAACCTTCCTTAACATCTTATTCTACTCGAATTTATGAACGGATATCAGAATCTAGCTAAGATTTCGAATTTATGAAAGGATATCCGAATCTAAGGGATCTCTATTTATATGCAAAATTTTGGGTCCACGATTACATTAACCGTCAGGATTAAAGAAACTTGTTTGAAGGAAAGAAATTAAGAACCAAGAGGTTAATGAACCGGCCATAATTACAACCTTCGTTCTTATCCCCATCTCTGTTAGTTTCTCATTTTGTTCCTCTCCTATTTGGGATTTTTTTTATCCCTTTTATCAAAAAAAAGTCGGCTTCCGTTTCTATTTTCCATACTTCCTCTTCCCTTTTTTCTTTTTTTTTTTTGGTAAGGTACTCCCTCTTCCTTTTTCTCCGCTCTTCTTCTAAGCATGTTTGTTATTATTTCACCGGTAAACAAAGGCTTGGTCACTAAATTGTTCCTTGAAATTTAGACTAAAAGTTAATTGGATCCCTGACCTTTGAAAATTTACACTACCATCCTTGGCATTACAAACCCGATTCATTTAAGTCATTATCATCAATTTTCCATTGCTAATCAAATAGAACTATACAGATGACTTTTTTTTTGAGATAAAATTATAAAAATATCCCCTCAACTTTAGCTCAATTTCATTTACACCTTATACTTTAAAATCTTTCTATTTATCAATATGTTCTAATATGATTCAGCTATTCATTTTATCAATAAATGGTGTTAAATTTTTTTCTCAATGGATGAAAATGCCTCTTGTTCATGGGTAGATTCGAAGGAGAAAAAACATGAGAAGAAAAAATAGATGAAGAGGAAGGAGATGAGAGAAGAATGGTCACGGATAAGGAATGGATTAGAAGAGGATGACAAGAAGGAGAAGAGGATAGAAAAGAAGAAGAGAGGAAGAATAGGTTATTGACAGGAAGGAGTGGAGATAGAAGGGGCCGTCGTAAAAGAGATAGCTTATGAGTAGTTTGGAGGAAAAAGAAGATGAGAAGGTGAAATTGATAAGGAAGAAGGAAAAAAGGTGGAGGGTGCTGCATTGGAGGAAAAAAATGAGTAAGAAAAAAAGAGAGGGAGAAGGATTTTTTTGTTGGTGAGAAGGGACCGATGTAGAGAGGGCCATCTAAAGAGATATGACTCATGAGTTGGTTTGAAGGAGAAAGAAGATGAGAAGAAAGAGAATGAGAAGAAAAAAGAGGAGGAAAGAGGGGCTGCCGGCAAGGAATAAGATGGAGGAGGAGAAAGGGAAGGAGAAAAAGATGGAGAGGAAGAAGATAGAGAAGACAAGAAAGGATAAAGATGAAGAAGACCGCTGTAGAGAGATATGGTTTATAAATGGCTTGGGGAAAAAGGATGAGGAGAAGTGGATGGAAAGAAAAAGGAGGAGAAAGGAGAGGAGAAGAATGGGTGAGAAAGAAGGAGAGGAGGAGAAAGGAAAGGAGGAAGGAAGAAAGAGAAAGAGGAATGCTGTCCATGGAGGAGGAGATTAATCGGAGAGGAGAGAGAAGAGAAGAGATGGATATTTTTTATTATTTTAAAAAATTTTAATAATGAAGATAGACGGCTGGATTATATTGGAATATATTGATAATTAGAAGGATCAGTTTGATACTTTTTAAAATACAAGAGGTACAAGTAAAATTGAGCTAAAATTGAGGTGATATTTTTATATTTTTTTTTTAATGATGTGACAAAAAGAGGCTGCTCACAGGACTAAGACATGGCAAAAAATGATGGCTAGAAGGAAAATTTGCCATGTTAGTGAATTATTGGAAAAAAATTCTCATCAAAATAAGAGAGAAGCTAGGGAGCTCTAGTTTGACTGAGAATAAAGTAAATTGATTCAAAAAATGATAAAACTCTAAAATTTGAAAAGCTTCTTTATTTCCATTGCTTTTAGCATCAAAAAGGATAAGTGAAAAGATGGGTGATTAACTCCTAGCCGAAATACTGTAGAACTTTCATGCTATGTTTAGCCACATCCTCTTCTACTGTTGTTCTTACTAAAGCAAGCTTAACATCATGCTATTCGTTGCTAAATAAACTCATGCAGCCATGGGTTTGATGTAAAAAATAGAAGAGACAAGATGAATAAGAGACCACTGACTTACTTTACAAGTACTTTCATTTCAGCAATATATTTATTGCTCATCTCATCAATGGATGCATATATCTTCTTTCATTATTAAGAAGCAGCATCAACAATATTTGTATTGTAGTATCATATAAAGAACATAGTAAGACAAATGAGAAGATGAATCCATGAAAGCAAAAAATAAATAAAAAAGACTACTAGAACGAATCATTATTGGAGCAAAAATTTCATGTGATGATGTTTTGATGCCAAAATGTTGGAACCATCCTTTGACTCTTGCTCTATCTACTTAGAAAATTCTTCTCACTTTTTTTTAGCTTAAAAACTCTAATCCATAGTTGTCCAAAATTGCTTTGCTATCCTGAGCAGTATCTTCTAGTCTAAAGAGTCTCACATCCACCTGCAAGCCAAATGATCTTATGATATCACTAAAAATCATAACCAAAAAACCAAAATAAGATGATAAAATATCAAGACACACCAACTCTTTTATTAATGCATGTGATTGAACACTACATTGATAGTGCCCACTAAATATTTATCTTCTGTGGATCTAGATTGCTCCTGCTTATAGTGTTCTACACTTAAAAATGATCTATCAAGCCAAATCTACAGTACTGAATCATAAATTATTATAAAATATATGCCTTATATACTTTTTGAGACTTGATAATATTCTCCACCTGAGCATCATATATCAAAATTGAGCCATTCTGAAATTCTTTTATTTTCTTTCTTATCCTATCAAACAATCCAAGAATAAATTTGGACATTGCCCATGTTTGATTCGAACTAACTCGAAACTTCTGCACAATTTAACATTAGCCAAATTTGATGAACAATTGAGCTAGTCTCATAATATTGCTATGTAGAGAAAAAAATAAATTACTAACATTCCAAAATTCCTAAATGAAATGCACAATCTCTCTATAGTGATTTGATAATGTCCTTTGATACTCTGCTCTCTCTTAAATAAAGTCCTTATCTTCTTTATGTTTTTTTCTCTGCAAAATAGAACTTCAATCTTTTTTGTTTTGATAGAAATTTTTTCTCCAACAACCGATAATTTTTCTTTCCAATCATCTCTCTCTACTACATTTAGATTCTGTAAGTGGTCTCTATTTACCGCATCATAAAAAATATATCACCTGTATAATTTTATTTGACTAGTGATGGAAAAGTAGCAGTAATGGCTAAAATGAATTGGATTTGTAACGTCCGAGATGGTACTGTAATTTTTAAAAAATTAAAAATTTAAATAATTTTTAACCTAAATTTTGGAGGCTAATTTAATAATTAAGCTATAAATAAATAATCAGTAAAAATTTCACACGGGGAAAAAGACAAATTATCGATGGATTTTTTTTCGTTAGACGCCGGCAATGGGTTTGCAAGGTCCACAACAAACGAGGATGGAAGTTTCTTACCAAAAAAAAAATCGAGGACGGAAGTCGTAAGAAAGTGATCAGCCACCTCTCAATCAAAAAAAAAAAAGCATCCATAGTAGAATTCCCATTCTGCCCCATTATTTCTTTCGATCCTTCCCTCCGGCTTTTATATCTGGAAGCGTTGCGCCGCGATGGAGGGTCCCTTCACTGGTGGTGCGGCCCGGGAGGGTGTTATCCCCCATATATCAAAAAGCGCCTTGTCCCTCTCTCTTTCAAACTTTCCATGAGGGATTCTGTTCTTCTCATAAAAACGAGAGAGGAAGAGAAAACAAATACAACCGCTTCTTTCACCAGGAAAACGCAAACCGCTTGCTTCTTTTCTCCCGCCTTCTAATTTTCTTCCTGAAAAATTTCCCCTTGGACTAACCCAATACTACCTCTTTAGCCAAATCCAGTGACGTTCGCGCACAAGAAAGAAGAATTCATGGCGGAAATCCCAAAACCGGTGAGTCTCTTCATGATTCTTTTCTTTAACGTTCAGCGTTAGGGGTTTCTTCTATCTGATTAGGTGGATTAAGAAGCTCTTTTCTTGATTTTTGTTTGGTTTTTCAGTATTCTGGAGAAGCGAAACCAAGTGCTTCTGCGATGAGTTTAGCCCATCAGGAAGGCGATCGAAACAAGACGGAGGCATCGGACGGCTCCGTCGCGATCGATATCGGTGCCCTCTCAAGTCTCTCCACCAGCAACGAAAAGGACTCCATTTCCAGTCCTCGAGTCTCCGTAAATTTTCCCCTCTCGTAACTCGCTTTGCGTTTCTCTTGGATCGTGCCTTTAGCAAATATTTATTTATACTAGTTTGGTATATAATGTATCCGAATTTACCAAAAAAACGAAGCAAATACTTTTTATTGCACTCTTTTTATTTATTGATTGGTTGCTTTTTGGGGGAGTTAAATTTAGAGGTTGAAAAGCCTTTCCCGAAAAGGATCTCAGCGAAGTGGCGGAAGCGAGGAGCGGAAGGCGGCCGAAGGAGAGACCGCCGACTCCTCCCTCGGTGAGTCCCCCGCCCCCGATTCCGATTCGTCACCGACTCGTCCGAGTCAACCGTTACGGCGTGTCGTAACGACGGAAATGACGTTTCGATGATGTCAATCCACGAAACCGTAATTTTGTCTCGTCTCGCGAGGAGAATCGACCATATGGATGGACCTGATTGAACATGTGGGATAATGTTCGTGTGCAGGTGGGCCCGGATCGGACGTGAAATCGGCTCTTTTGGTGCACGTGGCGGGCGATGGGGAGCCCTCGGCCTTCTGTCATGCGACGACGCCAACAGCGGCTGGAGGGAGGTGCAGGAGGCTGGGGAGGCGGCAAACGCCGTGGCTTGACTCGAGGCGGGTTCTATTCTTCTTCGCCACCTTGTAAGTTTCCTTCCTGACTAAAACGCCCTCTATATATATATATTTTTTTAACTACAATTACGAGAACAAGGAGGTTGTGGACGGGCACGCGCGACCAATGATCTGGGCGTTAAATTTGCTTAAAAACGTTGTATGATTGGGCGTGGGCGGAGGACCACCGATGGAGTCCATCGATCACACGGCTTTCGATGGTGATCGGTGGTGGGCCCAACGGGAGGCCCGTGACGGTGGGGCCTACAAGTATTTGCTTACGGGCCACGTCTAAAACGAGTAAGGGAGCGGTTTTAGAGACGTTGAAGCCACTGGACCAAACGGCACGCTATGGTACGGGATAGGGCCCTCTCTGGGGTCCATCATGTCCATCAACTGCGAGCCCGATCGATGGGTCAGTGTGTGAGTTGGGCCTGGGACCAAGTGACATCTTTAGATTTGAAAATGAGTAGAAAACTCAAAAATTATCGGGGTGGCAATCGGTGACGCCGGCCTGCATCTGCATGTGGATCAGGTCAAACATCCATCACCCCCGACCTGATCTGTCTACTGAATAGACCAAAAATTCAAATTTAAACTCAGTTTATTCATTAAATAGATAATTTGAACAATCCATATAATTCACTCACTAAAAAAATCGAGTTAAATTAAATGGATTAAATAGATTAAGTTAATTTTTCATGGATTCAATGGATATAAATAGATTAAACAAATTAAGCCGATCAAGTTAAATAGGATCAAAATAAGTCAAAAATTCAAATCTGAACTTGATCCATTCCAAATCAGTTGATCCATTTATAACCCTAATCTATCTATGTTAAGCCTGAATCTGCTTAATAGATCGTTTGTGGTCTAGTTGATGGGTTGGACTCTAAATTGCTTCTAATAAATGATGTTCCACTTTTTGGCGCTGCAGACTTGCAAGAAATTGAAATCAACATATGTGACGCATACATGGAGAACAAATATAAGATCACTAGGACACCATATGGGTAGCGTCCGAGAGAGCACCAAACTTGACTCGAGGGTAGTTTGGGAATAAAAAGAAAATGTGAGAGGGTCCTAGCGGGATCCCATGATCTTTGAATGCTAACATTACCCAGAAATGGAGAACATAAAGTACATGCGTGATAAAGTAGATCATAGAGAAAATGTCATCATACATAGAACATTAAAAAAAAGGTAAAGGATGGGGTGAAGTGCAATCTACGAACAAGTGACACTTTCTACGGTAATTGTTACAAGGATGTTATCATGACATAAAATAAAAGTGCATTTGATTATATTTTTTTGATTTTTAATTTTTAATTGTAAAAATTATTTTTTATTTTTTTAATTTTTATTATTGAATAAAAATAAAAAGTATATTTGATAACTACATTGCTATAAAGTAAAAAACAACATTTGGAGATGGCAAATGAAGAGTCGACGAGGAAAAAGAGTTTGGAAAGGGAGGGAGAAAAGGGTGGAGAGGTGAAGAACTCGACGAGGGAAAAGGGTTCAAGCTCTTTATTTTTTGGTTTGGCGTTTTAGACGTGGGGAAGCAAAAAAAAATAGAAAAATAAATTTAGAAAAGTAAAAAAATTTTGCTTTATATATGAAGTAATTATTTTGATTATTTTGATTTTTACTTTTTATCTTTCATGATATCACTAAACATTATTTTTTGATTTTTATTTTTTAAAATCAAAAATATATATATATATATTTTTTTAATGGCTAATCAAATGCACCCTAAATGTATAAATAACCCTCAAGCTTCTTTTCTTTTGTATGTGGGTGATTTGTCCTTTCACAAAATTAATAGTTTTTAGTTTGTTAAGCTTGCTATTATAGCAACATTCCACTTTATGATTGTTTGTTGATGGCTTTGTGTTATCTTTCGGGAAGGTAACATTGCATCAAGTGGTCATCCTGATAGTAAATGATTTAGGCAATCTTTTTCATATGTATTACACAATCAGACACAGGCTAAGAATATATAAAGATATATCATATATGATCAAATTAACTCTTTAACCCTGAAAAGAGTGAGGCTTGAGACTCTTTTTGGCTTTTTGTCACTACTTGTACACGTCTAAAATTTATAATGCAGAATATATTTGTAAGAGCAGGACTCTGGATATTCATCAACATCCTCCGATGACTCCTCCAAACCCCATCCCTATTATACCAATCTCATTTAATCCAAATTAATTTGTGTTCCTATAATCTCACCCTTCCTCCTTTTCACTTAAACATTTGCGAGTCTACAGAGAAAGTATGCTTTTAACATTAGCAACCATGGGGATGCTACAATGACAAGCTTTGTGGGAAGAAAAGAAAAATTCTTTTAGAATCCCTCTTTTCTATAAGGAAGACTTTTCTTTCTTTTTTTCTTAGAGGGGCAACTTTGAGAATTGTTTTTTGTTTTTCCTCAAGAAAAAGAAGAAAAGGAGAATCGTGTTCTGTTGAAGTTTGCCATGATAGCAATTTTTCCAATTTTTTTCATCAATTGATGCCATCATGTCACCTTTTAGGTTAGCTAACACTTCTTAGGTGGAGATGCTGATAGTATGATAGCAGTTTCTTTAAATCTAAGTATTGAAAGTTTCTCACGATTTAGATTCGTGACTAAATTAATAGGCCAAACAACTTCTAGGTAAGATTTTATCTTTTTATTCAAAACCAGCCTCTTGAAGATGGCTCATATTTTTTAGATCCAAGTTGCGTCAGAACCTAGACTTCTGACTCGATAATTTCATATGTTATGTTGACATCAACATGATGTTTATCTAGCACTGTTGCCCTTGAAGAAGATTCCTTTGCTCGAGTAGGCCTTATCATGAATAATTATTTGTTAATTATATGGTTGTGTATATTGTTACGGCTCTATTGACCTCATGCGATTTGGAGGCCATTGGAGCCAGCGGGCTATATGGAAGCTGTTGTTTCCACAAGAAATGGTTCGAAAAATTTAAATCTTGAAATTTTATTAAAAAAATAAGATTACATAATTATTTAATTAAAAGAAGTTAAATTTTATTTGTCACTGTACCCATCTCATCCCATCTAGATCATAGCCTCAGGTACACCAAGTCAAAGCTCATAAAATCAAATAAAATCTCCACCCTTTTATTAAGGGAGAGACCAAGCAAATGCTTGGTGATATCTTTCTAATATAAAATTTGGAGATTATAGAGTTCAACAATGGTTTAGTGATGTTATGAGTCACCGAAACTTTATTTTGTATGCCAACCTATGTGCTTGGCCCTCACTCAATTCATTTCTAAATCATGCTAGATTCCTTGTGAAAGGTCTCCTATCCCCAATTTGCACGTATCAGCTCATCAGTAAGTTATTGTTCCATGGACAGGCTGTATGTATTGTTAGTGCGAATACTTTTTCATATGAATCTATTATTGGATCGTGCAATGATTACTACAGGCAACATCGCAAAAAAAAAATCAATCATTCATTTGCATGAAATATACAATCCGAACCTAGGAGGGAGATAGATAATGGAATGCATGCCTTGCCTGTGACAACTGTAAAATAAAAATAGCATAGATGTTTTAGCTAATGTTAAAAATCACCAGAAGGAACTTGGAGTGATACTTATATTGTCCTTCGGTTGCAGGTCTAGCATGGGAACACTGATACTGCTATATTTCACACTCTCCATGAAGAAGATGGCCGGTAGCAACGCCAACGCGCGGTGATGCGACCCCCACTGCTACACAGTGTTCCACCCACTGCTCAGCAATAATATTTTCTTTTCAGCATGCTTGGAACTGTGTCATCGCACTCTAGAGCTACAATGGAGTTTCGAAAGAGTTTGTATATAAGATGAACCCAAAAAAGAGAAAGTGTAGAAGAGGTATTGCAGGGCTGACGAGGAAAAAGTATACTTTGGTGAGAGTGTTAGAAAGAGACACCATGAGAAAGAGATATGTAGGTGGAAAGGAGATAGAGAGAGGGAGATGTGTGTCGGCATGTTGTTGATAGCACATTCCTCTTGTTAACTCTGGCCCGACCAAGGTGTTCCTTCTTTAGTTTGGTTTATGGTAGATTGGCTTGATGCAACTCCACCACTTCTTGCTTGTGATAAATAGTCTTGGGGATTATATGGTGAGGGCTTAGATCATTTGGGGCCATCGTATAACAGTGCTATTTGTTCCTGCTTGCTTGATAGGCTAGTGGCTTTTGAGACAAAAAGGCCGATAAAGAAATAATTTTAAAAAAAGAGGGGTGCAGGTAAACATAAAGAAATGAATAAATGAAAAGCAAATTTCGTTGCAGGGTATTGTGTTCAGCAGTGGCTTACGCATAGGTACGAGCTGGCCCAGAAAAGGTTCTGCCAAGCTTCAATACTCTTATACATAACACTAACTAGATGTTTATGAGATATAATGTATAGAAATAAATGAAAAACAAAAAAATCCACAGACATTGAGTGAGTTAAACTGAGGATCTCTTAATTGATAGCCTTAAGCTCTATGAACCATCAATTCGCCTTCACTGAATTCAAATAAAACAGCAAGTCCCATAACTATCAATAAGCCAACCAACTTGCAAATTAAATAATCACAAAATTAATGAGATTATAGAGAGAGCATATAATACGTGATCTCTTTGGTCTTTTTGTAAATTAAACATAAGCTCATTCACAGTATATTTTTTTAATGTTCTATTTTGCAAGAAAAAAGTTTTTAAAGAAAGTAGACCAATAAATTCATGATATCAAGGAATAATCAACCTCCACATCTAGAGCGCATACCTTTCCAAATCTATTGAAAACTTTGACATACAATTCAATGGACGCATGCTTACAAGACCTATAAATATCTGCACACTCATTCTAGTATCGTTTGGAAATGCGTGGCATTAAGCACTTCTGCTTCCTGTCATGGTATATCCTTGCAACAACTGCTGCAGTTTCTTCTATTGCTTTCCCAGTTACCTCTGCATTAAGAAAACCAACAGAGTAAGCCACCAACCCACATTAGTTTCAGTAATCGTTTGGAAAGCCTACTTACCAATGACTGGCCACACTGGGTTTTGCATGAAAATTCTATTAGCATATTCCAACTCCCCCCTCACATGGTCCATCTCTGAGTAGTTGCTCCGCATTTCACTATCAAACCCTAGACTCTTGGCCCTTGCCTTCCTAATGGACTGCAGAACAACTGGATTTATTGTCAAACCAAACACCTTCTCCTGATTGATTTCAAATAACGTCTTGGGCAACTCCACACCCATGACAATAGGAACATTTGCCACCTTATATCCCTTTTGAGCTAAATATATTGACAAGGGCGTCTTTCCAGTGCGCGAAACACCAACAAGGATGATGTGTGCACGATTAAGGTTTTGAGGTTGTGCTCCATCATCCTGTTTGATGGTGAAATCAATGGCTTCAATACGTCTGAAGTACTCTTCAGTTAGTGGAGCCTTTCGGCCTGGCGCACCTCGGGGGATCCCAGAGGGTGGAACACCAAGATGGGCAGCAATAGCCTCAGTTGTCGGTCGTAGTATGTCTGCGGATGGGACACCCCAGAGATTGCAGGCATGTTCTGCAGACTCAGCCATTGAAGGATCTGCAAGGGTGTAGAGAAGCAGTGCACCTTCTTTTGCAGCTTGCTTTATGACCTCCATCAGTCTTTCCATATCCTCAACCTAAAGAATATCAGCAACATGAAACTGTCAAATTAAGTTGACTGTGATCGGACATGCTTATTGCTTGAAAATAAAATTACAGTGTATGGAGGATCAAAACTACAGGTAAAGAGGAGGAAAAAAAAAATCTGAAACCATGCTTGATGCTTTGCTTCTTAAGCCTTCTCTTGATGTCAATATTTGCCTCTATTTTCATTGCCAAAATACAGGATATAAATTGGTCCTTTGAGATACAGTCCACATGACATAAGCATTATACTCTAAATATCTGTTCAGATAATTTCTCAGGGCATACAATGCGAAGGGAAACATTATGTGTTTTAACAATTCAGCATTCAGTGCATCCTCGTTTGAAGTATTTGTATTCCATCCTCTAAGCATATCAATTTTTTTTATGTCTGGCATAACTCATTGGTTCAGATGAAAATCCCACAGACCTTTCAAAAACTATAGCAATTTAATCTTAGATATTCTCTATTCCATTTAGAAGCTTGCCAATGAGGGTGCATCCAATGCTTGTATGTTGCCGGTCACTTTAATGTGCGGCAGATGGATAAAACAGTAATTGGTAAAACTACTATGAACCTAAAAGCTATATTAAACACAATGAAAAGAGTCCACAACAAAAATGGTAATGTTTTATGTCAGCAATTTAAAAAAAAAAAAAAACACTTGTAGCTAGGAGTCACTTTGATAAGCTATTCACATAAAGAGATTAACTACAGCACAATCACCTTGCACTGTAATATTCAAGGAATCTTTGCCTCAGGTATATGAGCCATTGAAATCCACCATTAAGCAAACAATAGAATCAGCTGATTATACTTTTAATTACGAAGCCCACTGATTTAATTATCCTCAAGAATAATGTTGACAAGACTGAACTTCTGCTCTTAACCAAAAAAATTATGAAAATATATACAGTGAATTACTTCTGCAGTTTTGTATACTTCAAAGTTAACCAGTATAGCCTAATACAATTGTTTCCTTAACCTGGAATAAGTAGGTGATGTCTGAAAATTAAACAAACTAATGCAATCAAGTCTGTCACTCCAGTGCCGTTTTGTCTTCCCCTCAGAGCTCAAAGATATGGTTTTGGATGTGATGAACTGCTAATTCAAAGGGTATCGCATTAGATAGACTTGGAAAACAAATTATTCATTGATTTATCTGGGCAAGGATGTTGCAGCTGTGATCACTAGCCTTCTGGTTCTGCTTTGCATCATGCTCCATATCACATTATTTTTACCAATAATCACCGCAAGAACAAGATCCCCATGAAAAATGATGAAACCGACTTGTGTCCCTAATAATAAGTCATCGACAAGTGACCTTGGAGATAAGCTTGATTGCATCATGGCAATCCCCACACACTCGGAGGTTCTTAGCAATCCTTATGGGTACAGCTGGTGGAACTTTTAGCAAACTAAAAGCAATAGCAAGTCTCTCACTGTGGGTACAAAGGAACTTCTTCTTATCATCCTCCCCCACATCAAGCAACACATATTTTTTAGACGGCACATATCCTGCCTTCACTATTCGATCACTTAACTCTTCCAACATTTCATAAATCTTGTCAGACTCTGAGTGTGTTCTATCATGTGCCCCAAACACATAAACCTTGTCCTTTATTTCAACCCAACTACACCCAGATTCCTTAAATAAACCCTTCACAATCATCAATTTTCTCACTCGTCCAACATCATCCCATCTCCCAACTGAGGCATATATATTAGATAAAATAACATAATTAGAAGCATTTCTTGGTTCAAGTTCAAAAAGCTTTTGTGCTAATCTCTCACCAAGCTCTACATTATGATACACCTGACAAGCTCCAAGCAATGATCCATATACACTACTGCTTGGTCCTATATCCATCCTTTCTATGAACTTTTCGGCATCATCTAGTCTTCCTGCCCTCCCCAGCATATCCACAACACAGGCACAATGTTCAACCCCGGGCTGAATGCCAAATGTCTCCTTCATAGTCTCAAAAATTTCCAAGCCATCATCAACAAACCCACCATGGCTGCATGCTGACAGGATCACAACCAAGGTGATATAGGTTGGCTTCAATCCTTGCTCCTGCATCACCTTGAACAAATTCAGGGCCACATTGAATCTTCCATTCAAAGCAAACCCTTCAATCATTGAAGTCCAGGTTATGACATTCCGTCTCTCCATGCCACTGAAAACCTTATAAGCAAAATCTGGATCCCCACATCGAGAATACATGGTAAGAAGAGCAGAACCTACAATTACATTTGAAACAAACCCATTTCTGATGGCATACGCATGGATTGCTTGTCCTTTTCTCAAAGAAGAAAAGAAACAACAACCAGGCAACAATGACACAACAGTAAGTTCATTGGGTTTGAGGCACCAATCAAATTGCATTCTAGAGAATAATGCCATCGACTCGGCATGGTTCTCAACATGAGAGCACGCATGGATCATCGAAGACCACGAAACAACATCTCGAAACTCCATTCTATCAAACACTTTTCGTGCCCCATAAACATTTCCAAATGACCCATAAGCATGGACAAGAGAATTAGCAACTGACAAACAGAGACCAACCCCATACTTCACTGTCAGTGAATGCAACTGAACAATCAAACTAACTAAACCCAACTCGGCAGAGGCCTTCAACAATGCCGAGAAGGTGTATGAATCGGGATTCACCCCAAGCTTGAGCATTTCATAAAAAAACTCAAGAGCTTCACCCGGCATCCCATTCTTAACATATCCAGAAACAATTGCAGTCCAAACAAATACGTCCAAATTCCTTTTGGGCATTCTATCAAATAGCTCCCGGGCACGATCGATTCGACCACAGACAGAGTACACTTTAATGAGTTTCGGCAGTAAGTCTCGGTTTCTCTCGAACCCAGCTTCCCGAATTTGCAAGTGGAGCCTCTTGCCTTCGTCGAAAGAAGGGGCGTCGATGCAGGATTGGAGAAGAACGCTGAATTCGGCAGACGTAATGGGTGGGCAATTCTTGTGACGAGCATTACGGGAATTAGCATTCAGATGGGAGTGAGGAGATATCGAAGAGCAAAATGAAACCACGCTCGGATTAAGCGCTTGGCTAATAACTAAATATCCTCCCATTGGGGGAAAAAGAAGAGGAAATTGAAAAGGAGAGGTTTTCTTTGGTCTTAGTAGCCTACTGACGCCATTACGCTGTTAGATATGACCCCACGGTTACCGTTATTGACCATTAAAAATTTATCATAAGTTCATCTTTTTATCCGATATTTTAAAGTACATAAATAAATTATAATAAACATTATAATTAATAAAAAAATATATTAAATATGGATGATAAACTAACGTGTTAAACTCTGGAGTCATAACGGAGCGTTACACTGGCCGTCAAGGGGATAAGGATGAGGTAAGGTAGGAAGACAAACATACCCCTGAGAAGAGGTGGGTATTCACGGGGCAGATCCGGTCAACGAGGCAGTTCTCGAACTGCCCCAACGCCGCGTTGACGGAGTGCTCCGCCGTCCACCCCGTGCCGTCGGACACCATATAGATGGGCTTCGCCGCAGCCATCACGCCGTCGTCCTGGAAAGCGTCCGAGATGGACTGTGGGTTCTCGTCCAACTGATTCAAGGAAGAGGTGGAAGAGGAGGAAGGAGGAGGAGGAGGAGAGGGAAAGGAAGGAGCGGTCATCTTCCGGAAGGTGGGCCCGTCGAGCCGCCGGCCCGACCGGATTGCCCGGGCCCTGGACCAGCGGTTCAGTTGCGAACTCCCCTTGGGCGGCTTACGGACCGGAGGCTCCGGGCCGTGGTCGGCAGTCCGGCTCGGAATGTCCTCGGGGAGGCAGGCGGACAAGGGGAGGAACCTTCTGGCCGGAAGGAGTTTGGGGAATAGAAAGACTTTGGAAACCAATAATTCTTCCATTTCTTTTCTGTTAATTTGAACTTCTTATCTTTTTTATTATATATTGCCTTGGAGATTCACGCGGCCACATCGTTTCGTATTAATATCTGAAGAAATGTTATCCACGCACAAAAATAATAACGGAAACTAGCTTATAACCCGTGGCAGATGCGTTTTTTTTTTTTGAAAAAAATATTTTATTTTATTAATTTATTTATATATATTTTATATATATTTTAAAATAATTAAAATAATAAAAAATATATTTTATACATAATACGGATTATGAGTTATTTTAAAATAATTAATTTTTTTTTTAAATTTATTAAATTTATTTTTTCTAATTTTATTTTTTTTTTCGGATCTTCATTTTTTTCAAACAATAGGTGTTATTTTTAATTTTTAAAAAATAATATTTTTATATATTATTATTGAAAAATTAGAGATAGCCAAATTCAACTGATTTATTTTGGACTCATTCAGATTTACATCTGTCTATTTTTATTTTTTTATTTATTTAAAAAAATATATCCACTATGATCGATTTATTTACTTAATCACCATATGTACATAATTTTTTTATATAAAATAAGTCTAAATTTTAAATAAAATATTATTGATATTTCATGAATATGAAAATGAAACTAGTAATGTAACATAATATTCATCATATTAATATATTAATTTTAATTATTATTATAAAATATCATAATATGTTTATCTATAACTCTACCAAATTTAATAAGTTCATAATCTTTTCTGGTTCAATATTAATATTTTTTGGTTCTAACTTCTAACCTAATAATGTTGGTTTTAAAAAAAATAAATAATGACATTTAATGCTAATAAGTAGGAGTAAATGCTAACTCTTTATCAAAGGCATGTGTGTATATGCATGCATGCTATCTTGAACTTTTTTCATCTAAAATTTTTTTCCATACAATTAAATACTATATATGTGGTAGATGGAGAGACTTCACCTACTTTCTTTTTTAGGAAGTTCTTCAGTAATTGGTTGTAGAAAAAAAATATATTATTATTTATAATTTTAACATTAATGGAATAGTATTTAAGCTGATATTATTTTTATTTCTATTTTATATTTCTATATACAGCTAATAAATGAGGAGCATGCTATATTAGAAAACCAAAAGAAAACTGCCAAACTACCATGATAATTTACAAAAATAATTTTATCAAAAACTATCATGGTTATAAGTACTTACTTTTTTTGAAAAAATTATGTATGCTAGTGAAAGCATAGTCTATACAGATTGCAAAAGGAGAGCTCATCAATACAAAGCCTAAAAGCCTTTATTTTAATATACATATATATTAGATTTATCTCATATTCTTAAAATGAATATTTTTATAATTAGAAAATGGATAGATTTGTGATTTCAAGCTTTTCAAACTTTTGAAATAAAAATTAATTTTATATCTATGTGGATCAAGGTTAAGTTTATATTAAAGTACTAAACATCATTATTAAGAATGATGGTCCCATAATCCA
Organism: Elaeis guineensis; assembly: GCF_000442705.2. Classification (NCBI taxonomy): domain Eukaryota; kingdom Viridiplantae; phylum Streptophyta; class Magnoliopsida; order Arecales; family Arecaceae; genus Elaeis; species Elaeis guineensis. The sequence goes on along the minus strand of NC_025994.2, from coordinate 97,142,158 downwards.
AGCATAATAATTTTAAAAGGAAAGCGACAATTGATGCTCTCAATTTATCAAAAATTGATTTAATTAGAATCTTAATAATCAATAATTAATAAAAGATCTGAGAATATGAAGGTTAAGAGAGATGGTTGGATTAGTCAAAAAAACAATGCAAGAATAACATAAGCAATGGACCTAGTTTTGAAGGATGACATTAATGAAAAAGCATTAATGGAATAATACTTAAGTTGATATTAATTAAAGCTCCTAAAACTCTTGCTCTCTTCCCATGGTAGCATTCGTTCTATTTTGTTTTGCTAGCTTTTCGCCTCCGAAGCTCGCTCTCTCTTCTTCCATTCCACTGCCATGATAAAAGCTCCAAAGGCTCTCGAAGAGTCGAGACCTCATCCAGATCGAGCATATCAGCACCCACTCGTATATCTATAGTCTAGATCTTGACTCCACTCTGGAGACTTGCACTGTCTCCAAGGGCATAATTGGCCAACAGTCTACTCGCAAGATCGCTAATCTCGTCCTCCAGCTCATCTGTGAGGGCAAGATCATTGTCGCTAATCTCTTCTCTCTCGAGATGTCTAAGACTAAGGCCCTCACCTAGACTTTCCACCTACTTTGCTCTTTGTCTATAGAGCTCGCTCTCTATTCTCCCTTTCCACTATCATGATGGAGCTCAAGAAGCTCTCAAATAGTTGAAACCTCATTTAAATCGAACGTATCAATACCCACTCGTACATTTGCGGCTTGAGCTTTGACTTCGCTCCGGAGGCCTATGCCGTCTCTAAGGGCATGGTCGGCTAGTAATCCGTCTACAAGACTGCTTGCCTCATTCGTGAGGGTAAGATCGTCGACCGCACCATCCTTCTTGCCAGTTAGCCCAGCACCAACAAGACTGCCATTGCTATGGGTCTCGTCAAGTCTCTTGGCCAGGAGACCCTCTTCACCATCATTTCGGACTCAAAGCTCTTTTTCTTCGAGATGTCCAAGATCGAGGTCTTCATCTAGACTTTCTATTGTGCCATCGACGTCCGCATCAAAAAGAAGAGGAGGCCGAGATAGATACATATGTCAAATGGAGGCTCTGCTAATGCAGAAGCCTCCATTTTACCATATATATATATATATATATATATATATATATATATATATATATATATATATATATATATATATATATGTTAGATTGGGATTTTTTTTAATGCATTGTATCAAAAATTTTATTTATTTTAGGAACTAATATGATCGTTGATTTGTTTAAGGATGAAAGAGTGGATTCGAAGGGTTACCTGTTTAACAAATTATTAGATAATAATATAGTTAGTATTAATATTTTATTTATATATGATTTTGAGTTGAGCTGTTTGCCGGTTCTCTCCACCGGACATGTGGTACTAGTACCTTCTGTACCGTGACCAAGGTGCATGGATCACCAGCTAGTGTTGCTTCGTTTGGCCTGTATATTGGCTCGGTGCAGCAACTCTATTTGTTTTTTTTTTTTTTTCTCTATTTTTAAAAAAATCATTGAAAAAGTGAAGTTGGTTCCAAAGAAACCATGATTCATATTGTTTTTGTCACGTCCTGAACCCAACATCCGGATCGGATACGTGATGGCCGTACACTCCTTAGAGTAAGCCCTAAAGAATATGCAAGACCAAATTAAATCATTACAACCTTATCAACCATAATATTTAATTTCAATAATGATTCATAAAACTTGCATAATTACAATTAATATTTCTTCAATCCTCTGATCAGGTATCAATGGTACTCTATCTATGCATCCGCTCACTCACAAATCCATACCATAGCCAACCATGGATATCTTGTAACTCTGAGAAGAAAAAGAAAATGAAGGGGTGTGAGCTTTACAGCCCAGTAAGAATTTCCATATCACATCAATATAATAATATAATCTGAAAATAATGATAGACAATATCACATAAAAGTCGATGTTCACTGTCCAGAATACTGCAAACATTTATAAATTATCTGTTTATCAAAAGAGATGCATCATCATATGTTAAACAAGTGAACCAATTTTATTCAACGATTGTTTCATGTCTTATCTTTCTATTTTCTTCTATTATCACATCATCTTTAATCCTTTCTTTTTGGCTTTAGCTTAAGCTTTGGCTTTGGCTTTGGCTTTGGCTTTGGCTTTGGACTACCAGGATCATGCGACGATCTTTTATTCGGATCGATTTCTATGATCTTCCTCGGATCGAAATATTCATGATCTTTCTCAGATCAAAGTGGCAATGACCTTTCTCGGATCAAATCATTCATGATCTTTCTCGGATCAGATTCTTCATGATCTTTCTCGGATCATATTCTTCCACACATAAGCCTGTGGGGGCTGTCCCAGGCATAAGCTCCTGGCAAGCTATTCCACATGACAAGGCCAGTCCAAACCATATTTTTCTTTCTCTTTATATTTTCATGAAACTATAATATTTGACTTCATTAATCAATTCAAATTTTACAGTGTAATATTTCATACCCATATAATCATGCCATCAATCGCTGATACATATGTATTGATATAACATACTCATGCTCAAAATCACATAAATAAATAACAGTGTCTCAGATATAACAAATTCATCGATCTCAAATCCAACGATGCAAAACCAACGATGCAAGACCAACAGTAAAATAGCACATATATAATAGTGATCATGTACAGAGATTCTTACCTTTACTGGTGACTGATCCAAGCACAGAAATTCATGTTCTTCTTTAATTTATGAATTTTTTTAACAAAATATTTCACTCGATATCATGTGCAGACAATCATCTCTTCATAACCCTGATCAAATATAAAGATCATATATGGAGAAAGTTATCGATAATTGATCCTAATAATACAGATCGAGGACCTCTCTTAGGATTAATCAAAATTAAGATTTATCTAAGTATCTAGATCCTCCACTGATCCATAAGACTTCTAGAGAGAGAAAATCCATGAAGAGAGAGAAAATTTTAGAGAGAGAAAGTATTGAGAGAAAATAGAGAGAGAATCTTCGTATCCTTTCGATGAGGCAATCATGGTCGAGGTCATCAGAGGTCCTATCAGGATGACTCAATATGAATCAAGTGTTACAAATTTTGAATAGGATCGAACTGGGATCAGATCTATCGCACGAATTTCGGAGCAACCTCAGATCATCTTATTTTCATCTCAATTTTATCCTAGGATCCGTGATGAAATCAGAGAGAGAGGAAGACTCTAGAGAGATAAAATCCATAAAAGAGAGAAAGATCTAGAGAGAGAAAATAGAGAGAGAATCTAGAGAGAGAAACTGGAGAGAGAAGGTAGAGAGAGGAGAGAGAGAATTTTTCTCTCTTCTTCTTCTTCTTATTTTATTTTATTTTATTTTTATTTTTATTTTTCTCTTTCTCTCTTTCCCTTTTTTTTATTATTTTTTTTTCTTTTCTTTTTCTTTTTCCTTTTTCTTTTCTTTTTCTTTTTCCTTTTTCTTTTCTTTTCTTTTCTTCTTCTTCTTCTTCCTTCTTCTTTTCTTCCCGCGGCCACCCTTGGCTGAAACAGGGGAGGACCATGAGGTCCCCCCCTCGATGGCTCGGGCTCCGGCGGCTTGACCGGAGATCCGGCAACAGGTGGAGGCGGCGGTGAGCAATGGACGGCCGGCGGCAAGGTTCGGCCGGCAAAAATCAAAAAGAGATCGAAAAACAGGGGATTTCTTGTTCATGGATTTTCCGGCGAAGACGGTGGCCGACGGCGAGGCTTTGGGCCAGGGGAGAAAGGGAAGAGGGAGAGGAAGAAGGGGAGGGGCTTACCTTGTTCCGACGGTTGAGAAGAGCTCCGGCGAATCTCTTTTTCCCATCTAAGAACCTGCGGATCCTCTTGGAAAAATCCCTCAATTTCTAAAAAAAATCTCTCCAAAACCAATTGCAGAGATATAAGGGAGGGAAGGGGATTTTATAGGGGAGATTTTCTACCTCTGATCGGACTCTATCGGTCCGATTTCGTCATAAACGGAGAGGAAGAAGACTCCGGTTAGGAGTCTTCCTCCTCCTCTGTTTTTTTTTTAATTCTGGGTTATTACAGTTTTAGAAAAACCTGATAGTTATTCATACCTACTTGGATTTGAATATAAAATTCATATTTAAACAAAAGGATGCCAGCCGGCGGAGCTATGTAGGTAAGTTCTTGTGGATTGGATACAACCATCCTTAACCTCGGTCCGACTTCTTCTAGTTCTACATCTAAAAAAAAATTTAATAAAAAGGGACTGCACTGATATTTTATATTGTTTGATTCAAAGGGTAATGGCTTCTGAGCAAGTTTTACAGTGATGGATAATCTAAATAAATAAATGTTATCTTACATGGAATACGGATTTTTTTTTTTTTCCAAATGGGACAGGGATTTACCATTTACAACTTTCGAGAGAGAGAACGTGTGATGTGTGCTCTGAGGATGCAATAAGTTTCTAATATAATGAATTAACATTTTCTTCTAATAGACTAATACCCAATAGATGCCCTTCTAATATGCCGCAACAACATAAAAGAAGACATCAAGTTTAGGGGTTTCTTAATCTTTATCTTCAAACACCTTTGATTGTTAATTCACCTCCACCAAATCCACACAAAATAGCAAATTCTAGCTTGAAACCCCTTTGATTGCTAATTCACCTCCACCAAATCCATACAATATGGCTAATCTTATATCTAGGAAGAAGTCAACTACAATGTAAACTTTTAGTCATGTTATGATGATATTAATAAAGAGCGAGCATAACAGAATGTGACCAATGCTTTTATAAATAAAACACTTCCTCATATATATTGTTTTCATAACATTTTTAATAGCAAAATTGGAAAAAAAAAAAAAAAGAGGGTAAAACAACATATCCATGAGATCAAGGAAAACTCAGCCTCCACTTCACGGCACATATCTTTCCAAAGCTTTTGAAGCTTTGACATACAACCCAATGGAGGCATACATATTTACAGGGCCTACAAATATTTACAGACTTCATTCTAGTATTGTTTGGAAATGCATGGCAATGCACATTTTTGCTTCCTGTCATGGTACATCCTCACCACAATTGCTGCAGTTTCTTCAATTGCTCGTCCAGTTATATCTGCAATTAGAAGAGAACAACCGTCAAAACAATTGAAAAATTAACCGACCATATCAACCCACATTAGTTCTAACCAATGAGAAATTTACTTACCAATTACTGGCCACTCTGGGTTTTGCATGAAAATTCTATTTGCATACTCCAACTCCTTCCTCACATGGTCCATCTCTGAATAATTGTTCCTCATTTCGCTTTCAAGTTTTAGACTCTTAGTCCTGGCATTCCTAATAGACTGCAGAACAGCTGGATTGATCGTCAATCCAAACACCTTCTCCTGATCGATTTCAAAAAGGGTCTTTGGCAACTCCGAACCAATCACCATGGGAACATTTGCCACCTTGTAGCCCTTTTGAGCTAAATATATCGACAAGGGTGTTTTCCCAGTGCGTGAAACACCAACAAGAACAATTTGTGCACGGTTAAGGTTTTGAGGCCGTGCCCCATCATCTTGTTTGATGGTGAAAGCAACGGCCTCATTACGCCGTAAGAACTCTTCAGTTATCGGAGATTTTCGACCTGGAGCACCTCGGGGGATCCCAGAGGGGGCAACACCAAAATGAGAAGCAATAGCCTCAGTGGTTGGTCGTAGTATGTCAGTGGATGGTACACCCCAGATTTTGCAAGCCTGCTCTACAGCCTTGGCCGCCAAAGGATCTGCTAAGGTGTAGAGTAGCAGTGCACCTTCTGTACCAGCTTGCTTTATGATCTCCATCAGTCTATCCATATCTTGAACCTGAAAAGGATCCGCCAATGAAATCATCCAAAGAAGTTGATTGTGGTCTAACACGCTTCTTCATTGGAAATTAAATTCCAAAATGGATGGACAAAAGCAGAAAAAGGAAAATCTGAAACAATGCATGATGTTTTGGTTCCTAAGCCTTCTCTTAATATCGAGATTTGTCGCTTTCTCTGTCTTATTGCAAAAAATATAAGATGCAAATTGGCTATATCATGTTGAGTTAACATGACCAGAACATTAGAATTAAAATATCTCCTTGGATAATTGTTCTGAAACACCCTTCATACTTCGTGACAAACTACAGTTTGAAATGTTGCAGTACATGGATGTAGGAGTCCAGTACATGCCATTACCATAGTACACCTTCATATTTATTTATTTTTTTCCATTTTCCAGACACAGTATATTTACTCATGATTTGCAGTATGTATCAGCATACCATGGTAAAATGCAGTGTACACCATGGTATGACTGGTTTTTTCAAACACAAATAACATTAGCAGAGTGGAAACAGCTCAATAGATCTTCAGTACTTCTATTCTATCCTCTTAAGCATATTAATTTTTTTCATGTCCATTATAACTGATTGGCTCAATTGAAAATTACAGACCTTCTGAAAAAAACTATAGCAATTGAGTCCTATCCAGGTGTTCTTAATTTCCTTTTGGAAGAAGCCTTGCCAAAAAGTATGCATCCTAAATTTGTGCAATCCCCGCAAATTTTGTTGGAGGCAGAAGCACAAAATACTCATGTAGGTGCAGGAAAACTAAAAATCTATGACAAAAACGAAAAAAATACTTTCATTCCTAAGATTATGAGACCAGTACAAAACAGAGTCTTCCATCATACATAATAATGTCAGTTACAGCCTTTCAGAAGAAACGAAAGACCATAATAGCAGAACATTCCCTTGACAACAACAAAAAATTGGTGCAAATAAATAGTTACAGGAAAACCACCTTCTCTTGAAAATCCTGTAGGATTCATAGATTAGGCTAGCCCGATCATAGGCTACATGCCGGGTTAGACATGTATTCATAAAATACTCAGAAATAACTTGGAAGTGGCCCACCCGAATCCTACAGGATCATTAGTTGGACCTGATCTACAGTAGACCATAGATTATTTAATCCTTTTACTTCCATTTTCCCTCCCGAACACACGTCTTATCACGCATTTAATACCTTTCCCCTCCTTAACAACACGCGTTACCGTGTTTTTAATCCCATTTCCCTAGTCCTAAGTATCAAATCTCAATGGTCCACTTTAGACCAGGTCCAATCAATAATTTCTCATCCCATAGGAAGAAAAAAACCTCAGAATATATATATATATATATATATATATATATATATATATATATATATATTTTTTTTTTTTTTTTTTTTTTTTTTTTTTTTTTTTTTTTTTTTTTTTTTGGGATTTAGGCCAACCCACTCCAAAGTTATTCCTAAACATTTTGTCTGGTCCAGTCTAGCACGTGATCTTGCAAATTATACCGGTCCAATCCATAAATCATATAGGATTCTCAGCCCAATCCTGTAGGAAAATTCATATTTCTCCTCACGTACACTGAGCCATAGAGATCCACTATTCAATTGACAATGGAGCCAACTGTTCAGAATTTTAATTTAAAAGCCCTTTGATTTAAGTATCCTTTAGAAAGATGATAACAAGTCCTAAAATTTGCTCTTAACCAAGACATTCTAAAATTAGCACACCGGAAACTTATTCAATATAACGTAAATATGCCAGTCAAACTAATTACACTACCAAAATAAGCGGCTACGAGACTGGTAGCGATGTCGTTTGATTTGTGACAAGCATAAAATAAACGGATTCTATAACGGCCGTTAAGGGGATAAGAACGAGAAAGATAAGAAGAACATACCCCTGAAAAGAGGTGAGTATTTACGGGGCGGCGCCGGTTGTGGAGGCAATATTCGAACTGCCCTAACGCTGCGCTGACGGAGTGCTCCGCCGTCCAGCCGGTGCCGTCGGAGACCATGTAGATGGCCTTCCCCGCCGCGAGCTCGCCGCTATCCTCGAAATCGTCCGAGATGGAGGGTGGGATCTCGTCCACGTTAGACGAGGAAAGGGACGAGGAGGAAGGGGAAGCGCCGACCTTCTTCCGGAAGGCCGACCAACGTAGCGGCCGGCCCGAGCGGATGGACCGGGCCATGGACCAGCGGTTCAGCTTGGAGCTTTCCTTGGGCATCTCACAGACCGGAGGGTCGGGGGTCCGTTCGAGCAATGCTCGGACTCGGAGGGGCAGGCGGAGAAAGGGTTGGCCTTCCGGCGGGAGTAAGTCTCGAGAAAGGACAAGGAATCGGAGGAGGAAACAACAGGCCGTCTTTATCCTGGGGGCCAGGGAATTCAGGGGGCTACGATTTTCCAAGATAGGAGAAATATCTTCTTTCACGCGAAGATAGCAGGAGATCGTTTATTTTTTTATAGCCTTTTACCCACTTGCTGCGGTCAAAAAAATACCGACTCTTATTTATCTAATCTAATATATTATATATATATATATATATATATACATAACTGAGGCTGTACGTTGGCAGAGGCTGAGTTCGACACGTTTAAAACAATTAAGTTGCAATATGCAACGCTCCCGCCGTCACGCATGCGAATGGGATTAAATTTCAAACAGATGGAGGGCATTTTTTAGCATATCCGAATGTCGTTAATTCGATACAGGTGAAGGGCCTTTTTGTAGTTTAAGAAAAAGAAAAGCGTGCTCCAATAACGAGCGCAATTCTGTGGTTTATTTATCAGCAGTGCACGCATGCCGTTACGGGGATGGCAATTGGGTTGGATTAAATTATATCGTATCGAATCATATATCAATCAATATGAATTAGATATAAAATTATCAACTTAAATATGATATATTTATCAAATAGATCAAAAATTTAAATTCAAATTCAATCTATTTATTAAATAGATAATTCGATCCGATCTATTTAATCAATTTATTAAATAGATCAAATTAGATTAAACATATTAAATAAATTAAATGGATTAAATATGTTAAATATGTTGGATTAAATAGATCAGAAATAGGTTAAGTAAGTTTTAAATACATCTTAAACAGATTAAATATATTAAACAGATCGAATTAAATGAATCAAAAATAGATTAAATAGGTTTTAAACAGATTAAACAAGTTAAATGGGTTAAATGGATTATCTGGCTCAATTCGATCTGAATATTAAATGGATTAAAAAGAACAAATATCTAAAATTCAAATTCGATCCAAATATTAAATACGTTGATCTATTTATGATCCAAATCCATTTAGTTTAGACCCTAATCCATTGAGTCTAAATCTAAATCTGTTTATGACGGATCGAATATGAGTCGGATTGACAGATCAGATCATATTTTATCAGCCATATGCCACACTCCCACAGCATTCCATCCCATACTAATTAAAAAAGTTTTCTAAACCAATAAAATAAAAAAATCTAATGATAATTATTAATTTCATTAATATTTCATGGAATGTACATTTACATTGAGTTTAAAGAGAAGATCAAACTCGGAGAGGGGTGGAACTTCTGGATGATCCAAGAGAATTTCTTCTTGAATTTTTTGATAAAAATACTTATTAATAAAATAAATTAAATAATAATAATAATAGTTAGATATGGAACGATAGTGTGAGTACCATTGTTTTAAATAGCAACAATGACTATTGAAATTGTGGAACAAAATGAAAATGTTTTAATCCATCTAGCATGGTATGCATAAGTCATTCTCTTACCGGATAAAAAACATGTTCTCTTGTGATGTACACCTATCATTGAGAGTGGTATGAAATTCAATTGATCTTTTCATAAGTAGCACCAGATGCAAACGTAATTTTTTTATGATTTGACAATTCACATTGCTAGATTGCATAGCTTCAAAGAATGGTGCATGGATGGCAGGTTTTGAAGGTTATATTTTAATTTATAATTAAAATTAATAATATTTCTATAAAAATAGTAAAATTAATAATATTAATTATATTGATAGTATTTTTAATAAAAAATAATATATTTTAGAAACAATAATTAGAATATTTTTAGAAGATTGATGATATTTCATTTTTTTATATTAATAAAATATATATTATTTTAAAATAACTATGTAATTAAGAAACTAATTTTTTAAGAATGATCGTTACCGCAGCTCTATAGGCGGACGCATTCTAGGTGCGCAGCGGCACCCCACCGGTCCAGAGCACAGATCTCGTGCACAAATCTGGAAAACCTTTTTCAACTCCATTTCTTGACCGGAAAAAGAAAACTAAGATAATTTAAGAAAATGATAGGAGAACGAAGGGCGCCCGTGGGGAAGTGAAAGGGAGGGCCATGGCCTCGCGGGGCTCCTCCTTGGCATGGCTGTTAATTCTAATTTAGATTTCTTTCGTTTTTCTTTGTAAATATCTGAAATTATATATATGAGCAGAATCATCGCTCTCTAGACTGAGAATAAGGGAATCATCATTCCAAAAGAAATTTATTTTCATCCTTTAATTAATGTAATACTAAATACTTGAATGATATTAAAGTTTAGATCCTCATTCCATTTCAATGTTCATTTCAATAAGCTGAGCATAACGCTAGTTTTTTTCTTCTCTAGTGAGCATAACGCTAGTTTTTTTCTTCTCTAGTGAGTTTAATAAGATATTTAAAATTTGTGCTTAGGATCCAGGCAAAGTAAAAATTGATCCAACTTGATCAGCCTAGACTAGATAAGATTTCGAATAATTTATTATTATATTGTATACCATATAGATAATGGATCATTGGATTTAGGCTTTAATTAGTATATTTTATTTATTTTCTGAATCAATTAAATATTAAAATAGTTGTAAATGTAGGTCAAATTACTCAGGATATATTTCAAGTTTAAATCGAGTTTGATTCAAGCTTGAATTGATTTCAGCTTATCTTAGGACCATCAAGCTGTTCGGTTAAACATGTTTTCAGCTCAATTCAAAATTGATCTCAAATTCAGATCCAAGTAGTTGTAAAGAAACCCAGCTTGGTCTCAAAATTCAAGCTCAAAATTCATTTGAAAGCATTGATAAGATCCAAGTTTGATCATTCTCAGTTTGGTTACACTTCTTGTTGAGGTTACGTGCCCAGCAGTACGGACCTTCCTCCCTCCACCAAACACGTGAGGTATTGTCCGCTCTCGGACAGCGTGTGCCCGCAATAAGGAACCACAATCGCTGCCCCTCACGGTTTTGCCCCGGACGAGTTCCTACAGACGGCGCAAATGTTGAGATTACGTGCCCAGCAGTACGGACCTTCCCTCCTCCACCAAACACGTGAGGTATTGTCCACTCTGGGACAGCGTGTGCCCGCAACAGGGAACCACAATCACTGCCTCTCATGATTTTGCCCCGCAAAAGGCGCCTCACGTGGGCAAAGGGAAGCCCGCACTACATAAGCAGTAAACTCTCTTGATTGTATCCGGTATGAGATTTTCGAGCTCGATACTCCTGATGCCCACTCCACAACACTCCTCAATGATGCTACTCAATTCGATTTCATCTTAGCTTGACACCAAAGTCATGTATCTTCCATGTTGGATATCTTTCACTTCCAATGAAAACCAGCCGCCGGGCACTTCGTTTTCAGAGATACCTACATGAGAAACTATGTCGTACCGCAATTAGGTAATTACGACAGTCATTCTCCACTCTATGGTTGCCCTCATTGTATGCCTCCCCAGATCAATCTTCATGCATGTAGAACTCTTGCAACTTATAAAACAAAACAGTCATGCCATGTTGCGACGTCCAGTTTCCATAGCGGCGATAAAATCCATATCGTTCCTCGGTTAGCGACGTCATTTCTCCACCAAAAACATTGTCCTAATTGATCCATGCCTTCCTAGATCTCTCTTGTATCTTTCTCAGCCTTCAAAACGAGACAATTTTAGTTCAGCTGCACACCAAACTCATATCTCCAGAGCCATTGCATAATTTTTATATTCCTCTTCATTTGGTGCCACGAGGACCCAAGTTTAGTGACCAAATAGTTTGTCCTCGCAGTCGCAGCTTTATTGCGAGGGTTCCCATAAAGTATCCCCACATCTACATGCCACATGGCGTGACATCTATTAACACATAAAAGTCTGGTACCAAGATTGGGCCATGCACCATTGTTCGTTTGCCCTCTCTACGTGGAAGCATCCCCCCGCTACAACAAATCAGCCCCAGGCCAAAACCTAGCCACCCCATCAACAACCGACCCATCTCTACTCCTCTACAAATAGCACCCACCTCCATCTCTTTCTCGCCATCCCAAAGCCTTCACTTGAATAATTGGGGCCCCATGGCACCAGCCACTCTCAAGCTAGCCTCTCTTGCCATCCTCCTCGTAGCAGTCACCAGTACTGCTGCCGCCGCCGAGTCCCCGGCTAACCACACCAGCGAGCACGCCACAAACGACACTGCCAAGCCGGACTCGCAGTGGTGCCCATGCGACTACGACGGACTCTCTGGGATGGTGACCGATGCCTGCCGGGAGCTCCTTCTGGTTGACTACGTACAGCAGCATCACCTTTATAAGTGCTGCCCGAAGGTGCAAATGTTGAGATCTGACTGCTTCTGCGAGACGATCAGAAGGGTGGTGTGGAAGTTGAGGTGCGATCCAAAGGCACAGGAGAATGAGGAGTGCATCGGGTATTTGGAGGAGAGGGCAAGGAACATCGCATCCATTTGCCACTGCATGAACATGCAGCTGTGCGACATCGACGTGGCCCATGCAGGTTGCCAAGCTGAGGGTGGTGCATGAGAACAAAATCAAATGGTGGTATCCTTTAAACTAGTAGATAGATGATGGTCATAAGCACACCATCATGTGTGGCTAATAAGAACTTCTATGTTAACGAATAAATTGGAGGGTTTCGACGGCTCACGTTTGCTGAGCTCCCTCCCTCCCTCTCCCCCTCTCTCTCTCTCTGTGTTTGTGTGTTGTGTCATATATCGTGTACTTGCGGCAAGGAATTTTATGTGATAACATAAATTAATAATGACCGTTTTCATCTCCGAATTGTATTTATTTGGAAACAAAATTTTGGCAAATCTTACAATTATTATTCATCCATATAAAGTCCCTACCTTTTGTAATCGTGCCTAAGGTTACTGAATTGCATGCAAAACCACAAGATACGTCGGGTCCTGCCTGCTGCCTTGATCAGTGACAGGCGTTCTCCACTGAAAAATTGTTCCCGGTCTATGCCTTGCCACATCCATCTCCATGCATCTCCTACAGCCTCCAAAAACTAGAACAAATTCAGTTCAGCAATGTTCCAGAGCCACGCCACGAGACCTCATCTTTTTATCTATATGGAAACACACCTCCGCTCCACAACAAAATAATCAGGCCCAAGTCAAAACTCGACACCCTCTCCACCGCCCTCCCTCAAATTAACTTCCAACCTATTAAACTCGAGGATTACGGATTACCCCCTTCGTTGTGAAGTTGAAGGTTTCTTCTCTCAGTCTAGATCTATAGCCTACGTGAAGTTTGGGGTAGGGGGAGAGGGGGGAGTAGCAGAGGGGGGTGTGGGGGAGGGAGGGAGAGTTATGTTAATTTCATGTATACTGTTTTTGTTTAACTAATATTAGGGTCGCTTAGAAGGGGCTGGAAACATCAGAAATAACGATTCGGAATGAAGAAGATAATAATTAATATTATCTCCGGGTGAAGAAGGATCCATGTGCACGTAGATCGGGTGGGAACAGACACTCTGCTGGAGTAGTCCTGGTGCTCATATTGGCTTGGTTGCATGAGACATAGTCCATAATTTGTCATTGTTACAAGGAAAATGATCCATTCAGATCCACGAATCTTCCTCTAATTACCACTCAGGTCAAGCCAACATGCTGCCAAAATTGGAACAAAGAAATCCGTGTAGGGGTTGCCGCATTTATAGAGGTACCTATGAGGTCAAGGGAACACCGAATGTGGGAACGAGACAGAAGCAAATGCCAATGATGACCGTCGGATTGGCAATCATATATAGCTTGAGTCAGTAGTAACGTTCGACGATTCCATCGATTATGTATTCCTAAACCAAATCTCCAAGTGTGCGTGGCGTGTACCAGAGACGGACGGACGGACGGACGGACGAAAAGCGCGTGTGCATATCCTCCAGACTCTTTTGTTTTAATAAAATCTAATGTCAACTTTATATATTTCGTGGCAATGATGCTCGAATATACAGCTTGCGGAGAAACCACGTGGATCCAACAAGCAAGATCCACGATTTTATTGTGAGATAGTACTATGTTGCACTTCATGAAACATCATGGATGGACGGCTATCAAATAAGATAGTTTTATATGTCATCCATGACGCACCATTGATAATAGCTCTCCATCTCTCTTGATAACGGTCATCGAGCACTGCACAATATTTGTGGTATACGCCATGTATTGCAGAGAATCCCGAGTTGGAATCTAACAGCATTGGAATTGCCAACTTCTATATCCACGCAAAAAATTTATGCTAGAGTTGCCAGCAATTTTACTTGCCTCTTAGATGCATCAAGGCAGCCCCGCCTGTCCATGAGATTGACTGATGAGAGATTCCGGCCAACTGAATGGTTTGCTGTTAACAGAGCCAAAGAAGTAAATCCCAATCCTTCTTTGGAAGTTCAATTACGAGTCCAAGATTTTCTCTTGGAATGCTTTCCATCAAGCACTCGAACATGAAAGAAAAACGATCAAAGAGCTAGATTGATCCGGCTTTAGAATCACAGATCTCACGTCCCAAACATTTCCAATTACGTGCTCTGCCGTTGCCATGCGGGTCATCAAGGTGATCAAGCTGATGCGGTGCGAAGTTATGAATCGCATGAGGTTGGTCTGATCAAATCAGGATGTGCCATGTCATGGCCATGTTGACACATGGCATTAACAGAGTAAGAATCAAAACCTCCATAACATTTTTCATAAATTAGAGGACACGTCATCTTACAAATATTTTCACCGCAAATGAAGGTGACTAGCATGTGGGTAATCAGGGCACCTGATATGACTTCCTTGTTTGCAAATTAGCCTGACCCAATTCACATTACTCACATCCGATCTCTATCATCTTCCATAGCGCCAATTCGTTGTGGGAAAATGATTTGAGACTGATGCTTGGCATTTCCCAAGCATCTCTTGCAGCTTCAGTTCAGCAGCACTCCAAACTCAAGCTCAGAAACCGTCACCGGACATTTCTACTACGTTAAGACACCTCCATTCTACGACACATCATCCCTAGGCCAAAACCTGACGACCCCCTCCACCGGCGAACCCTTCTAGCCTCTCCTATAAAACATTATTATTTCTTTTAATTTTTATCGGTTAACTTTTTCTAAATAATATTAAAACAAAACTTTTGTCCGATGGACACGGATGAACGAACAGCCACTATGGCGAGTCAAACGACTGGCACCAGTGCTTATCATGACTTAGATGCATGACACATCTCCTGTGAGTTATCATTAAAGAATAAGTTTTTAAATATCAAAAAATGATGGGCGGCGAACTGGCGCAGCCTTCTGGCTGAGAGAGTTGGGGAGGGGAGGGCATTTGGAAGCAAACATTCCTCTTTTCCTCCTCCTTGTTTGAGACGAAAAGGACCATGGATTGAGACCGAGTTTTTGTCATTTCTAGCCATGAAAGAATAGGTATGGAATTTTTTTTCACATATTTATATCATTTTTTATAACAAAACTGTGATAAAACCACCATATATTTTACTAAAAAATAAAGTAATATAAAAGATAAAAGAAACAGAAAAAGAAAATAATAATACAAAAAGGAGAACAAAAGAGAAGTTTAAAGAAAGAAGGCATGGTGCCCATCAGTCCAAACAACAATACCATTGACCAGCGCAGCTGGTCCAAGCCGAAAAAGCCGAACACAAATACAAAGAAACTTCAACGTAGTCAATTTCTCTTAGATATTTCACCAAATAGTCGGTGAGCTTCCTCGGAGACGCTTTCTACCTTGCCAAAATCGAAGTCCTTCTACCCGCTACCATGTCTTCCAGGCTTCGAAGCTTTTGACGCCACTGTCGAATGGTACTTCCCTTTGCCTAAACCGGCACGGCATCATTTTGGATACAACGTGGGCTGCTCCACCCCGCCAGACCCTCCTTCATAGCATCTCCCTCACACCCTCCTTCGACTCCACCGCTGTTGTTGCCATGCATCGCCGCTCTCCGATCTAGCGCCGATATTGCAGCTCTCGTCTCAACACCTCGTCTCCTCGCCTCACTCCACCGCCGCAGCCTCCATTTTTGGTTTGCTCTGGACGCGATGACGATTATTCTTCCATCTCTCTCGCGTATTTCATCGAGCAGATGCCTTGCTTACTGCTTCCCGTCGCCGCTCCTCAATGGCAACATCATCGTGGCCACCACGGACCACCATCCACCGTCATTGGCCATAGCTCCACCGCTGCGGGTCGATCCACGGCCACTATCGGCCTGAGCCACCGCTCCATCTACAATTAGATCTATTCCACTGGGAAATGACGGAAATATTCTTCTTAGACACTGGAGCATACGGTGGAGGAGAGTGAATAACCGTACCGAAGAGAGAGAAGGAAGAAAAAAAAAAATATAAAATCAATCCAATTGTCCTCCCAAAGTCCAATAATCATTCCTTCGTCAGGAAGGATATATATATATTCTTACATACGTGTGTATTGTATAAATGCAGTAAAGACACTATTCTTTCCTAAAATTTAGGGATAAATTTATACTTGGCATTCTTCCATATAGGAATAATGCTATGAAATTTGCTTGATCACCTCATCAGTTTCTCGTGCCAGTATTGTGCAGGAGAATTGGCACGAGTCATTGGTTCCCAGTGATTCACGAGGGAATGGCCAAGTCACAACATGCTATGGCAATGCCATTTTTGCGCACAATGACAGAATCTACGAGCAACATAGCACAATCCCGAAACAATATTCACGAGAACGGATATCATCCTTGGGAACACTGTCACTCCACCGAGCACTAGCGCGATTTATGGGGAATAGTACAGTGCATAGCCTCATATATACCACAATATGTCACCTACATTGGATATCTAGTGGCACTTTGAAACATACCCACAGAATGTGAGATATACTGTACCTAGTCTTCTAATATCTGCAAGACAATCAATGTCCTAACCCGGTTTGTCCCTTTCTCTTTTTGCAAGATTGTCCTTATCTTATGCCTCAAGATCTATTTCCTTGCAACTTTTACAACCTTCAAAACAGGATAATCATGCATGCCGTGGGTTTTGAAAAGTATAACATCCATTCTACATTAAAAATATGTCCGCATTCCATGACTTCCAAAATATCCCCAAAGAAGAAAATTTTAATTCAGCAACACTCCAAAACCTCAGTTCCAAGCTATTAGATACTTCTCTCCTTTTTTTCTTACGGGTCCATGTCTGTTACAAAATATTTTGTACGCACAGCTTTTTTTTTTTTTTTTTTTGATGCTAAAAATGGGAGGCAAGAGCCGCCCAGCTTTTACTAGCAACTGTGAGTATGTACAAAGTTGAAAGTCACAGGTGGAAGATAAGATCAGGCCCCAGGTTTTCATCGCTGGTCTGAACAGACCTGTTCAGAGTCCAGCAACGAATACAGAAACAGACAATGAACAGATTTAATAGATAGGCCTGAGCAAAACCAATCAGCCATTCGTCAGTTCGCGGTGGTCTGGCTGACTAGCCTAGCAGTCCCCAACAGTCTTCAGGTGAAGGACGGAATAGCAGAGACCCCATTAGACAACGAAACAAAGACAGAGTTGAGGAGAGTGATCACTCTACCGCACAGAGACAGTAATTAGACTACAGACTTCAGACTTTAGACTTCATAAAACCAAGAGCAGATTTCAGAAAACAGAGTTCAGAAATAACATAACAGAGCAGACATACAACCCTATTGCCCATACTGTCTCATTTCACAGAGAAAGACGAAGAAGCTGGCATCATCAGTTAGCCTGACGCTGAGGAGGGTGGAAGGAAAAGGGCGGTGAATACTCTCCTGGAGAGCAGGAGGAATGGGCTCGCTTGATCTTAGACTAGAACACGTCGATGATTTCAATTGGCAGGAGTTACAGAAGATCGACCAATCTTTGAAGAGGGATAAGGCGTCCCAAGCAACGGTCTGCACCGAGGAGGCCTTGTTGAGAAAGAGCCTCGCGTTTCTCTCCCTCCAGCATTTCCAAGAAACCGCTGAGAAGAGCATCAGACTTACTGACAGTGAAGACTTTGGGAACTTCGCCGGAGCCCACTCCGAGCAGGTATATCTGAAAGTGGACTGGGGGCATAGAGTGCCTAAGGCTGCACACAAAGAGCTCTAAATCTTGGAGAAAAGAGGGCTGGAAGAAAATAGATGATCAATTGTTTCAGGAGGATTACCACAAATAGCACAACCTCTCAAGAATTTACCCAACTTCTGATCAATAGTATCCCGAGTGTTCAGCTTGTGCTTCCAACATAGCCAGAGAAAACAATGGATTTTTGGAGGAACGGAGAGATTCCACAAAGTGGAGGCGAACCTACATGTTATTCCAGATGAGTTGAGGAATTGATCGAACGAGGCAGTGGAGAACTCACTGTCACTGGAGGCTTTCCAAATAACACAATCCTCGATGCTGGTAAGAGAAACAGAGCTTAAGAGACGAGTGATGAGGTCAAATTGAGAACGAACCTGAGTGGAAGAGTTCTGCGGTAGACAGATGCCAAGAGCGAGATCTATGCTTGAAGTAGCTAGCCACCGTGCCGGTCTTATTCTTGCTAAGCATGAAGAGATCGGGGAACAGAGATTGGAGAGCGACATCCGCAATCCAGTTGTCCTTCTAGAAAAGGGTACGAAGGCCATTACCGCAATGAAAATGTGTGCGATTCCAAAAAGCAGAGGGACTATAAATGACATCCCGCCGTAAGGAGGAACATCTCTGAGGGGTTTTCCAAGAGTTGCTAAGCCTCACCCTCTTGTGGTAAGCCCATTACATCTGTTTCTTCCACAAAGCTTGATCGTTGGAAAGGAGTCTCCATCTCCATTTGGCAAGGAGAGACGTGTTGAACTGGTAGATGTCCTTTACACTAAGGCCACCTTCCTCCTTCAGACAAATAGTGCTCCAGTTGACTTTGCAAGATAACCCATTCGAGGAGGAATCTCTAGCCCAGAGAAACGATCTCCTATAGGAATCGATCTTCTTGGCAACCCAGTGAGATAGCCTAAACAGTGACATGAAATAGAGGAAAAGTGAGGTGAGGATAGAGTTAACCAGAGCGAGTCTACCTACAAAGAAGAGAAGCTTAGACTTCCAAGTAGCAAGCTGGGATTCAACCCATGAGAGGAGGGCATTGCAGTCTGTTCTAGAGAGCCTGCAACCTCCTAAAGGGAGCCCAAGATAGTTAAAAGGCAGTGAAGAAGTGGAGCAGTTGAGTCAGGAGGCGAAATCATCTATGGAACCAGAACCAATCAAGGAGATAGAGCTCTTCTGATAATTTATAGATAAGCCAGACCTGTTCAAAACAATTCAAAATAAGCTTCAAAGAGACAAGGTTTCCCTTGCTAGGCTGGGTGAAGATCAGAGTATCATTAGCATACTGGAGAATCTTGGTGCCGCCAGGAATCCAAAGATTGCTAAGCCCCTCGAAGACCCCTTTGGAGGAGGCCATACTGAGCATGCGGCATAGTGGATCAACTGCAAGTATAAAAAGGAAGGGGGAAATGGGGTCACCCTACTTGAGGCCGCGACGACAGAAGATCCAGTCTCCCAATTGAACATTAACACAAGCTGCCACCTTAGAGGGACAGAGGACATTATGGATCCAACCGACCTATTTCTCGAGGAAGCCACACGATGACAGGACTTTCAGACGATAAGCAGGGATCATCCGATCAAAAGCTTTTGAGAAGTAAGCTTACAAATAAGGCCAGAGCTAGAGGACCTCCTGGTGTGATGAATAATTTTGTTGGCACAAAGAAAGTTATCAAGGATAGAATGCCCATTAATGTAAGCAGTTTGAGCATGGTCAATCAGGTCGTTCATGAATGGCTGTAACTTGTTGGCAAAGATCTTGGTAAAAATTCGAATGCAGGAGTGAATAAGGCTGATTGGCCTGAAATCAGAGGGTGTACATGCAGCTTCCTTCTTGGGAATAAGAGCAAGGATGGCATAATTGATTCTAGCAAGGTCAGGGTTGGAGGAGAACATCTGATTGAAGAAACTCATAAGATCCTTGTTGACAAGATCCTAGTATCACTGAAAGAACACCAGAGTAAAACCGTCATGTCCCGGGCTCTTATCCTTAGAAGAGCAAAAAACGGCTTGCTTAACCCCATCGAGAGAGAAAGGATTGTAGACAGAGCTGAGATCAATGTCATCATGATGGTAAAGATTGGTCCAGTCCAGATCAACCAAGGAGATGCAAGGGACGACGAAGATGCCATGGAAGTGTCCTTTAAAAGCAAGTTGAATGTTGGGAAGATCAGAAACCTCAACATTCTGCCATAAAATGCTGGAGATCCAATTGATCTTCCGACGATAATGAGCCGATTTATGGAAGAATGTGGTATTGCCATCTCCCATCTTGAGCCACTTGATCTTAGCCTTTTGAGACCAGTAGATTTCCTCAGTTGTGAAGATGGTAGAGAGATCATGCTTGAAGGAGTCTCGGAGCTATCTATCAGAAGTGCTAAGGTTGCCTCTTTCTTCCATCTTATCAAGGACCTGAATTTGATTCAACAAGGAAGCCTTGACACATCTGGTAGAATGCCTGAGGTGGGAAGACTAGGCCTTCAAGGTGTCACGGGTGGCTTTCCGCTTGCAGACTAGGTTTACGACAGCATCCCTAGAGGAGCCAGAGGAAGTCCAAGCATTCCAGACAATGTCGTGGGTGCCCTCGTGGGATAACCACCAACGTTCGAATCTAAAGAGATGGACTACCCTTGGTTCGGCTGATAAGACAAGCTTCACAGGGGCATGATCAGAGCAGGGATTAGCCAAGGCACACTGCAAGGAATGGGGAAAAAGATCATCCCAGTCATTGGTAAAGAGGAAGCGGTCAAGCCTTGCCAGAATAGGTGAAGCCTGATGGTTGCTCCAGGTATAGTCCTGGCCCTTGAGAGGAAGATCCAGAAGGGAGGAGGCTCAGATGAAGGATCTGAAAGCTTTGAAAATCTTTTCCAGTCGAGGAAGCCCATTTCTGTAGGAGAGTTTAATTGTCACATTGAAATCACCACAAACAACCCAAAGACCAGGAAAGTTATCTCTGATTAGAAGAAGTTCTTTCCAAAAGAGCTTTTTGCCATGAGGATCTGTGGGACCATAGACGGTAGAGAAGGCCCACGTAGCATTCAGAAGTCGATCGAACCACAGGATAGAAATTGAGTGATTACCAATCTACTTTATGAGTAGGTCAAAATGCCGATCGTTCCAACCAAGAAGGATTCCCCCCGCAGAACCGGATGCACTACCAGCTAATCAGGAAGAAATTCTTCCTCCGAAAATGGATCGAAGCATGGTCGGAGAGGCAACTGCTAGTTTCGATTCCTGAATACCAATAGCATACAAATCGTTAGTCGAGATGAGGTCTTTGACAATCCTTCTTCGGAGAGGGTCACCAAGACCTCTGACATTTTAAGAAATCAGTGACATGGGAGAATGATCACGTCGGCATCCAATGTAGAATAGAGGGAAAAAAGCAGGAATCCAATAAGAGGAGCAATACATTAGCGACAGCACATCCAGAATAGAGTGAATTAAAGGATACAGCATCCAAGAAGGACACAAGCAGAAGACAGCAGCTAGCAACAACAGGAAGACACTGATCCCGAAACCAGTGTGTAAAACATGAGATTGGTCTTAAGGGATCTATCATTTCAAGGCAACACTCTCCTATTCCAAAGAGATAAGGAGTTTGAAAAATCTTTCTGCATCGATCTCCGAGATATTCACCCCACATTTCCTCCCAAGGTCAGCCAGTGATTCCACCGAGAGCGTGGTAAAGAGCAGGCCAGCATCATTGGGCAGGGAGGAAGGCACATCTTCAGCTACAGGAGGAGCAGACTCAGAGTTGACTGGGCAAGCCGGGGCCACATGGGCAAAAAAGGCTGGAAGCTTTCGCCGAGAGAAAACCAACTTCGAGGTTGCAAGCCTCACAGAGGTCAGAGCTCTCAATCTTTTAGGCCTGCAAGAAACGTTGGAGTTAACAGGAAGAGGAGTGTTAGATGGGGCGATGGCTTTCTGCTCAGGACAAGAGAGATGAGATGTCACGCCAGTCGAAGTAAGGTCAGAGGGAGCAACAACATTGGTTAACTGTTTGCTACTGAGGGTGGACAAAACTGTTCGCAACTCCGTGGCTCTGGTAGGTAGGCAGGGTTGAGGAGGATCTGCACCAGGGTCGAAGGGGCCCAGCCTGGGAGGAAGAAGTTTGAGCCGGATTTGAAGAGGTCACTTGGGCAGGTCCAGAAATCACCCCACCGATAGGGCCAGGCGTCGGACCCAAGGCCTCGTTCGAAGGGCTGAAAGGATTCAATGCCAAAGGTGGTGGCCCACTAGGAGAGGAGAGGGGACCAGGCCACAAGTCATCAGTTTTCGACTGCACTCCAAGCTGGCGGTGGCAGTGCCTAGTAAGCAACATCGACGCAGAGCGCGAGATAAAATTTGAATCTGAAGGCTGAGGTCCAAAATGTGATAATCCGGTCCAATTGGGCCCAAAACCAGTCCACAAATTTCAAATAAAAAAAAAAAAAAAACAGAGGATGAAGACTCCCAACTTTTTCCCTATGTCCGACCAGGAGAAGAACTCTCAGGGCCATCGAAAACCCTTAGGAAGAACCCTATAAATCTCCCTTCTCCCCCTCAAAAGCCAGCCATGACCAGCCGTGAGATCTCCCTCTTCTTTCTCTCGGAATTCCCCGTTGAAGCTCCCAATCCTGTTCTTGTGTTCGCCTCAATTTCTCGTCGGAGACCTCACCGAAGTCAAAGGTAAGTTCCGATCCTCCTTCCTCTCTTTCTTCTCCTCCTTCCTATGGCTTTGCACACCCTTGCCGACCGTCGGTACGGGCCCTCCGAACTCGGGGGAAGGCCGCCCTTGCCGCCGGCCATCGCCGGGCAAGGTGTGGCCGTGAACGGCTGACATAGGGAACGGGGACCTCTAGGTCCCCTGTTCCAGCCAAAGAAAGCCAAGTGGGGGAAGAAAAAGAAAAGAAAAGGAAAAGAAAAAGAAAAAAAAAAAAAAAAAAAAAAAAAGAAAAAGAAAAGAAATAAAAAAGAAATAAAAAAGAAGAAGAAGAAAAAGAAAAGAAAAGAAAAATATATAATCATATAATAATAATAATAATAATAATAATAATAATAATAATAAAGTAAACAAAAGAAGAAAAAGAAAAAAATATATATATATTTATAAAAAAATAAAAATAAAAATACACAAAAAAAAAGAAAGAAAGTTTCTCTCATCCCTTTCTAAAGTCTTTCTCTCTCTAGAATTGGATTCGTTCTCTCTCTACTTTCTCTCTCTAAAAAAAAAATTCTCTCTCCAAGAAATTCTATGAATCCCTTATTAGGCTATCTTCTCCACTCCTAGGGACCTATGACCTTAAATCGGTCAAGCCTTGCCAGAATAGGTGAAGCCTGATGGTTGCTCCAGGTATAGTCCTGGCCCTTGAGAGGAAGATCCAGAAGGGAGGAGGCTCAGATGAAGGATCTGAAAGCTTGAAAATCTTTCCAAGTCGAGGAAGACCATTTCTGTCGGAGAGTTTAATTGTCACATTGAAATCACCACAAACAACCCAAAGACCAGGAAAGTAATCTCTGATTAGAAGAAGTTTTTTCCAAAAGAGCTTCTTGCCATGAGGATCTGTGGGATCATAGACGGTAGAGAAGGCCCACGTAGCATTCAGAAGTTGATCGAACCATAGGACAGAAATTGAGTGATTACCGATCTACTTTATGAGTAGGTCAAAATGCCGATCGTTCCAACCAATAAAAATTCCCCCCGCAGAACCGGATGCACTACAAGCTAATCAGGAAGAAATTCTTCCTCCGAAAATGGATCGAAGCGTGGTCGGAGAGGCAACTGCTAGTTTCGATTCCTGAATACCAATAGCATAGAAATCGTTAGTTGAGATGAGGTCTTTGACAATCCTTCTTTGGACAGGGTCACCAAGACCTCTGACGTTTTAAGAAATCAGTGACATGGGAGAATGATCACATCGGCATCCAATGTAGAATAGAGGGAAAAAAGCAGGAATCCAATAAGAGAAGCAATATGTAATACATTAGCGACAGCACGTCCAGAACAGAGTGAATTAAAGGATACGTAATTTCTCTGAGTTTTGGAGGGTTATGGGGTGCGGTGGGGCTAGGTGGATTGGGGAGGGAAGAGAGTTCAGGGACGACGGTGGATTTTGGACAGGGATAGTGCCTCTCTTTTTCTAATAGGAGGGCAAGAAAATGCTGGGATTCTATGTGGTCTTGCCTAAATTTCTTCAAAGCTGACCGAATTGCTCTTCAAAATATATCTCTAAACAGAATGATTCAAAAAACTTTAAGAAAAAACTGGAATTTCACCTCCGCTTGAGCGTTTTTTTTTTTTTTTTTTTTGACACAATGTAGGCCAAAACTAAAGGGAATTTCACCTCCACTTGTTAATTGAACAATGGTGGACAGGAGGGGAGGGTTGGACATTTGGGATGGAAACAGGAGGGATCCAAGTTTGGCACCGATTTTTGAAATATCTATTGATTCTCTTCTATCTTTATCACTTGTAATTACTGTTTAAAAAGTGGGAATCGCTGATCAGATCGAATTGATAGAGTTTCTAGTTGGATGACACATTTAATACTAATATCCGAGTAAATAACTCAATCAAAAGCTCAACTGCCAGACTCAATAAGTTAATTGAAATTTTTAGTAGATTAGTCGTCCAGTTCTACCAAATTTTTCAGAATTCTCTTTATAACAATTTATTCAATCTATATAATTTGTATAATTATTATTTAATATTTTTGTAGGCTTTTATATGATTTAATAATATTTATTTTCATGCAATTGTATGTATTTAATAAATATTTATTGCTTATTTTATTATTTAAATAATATATTTTTGTTAGCTGGATACTAGGTAATATAATATGTTATATCACTTTTCCATTGATTCACGAGTTAACAAGTTCGGGCCCTCGATCCCCCAAATCATTGAAAACCCAAGTGAGCTGAGCTCGTGTTTTTAAACACTGCTTGTAATTCTTAATAAGTGAAATTAATTAATTTCTTCTCATCTAACATGTGAATGGAAGTATATCTTTATCATATTGCATTAAATTTGTTATGGTGTAACAGCCCAGGTTCTTGGGCCTGTAAACCCTTGACGGCCCAACGAAAAAAAAAAAAAAATAATGAAAGGAGGAAGACTCCTAATCGGAGTCTTCTTCCTCTTTGTTTCCGATGAAATCGGACTCAAGGAGTCCGGTTAGGGTAGAAGACCTTCCCTATAAAACCCTCCATCCCTCTCTTAAGACTCTCCACCGGCAATCTTCGAGCTTGATCTCTTGATTTCTTCCGTTGAAGCCGTGACCTCTCATACTCGTGCTCGTCGGAAATTGGAGCCGACGACGCTGCTGAAGCTTGAGGTAAACCCTTTTCTTCCTTCCTCTCTTCCTTTTCCTCCTTTCCATGGCCTCGTGCACCCTCGCCGGCCGTCGGGATCGTCGGAAAATCCACAAAATATCATGACCCTATTTTGCTCTATTCGAACGAGCCATCTTCCTCTCTTTCTCGGCCACCGACATCACCGTTTGCGGTGTCTTACCCCTAAGACATGACCCTCATCCCTCTATCCCTCTTTCTTGAAGGTCTTGGCCGTCGGTGACCGGCCAATGACCGAAAAATAAAAGAAAAAGTAGCGATCTCTTATTTTTCAAATCTTTTAAATCTCCTGCCGGTCGAACCTCATCGTCGGCCATCCCTTGCTCCACCGCCGCCTCCACCTGCTGCCGGACCTTCGATGAAACCGTCGCCCTCGTCGGAGCCAAGCTGGAGCCCCCTCGTCCGTCTCCTGTTTCGGCCCAAGGGAGGCCGTGGGAAAAGAAGGAAAAAAAAAGAAGAAAGAAGGAAAAGAAAAGAAGAAGGAAAAGAAAAAGAAAAAAAAAGAGAAAGAGAAAAATAAAAATAAAAAAAATAAAAAAATAAAAAAAAAGAAGAAAAGAGAAAAATTTTTTCTCTCTCTTCGCTCTCCTTTCTCTCTCTTTCCTCTCTCTTCTCTACCTTCTCTCTCCATTTTCTCTCTTTAGATTCTCTCTCTATTTTCTTTCTCTAGATCTTTCTCTTTTTTTATGGATTTTATTTCTCTAGAGTCTTTCTCTCTCTCTTTGATTGTATCATAGACCCTAGGATAAATTTGAGATGAAAATAAGATGATCTGAGATTGCTCCGAAATTCATGCAATAGATCTGATCCCAGCCCGATCCTATTCGAAACTTATAACATTTGATTCATATTGAGTCACCCTGATAGGACCTCTGATGATCTCGACCATGATTGCCTCATATGAAGGATACGAAGATTCTCTTTTCACTTTCTCTCTCTACTTTCTCTCTCTAAAATTTTCTCTCTTTTCATGGATTTTCTCTCTCTAAAATTCTTATAAATTAGTGGAGGATCCAGATACTTAGACAAATCCTAATTTTGGTTAATCTTAAGAGAGATCTTAGATTTGTGTTATTAGGATCGATTATTGAGTAATTTTCTCTATATATAATTTTTATATTTGATCAGGATTATGAAGAGACGATTGTCTGTATATGATATCAAGTAGAATATTTTGTTAAAAAATTCATAAATTAAAGAAGAATATTGATTTCTGTGCTTAGATCAGTCATCGGTAAAGGTAAGAATCCCTGTACATGATCACCATTATATATATACTATTTTACTGTTGATCTTGCATTATTGATTTTGCATCGTCGGATTTGAGATCGATGAATTTATTATATCTGAGATATTGTTATTTGATTTTGAGCATGAGTATGTTATGTCAATATATATGTATCAGAGATTGATGGCATGATTTTATGGATATGATATATCTGAATTGATCATAATGCAAGTCGGAATTGATTTGATGAAATCAACACATAATGATTAAATGAAAAGAAAGAGATGTATGGTATGGACTAGTCTTGTCATGTGGAACAGTCGGCCAAGAGCTTATGCCTGGGATAGCCCATCAGGAGCTTATGCTTGGGACAGCCCCCACTGGCTTACAGGTGGATCAGCCGGTCAGGAGCTCATGCCTGAGACAGCCCGCCAGAAGCTTATGCCTAGGACAGCCTCTCACGGGCTTTCATACGTGGGACAGCCGATCAGGAGCTCATCCTGGGACAGCCTTGAAAGGCTTTTAAGTGGATATTGATTCGGATGATGACTGAGGTATAGACTTAGTTAGTCCAGAGCCAAAAAGAAAAGGTTAAAAAAAAAGATCATGTGATTATGAAAAGAGAAATGAAAGATAAGACATGAAACAATTGTTGAACAAAAGTGTTTCACCTGTTAACATATGATGATGCATCTATTTTAACAAGACAGAAAATTTATGAATGTTTGCATTATTCTGGACATTGAACATGAGATTTTATATTTTATTGCTTATCCTTATTTTCAGATTATATTACTATATCAGTGTGATATGAAAATTCATACTAGGCTGTAAAGCTCATACCCCTTCATCTTTCTTTTTCTTCTCAGAGTTACAGGACGCTTATAATTGGCTATGGTATGGATTTGTGAGTGAGCGGATGCATAGATAGAGTACCGTTGATACCTGATCAGAGGATTGAAGGAATATTAATTGTAATTATGCAAATTTTATGAATTATTATTGAAATTAAATATTATGGTTGATAAGGTTGTAATGATTTAATTTGGCCTTGCATATTCTTTAGGACTTGCTCTAAAGAGTGTGCGGCCATCACGTATCCGATCTGGATGCTGAGTTCGGGACATGACAAAGTGATATCAGAGCTTAGGTTTAAGATCACCAGAGATTATGAAGAGATATTAAAACTTTATGTAAGATCAATAGGATGTGACAAAGTGGTATCAGAGCTCAGGTTATGATCATTAAGGATTATAATATAAGTGATTTAAATATTACAAAATAATAACAGAGTTTCGGTTATGATCATTGGGGATTATGATATAAACGATTAGAATTTGATAAAATGATATTAGAGCTTAAGTTTAAGTCACTAGGGATTATGAAGTGATATCAAAACTTTATACATGATCAATAGGATGTGACAGAGTGATATCAGAGAATATGATAGAATAGTACTAGAGCTCAGGTTTAAGGTCATTAGGGATTGTCATATAAGTGATATCAAAACTTTGGGATTATAATCAATAGAGTATGATTGATAATATCAGAGTTTAAGATTATGATCATTAAAGGTATGATAGAATGATATTAGAGTTTAGATTATGATCACTAGAAAATATGATTTAAGTGGTATTTGAGTTTAAGGTTATAATTATTCAGAATTATAATTTTAGTGATATCTGAACCTAGGTTATGATCATGAGGAACATGATAGATATAAAAGAGAAGATTCAATATTTAGATTTCGAATCAATAGATATTAAGATGAAATTTATGCATAAGTAGCATATGATATCTATAATAGAATTGATGAGTTATATCTTGGATTTTAATTAGTAGGGTGGCCTGAATATAAGAAGAGTTGACCCTGGAAGGAAGTGGGAGGTATTGATATGTTATATTGAGTATACTTGATGATTTTGGAATGCTGAACTTATATGGAAGGAAATCATGATAACTTTTCTGATTTCAATGTTAATTATCTGAGCATTACAAATTTTAAATTTATCAGAAGGAAGTTAGGATATGGTCTAAGAAAAAATTTCATCATATGAGAGAGGAATATTTTTGAGCATTGAACCTATAAGAGGATCATATATGAAACTCAATCTTAGATGAAAAATATATTTGAATTTTATTATGAGAATATGAGATACACATCTTGATGAAATCTTTGGTTACTCAAAATATCATATTCTAAATATGATTCCTTGATCTTTCAAGTTGCATTGAATTTCAAGTCAAAAGTTTACTTTTCTAAGTGGATCAAAAGTATTTTAATATTGTTATTAAATTAAAGAAAAAAAATTATTTTATCAGAGTATGATATACAGGTTGTGATGAAATCTTTAATAATTCGTATTACTATCTGTGGATTAGTTTTTTTTTAATTTTTTTTGTGATTGTTGAAGATGGTGAAGTGTATTAATTATTCAAGTCAAAGTTTGAATTTTTTTTAATTAAACTAAAATATCTTGCTAGTGTTAAATTTTGAATGACTTATACAAAGAATAAGATTTTATATAGATTTATCGATTAATATTAAGGATTGTGATGAAGAGAGCTCTACAAAAAATTATCAAGTTGATTCTACTTACAAGGATGTTGGCTTGAGTTCTTCTAATTTGACAAGTTGGAATTAATTCTTTTAAAAAGAAAGATTGATCTGAAAATTATCTAAATAATTGTAAGGTAAATCTAAGATTAACTCTAATTAATTTCAAATATGTTAGATTTTTGAAGAGTGATAAAGCTTATATAATGATTTCAAACATAGGAAGTGGATCAAGATTTAATTTTAATGTGCTATGCCCAACAGATAGTAAAGATAAAGAAACTTAAAGTTTTGCTCTAAATTTTATATGAAATTTGAAAGTTGGATCTACCTTTGATTGATCTAACATACAAGGATATTTTATCTTTGATAGACCTATATAATTTGATAAATTAAAATCAGAGTGCGCAGCAAAAGTGTGATGGATTCAATTGATTAAAAATATTAATTTTTTGATTCAAAAGATATTATGATGGAATACATTAGTTATAAATAAGGAAGAATTTTATCGATAATGAAAGAATACTATAGATCTTGATCTAATCTAATCATAGTCGGATAATTTTTATCAGTAGATTATTTTATTACAGATAATGCCAAGAACCTTAGACATCTCAAATTTATTATTAACAGCTTGATAATTGTGTTATTAGTTCAAACTTAGAATGTCTTGATATAGATCTCATATTTTTTTAAATTTAATATTGTTACTCGAACTGATATAGAAGATTGAGATTTTCTTAAGATGAGAGTCTACATATAAAATTTGTTGGAAGGTCGAGAGAAGAAAAAAAAAATTGATGATTGTGAAGAGTGTCCGATGTTTAGCCTTTATTTATTTTTCTATCATAGGTAGTTTGAGATAATTATGAATTTCGAGTGGAATGCATTAGAACAAATAACTGTGGTATGTTAATACAAGTCTAAAATATTATTATTTTTCAAAAAAAAAGAAGAGAGAACCAGTATGAAGAGAATGAGTTTGAGACCTCACATAATTTTATTATATCAAAATCTTGTGAAATAAATATTATGTAAGGCAGACTATTAAAAGTGTGAGAATGACATGAAGAATGGATATTTTGAAATATATATCTCAAATAATACAACTTAATTTTGAGGATGAAATTTTTTTAAGGGGGGGAGATTGTAACAGCCCAGGTTCTTGGGCCTGTAAACCCTTGACGGCCCAACGAAAAAAAAATTAACGGAAGGAGGAAGATTCCTAATCGGAGTCTTCTTCCTCTCCATTTTCGATGAAATCGGACTCAAGGAGTTCGGCTAGGGTAGAAGACCTTTCCTATAAAACCCTCCTTCCCTCCCTTAAAACTCTCCACCGGCGATCTTCGAGCTTGATCTCTTGATTTCTTCCATTGAAGCCGTGACCTCTCATACTCGTGCTCGCCGAAAATTGGAGCCGACGACGCTGTTGAAGCTTGAGGTAAACCCTTTTCCTCCTTCCTCTCTTCCTTCCCCTCTTTTCCATGGCCTCGTGCACCCTCGCCGGCCATCGGGATCGTCGAAAAATCCACAAAACATCATGGCCCTATTTTGCTCTATTCGAATGAGCCATCTTTCTCTCTTTTTCGGCCACCGACATCGTCGTTTGTGACGTCTTATCCCTAAGATAGGATCCTCATCCCTCTATCCCTCTTCCTTGAAGGTCCTGGCCGCCGGTGACTGGCCAATGACCAAAAAATAAAAGAAAAAGTAGCGATCTCCTATTTTTCAAATCCTTTAAATCTCCTGCCGGCCGAACCTCATCGCCGGCCATCTCTTGCTCCACCGCCGACTCCACTTACTGCCAGACCTCTGACGAAACCGTCACCCTCATCGGAGCCAAGCTGGAGCCCCCTCGTC
Source organism: Elaeis guineensis (assembly GCF_000442705.2). Classification (NCBI taxonomy): domain Eukaryota; kingdom Viridiplantae; phylum Streptophyta; class Magnoliopsida; order Arecales; family Arecaceae; genus Elaeis; species Elaeis guineensis. The sequence continues at coordinate 97,110,990 of NC_025994.2, read as the reverse complement.
TGTCTCCTGTTTCGGCCCAAGGGAGGCCACAGGAAGAAAAGGAAAAAGAAAGAAGAAAAAGAAAAGAAGAAGGAAAAGAAAAAGAAAAAGAAAAAAGAGAAAGAGAAAAATAAAAAAATAGAAAAAAATAGAAAAAAAAAAGAAAAGAGAGAAATTTTCTCTCTCTCCTCGCTCTCCTTTCTCTCTCTTTCTTCTCACCTCTCTCTACCCTCTCTCTTTATTTTTTCTCTCTATTTTCTCTCTCTAGATCTTTCTCTTTTTTCATGAATTTTATCTCTCTAGAGTCTTTCTCTCTCTCTTTGATTGCATCACAGACCCTAGGATAAACTTGAGATGAAAATAAGATGATCTAAGATTGCTCCGAAATTCATGCAATAGTTCTGATCCCAGCCCGATCCTATTCGAAACTTATAACATTTGATTCATGTTGAGTCATCCTGATAGGACCTCTGATGATCTCGACTGTTGGGTATAAAATACCCTCAACCGAAGTTTTCAACGGGATTAACCCTCACGGGCCTCGTCCCCGACTCCGGCTGCAGACAGACCTTGTGCGGACTCCTACGAGAGCCGGACTCCGCCCACAACTCCGACCGCAAGCAGACTCCGCCCGGACTCCTACGGGAGCCGGGCTCCGTCACCAACTTCAACTGCAAGGAAGACTCCGTCCGGACTCCTATGGGAGCCGGGCACCGTCGCCAGCTTCAACTGCAAGCAGACTCCGCTCGGACTCCTACGGGAGCCGGGCTCCGTCACCAACTTCAACTGCAAGGAAGACTCCGCCCGGACTCCTACGGGAGCCGGGCTCCGTCGCCAACTTCGATCGCTGGTAAGCTTCGTCCGGACTTCGCCCCTGACTTTAATTGCAGAAAGACTCCGCCCGGACCCCTACAGGAGCCGGGCCTCGTCCCCGACTCCGGCTGCAGACAGACCTCATCCGGACTCCTACGGGAGCTGGACTCCGCCCACAACTCCGACCGCAAGCAGACTCCGCCCGGACTCCTACGGGAGCCGGGCTCCGTCACCAACTTCAACTGCAAGGAAGACTCCGTTTGGACTCCTACGGGAGCCGGGCTCCGTCGCCAGCTTCAACTGCAAGCAGACTCCGCCCGGACTCCTATGGGAGCCGGGCTCCATCACCAACTTCAACTGCAAGGAAGACTCCGCCCGGACTCCTACGGGAGCCGGGCTCCGTCGCCAACTTCGACCGCTGGTAAGCTTCGTCTGGACTTCGCCCCTGACTTTAATTGCAGGAAGACTTCGCCCGGACCCCTACGGGAGCCGGGCCTCGTCCCCGACTCCGGCTGCAGACAGACCTCGTCCGGACTCCTACGGGAGCCAGACTCCGCCCACAACTCCGACCGCAAGCAGACTCCGCCCGGACTCCTACGGGAGCCGGGCTCCGTCACCAACTTCAACTGCAAGGAAGACTCCGCCCGGACTCCTATGGGAGCCGGGCTCCGTCGCCAGCTTCAACTGCAAGCAAACTCCGCCCGGACTCCTACGGGAGCCGGGCTCCGTCACCAACTTCAACTGCAAGGAAGACTCCGCCCGGACTCCTACAGGAGCCGGGCTCCGTCGCCAGCTTCAACTGCAAGCAGACTCCGCCCGGACTCCTACGGGAGCTGGGCTCCGTCACCAACTTCAACTGCAAGGAAGACTCCGTCCGGACTCCTATGGGAGCCAGACTCTGTCGCCTACTTCGACCGCTGGTAAGCTTCGTCCAGACTTCGCCCCTGACTTTAATTGTAGAAAGACTCCGCCCGGACCCCTACGGGAGCCGGATCTGGTCTCCGACTCTGGCTGCAGACAGACCTCGTCCGGACTCCTACAGGAGCCGGACTCCGCCCATAACTCCGACCGCAAGCAGACTCCGCCTGGACTCCTACAGGAGCCGGGCTCCGTCGCCAACTTCGACCGCTGGTAAGCTTCATCCGGACTCCTACGGGAGCCGGACTTTGCCCCTAACTTTAATTGCAGGAAGACTCCGCCCGGACCCCTACGGGAGCCGGGCCTCGTCCCCGACTTCGGCTAAAGGAAGACTTCGTCCGGACTCTTACGGGGGCCAGACTTCGGGCTCCTCTCAAATGGATAGCTAACCACCCCTCTCCGCCAGACGCTCCAGCCGAGCTTCAGCCGACAGATCTGCACTCCCTGGCGTGACGCTGCAACGGCCACGATCCTGCTCCACTTCCTGCGACGGATTCCGCGTGGCTCCATTACTCCCTGACAGACCGCTATGATACCCACGATCCTGCTCCACTTCCTGCAACGGATACCGTGCGATTCTTCCATCCTCTGGCAAGTCGCGACAACGGACGCCGCTCCACTCCCTGCGGCAGACTCCACGTGGCGCACTTCGGTGATAGCCACGGGTCTACTCCACTACTCTTCGCAACAAACTCCGTCTGACCCTGGGCGACCCACTACCAGACAGTTACAGACATCGCTATCAGTCTGTTACTCCCTCCACCTATAAAAGGGGGGACCCCAGATACGTTATTCTCTAAGCACTCATTTTTACCTAGAAACTCTGCTAAAATTTTCGTTCGAGCACTCCATTCTTGTTGATGCAGAGAACGGACTTGAGCGTCAGAGGGTCTTGCCGGAGCAACCCCACCTCCGGTTGAGACTTCTTTTGCAGGTCCCGACGGCGACCGCGACTCCCTCGACTCCAGCTTCTCCGGCGCAGGCGGATTTTTGCACCAACAGGATTGACGCTAGAGGAAGGGGCTGTGTCTTCGCAGTACCCTTGTTCTTAAAGGAGCGCTCAACGGAACCGTCTCTGGTTATCTTCTCCGACATCCGCTCCTCCTTCCTCCCACTGGGTCCGCGCCCAATGTCTTCTCGCGAAATGTCCACGCGGCGACCCACGGCCCTCGCAGCCATATCTCGGGCCCCGATCTCGCCTCTGGTTTCTCAGGCCCCACATCCTCCGGCAATGGTCGCCAACATGGAGCGGTCGGACGATCAGCCTCCGACGGATTTCGCCAACACCATCTCAGGAGGATCCCGGCAAGAAGCAATCGACGCACTGACCGTACTCCCCAAGCGACAAAAGATCGAGGAGCCCATAACCTTTACTGAAGAAGACGCTCAGGGAGTTCAGTTCCCTCACAACGACGCGGTTGTAGTTTCTTTGAATATAGCAAATTATGACGTCCGCCGCATCCTTGTCGACAATGGAAGTTCGGCCGACATTTTATTCTACGACGCTTTTTCAAGAATGTCCATCCTTGACGGCCATTTGAGGTCGATTAGCTCACCTCTGGTAGGGTTTACTGGTGATGCTGTTCCTACGGAGGGAATCATAGCTTTGACTGTGGCCGCGGGTCAATATCCAAGGAAATCTAGGGCTCTGGTGAATTTCCTGATGGTGAAGGCGCCGTCGGCCTACAACGCAATTCTTGGCCGACCCGGCCTCAATGCTCTCCGAGCCATCGTATCGACCTACCATTTGAAGTTGAAATTCCCCACCAGCCAGGGGATCGGAGAGGTCCGAGGAGACCAAGCCCTGGCCAGACATTGCTACAACATAGCCTTGCAAAGAAGCGATCAGTCTGACCCCTATCCAGTTGACGGGTTGGATGTCCGCGACGACCTCACTGAAGAGAGGGGCGGCCCAATTGAAGATCTGGTGCCGATCCCTCTGAACGACGGGAACGAGGAGCATGTGGCGATGATCGGCTCCAACCTGGGGGAGGAGGTGCGGACGCGTCTCATCAATTTTCTGTGAAAGAATGCGGATATTTTCGCTTGGATTCCAGCAGACATGCCGGGGATTGACTCGGAAGTTATGGAGCACCGTCTGGCCGTCGATCCAAAGCATCGACCGACGAAAGAGAAAATTCGAGGTCATGCACCAGAGAGGCAGAAGGCGATAGCCGAAGAAGTGGACAAACTCCTCAAGGCCGGATTCATTAGGGAAGTCAATTATCCTGATTGGATTTCCAACGTTGTCCTAGTTAAAAAGGCAAACGGCAAGTGGAGGATGTGCATAGACTTCAAAAAGCTGAATAAGACCTACCCGAAGGACAGCTATCCCCTTCTCAGAATCGATCAACTGGTGGACGCGACCTCTGGCCACGAGCTCCTTACCTTTATGGATGCATTCTCCAGTTATAATCAAATCAGGATGGTGCCGGAAGACGAAGAAAAGACCGCTTTCATTACTAACTGTGGCCTTTACTGTTACAAGGTCATGCCTTTCGGCCTAAAAAATACAGGCGCAACCTACCAACGGTTGGTGAACAAAATCTTCAAGGAGCAGATCGGCCGCAATATGGAGGTCTACGTGGACGATATGCTCGTAAAAAGCAGATCTTTCATGGATCACGTCGCCGACCTCAAGGAGACCTTCGACGCTCTCCGAAAATATAGAATGAAGTTGAACCCGACTAAATGTGCTTTCGGGGTAGCCTCGGGAAAGTTCCTGGGCTTCATGGTGTCGGAGCGCGGGATTGAGGCCAATCCAGAAAAAATTTGCGCCATCCAGGAGATGACCGTCCCGAAGTCGATAAAGGAGGTCCAACGCCTTACAAGGAGGGTAGCAGCCCCGAATCGCTTTGTCGCAAGGTCGGCCGAACGGTGCCTACCCTTCTTTCAAATCCTCAAGCAGCCGAAGAACTTCTGTTGGACCTCTGAGTGCCAACGGGCGTTCGAAGAATTGAGGAGCTACCTTGGCTCACCCCCGCTGCTGGCGAGGCCGGAGCCTGACGAGGAACTGTTTTTATACCTGGCGGTCTCTCCTATGGCTCTCGCGGCAGTCCTTGTCAAAGAAGAAGCAAAAGTCCAACGGCCAATCTACTACGTCAATCGCGTGCTAAGAGACGCCGAGACCAGGTATACCAAATTAGAAAAACTGACTTACGCCCTGTTAATTGCAGCCCGGATGCTCCGACCCTATTTTCAAGGGCACACCATAACACTGCTCACTAACCAACCGATCAAGGCGATTCTACACCGGGCGGATGCCTCAGAGAGAACGGCAAAATAGGCGATCGAGCTCACAGAATTCGACATCAACTATCGACCCAGGCCGGTAGTGAAGGCCCAGATATTGGCGGATTTCATAGTGGAGTGTACTATCCCGGAGGAGGCCGAACTTGAACAGGGCAAAATTGACAACCTGAAACCCCGGCCGAACTCCCCCAAAGAAAAAGCAAATCCCTCTGATTGCTCTTGGGCCCTCTATGTGGATGGTTCTTCTAACATGTCGGGTGCAGGTGCGGGCCTGATCTTGATCAGTCCGGAGGGAATTGTCGCGGAGTACGCTCTGCGCTTCGAGTTTCCCGCAACGAACAACGGAGCGGAATATGAAGCTCTAATCACAGGACTGAGGATCGCCAAAGAGCTGGAAATAGATCGGCTCCGGGTCCACAGCGACTCTCAGTTAATAGTGGGACAAGTCAACGAAAACTACGAGGCGCGGGAGGACAGCATGGCTAAATATCTGGAAAAGATAAAAGAGCTCATCCCCGCCTTCGGCAGCCTTGACATCAGGTAGATTCCGAGGTTGGAAAATACCAGGGCCGACCTTCTCTCCAAGCTGGCAACGCTGGCTCCGACCGAATTACCCAAAGGTGTTCTCTTTGAAGTACTTAAGTGCCCGAGTACGAAAGAATCACGACCTGTTATGGAAATTGACTATGAGCCCAGCTGGATCGACCCACTAATAACATTTCTCAGAGACGGGGTTCTCTCCCAAGATGCGAAAGAAGCTCGGAAGCTCCGAAATCAAACCTCCCGATACATCCTCTATGAAGGCAAATTGTACAAGAGATCATACTCTTTGCCCCTCTTAAAATGTCTCCGGCCTTCGGAAGCCAACTACGCTTTGTGGGAAGTGCATGAAGGAATCTGTGGAAACCATCTGGGGGCTAGATCTTTATCCCACAAGTTGCTCCGCCAAGGATATTACTGGCCGACAATGCATCATGATTCGATTGAATATGTCAGAAAGTGCGATCGATGCCAGAAATATGCCAACATCCAGAGACAGCCCGTCACCGAGCTCACACCCTTAAGTGCCCCATAGCCTTTTGCGCAGTGGGGGATGGACATCCTTGGCCCCTTTTCCATGGCATCGAGGCAGAAAAAGTTCCTCCTTGTAGCAATCGACTACTTCACCAAATGGGTTGAAGCCGAACCACTAGCAAAAATCACAGAAGCAAAAGTGCAAGATTTCGTCTGGAAGTCAATCGTGTATAGGTTCGGTCTGCCTAGGGCCCTAATCACTGATAATGGACGGCAATTCGCGGGAGCAAAATTCGTCGGATTCTGCGAAGATCTGAACATCTCCCACAACTTCACATCAGTAGCCCATCCTCAGGCGAACGGCGAAGCTGAGGTAACTAACAGAACCCTTCTGTAGGGGATTAAGACAAGGCTCGAGAAAGCAAAGGAAACTTGGGCGGACAAACTTTATCATGTATTGTGGGCATATCGAACTACCCAGAGACTGCCCACAGGGGAGACCCCCTTTGCTTTAGCCTTCGGTACGAAGGCCGTCATCCCAATCGAGCTTAAACTCCCGTCGGCATGAGTCGTAGCATTCGACGAACATCAAAATTCGCAAGGTCTTAAAGCCAACCTCGACCTGCTGGAGGAAAGGCGGGAGATAGCTCAGGTTCGAATGGCAGCCTACAGACAGAAAGTCGCTCGCTACTACAACTCTCGAGTCAGGAACAAAGTCTTTAGAGCAGGAGATCTAGTGCTTCGACGAGCCGCTGTCTCACAATCTCAGGATCGAGGGAAGCTCGCCCCAAACTGGGAAGGTCCGTATGAGGTCAAAGAAGTAGTCCGATCCGGAACTTATTATCTTAAGGAGCTCGAAGGAACCGACCTCCCGCGACCATGGAGCTCGGAGAACTTACGGATGTACTACCAATAATGTCATTTTGGTTAAAAGTTGTATATCTACATGTCTTTGGCACTATCCTACATCTACAGGACAATTCAAATAAATTGTATCAGGAGTGACAGGGGAACCCCGTTTCGGCAAAGTCGAAGGCCCGGTTCCTTCTAGATCGGATGGAGGGAGAGGCCCTGCAACACCTATATGCGCCCCCAAAGCCCTGATAGGGACAGTAGGAGAACCTCGCCCTAACTTGAGCAAAGTGGAAGGCCCGGTTCCTTTTAGACCGGATGGGGGGAGAGGCCTTGCAACGCCCATATGTGCCCCCACAGCCCTGATAGGGACAGGAGGAGAACCTCGCCCTAACTTGAGCAAAGTCGAAGACCCGATTCCTTTTAGACCGGATGGGGGGAGAGGCCCTGCAACGCCCATATGCGCCCCCACAGCCCTGTTAGGGACAGGAGGAGAACCTCGTCCTAACTTGAGCAAAGTCGAAGGCCCGGTTCCTTTTAAATCGGATGGGGGGAGAGGCCCTGCAACGCCCATATGCGCCCCCACAGCCCTGTTAGGGACAGGAGGAGAACCTCGCCCTAACTTGAGCAAAGTCAAAGGTCCGGTTCCTTTTAGACCGGATGGAGGGAGAGGCCCTGCAACGCCCATATGCGCCCCCACAGCCCTGTTAGGGACAGGAGGAGAACCTCGCCCTGACTTGAGCAAAGTCGAAGGCCCGGTTTCCTTTAGACTGGATGGGGGGAAAGGCCCTGCAACGCCCATATACGCCCCCACAGCCCTATTAGGGATAAGAGACGAACCTCACCCTAACCAGAGCTGAACCTTGTTACGACAGAAATAAGGAAAGAACCTCGCCCCGACATCAATTAAGATCTGGTCATTCAAGACCAAATGAGAAAAAGGGGGACCTTCACCAGCGGCCCCTTCGTGATAAAACTCCGTTCGGACTCCTGCGGGAGCCGGACTTCACCCTCGACTCTGATTATAAGAAGGCTCCGAGAACCGAACTCCATCTCCGACCACAACTGTAGAAAAACTTCATCCGGGCTCCTACAGGAGCCGAGCTTCATCCTCGACTTCGAACGCTGGTAAGCTCCGTCCGGACTCCCACGGGAGCCGAATTTTGCCTGACTTCAATTACAGGTAGACCCCCTTCGGACTCCCACGGGAGCCAGACCTCGCCCCGACTTCACCTGCGGGAGCCGAACTCCCGCAGCCCCACCAAAAAAAAAAAAAGGGAGAAGAGAGAGGAGAAGGGAATACCACAATAACAACGGTAAAGGAAAAAGTTCGACGGACAATGATTCGACATAAAGTACGGACGAGGTAACAAAATCACCTTCTCATTTTTTCGACTAACAAGATGTACGTTACAAGACCCGGAGGGCCAGAAAAGAATACATTATTACAAGACTCGAGAACATGGCTTGGAAGGGATACACCGGAGGCCACTTCAAGCTGCAAACTTCTCTTCCCATTTCTGTCCTTCCCAGCCGTATTTTTCAGTGCGTGTGACAAGCCTATCGGCTCTCGCCCCCACCTTGTTCCGCTCCACCTTCGAAATTTCAACCCTAGGGGGAAAAGGATGGGATAGATTCCAGGGGACAGTGAGGGCAACGACAGCAGCGATGACGACCTGTTTCAAGAAGAACCGGAGTTACCCCGGAGGCAGCAATGGCGTCGGTAATATGTGCCACCACCGAATGCTCCAGACAACCATCGTCCTAAGCATTCCGACAAGGTCGGCATGCGCTACTTCCACCATCCCCGCAACAAGTTTCGCTGCCCCACCATCGACGCCGACCGCTTCTGATCCCTCGGCCCCGACGACATCAAGGATCTCGCCACAGCTTGTGACGACAGCTCCGCCCTCTTAACCGGTGTCACCCCGTCCTGCTACTCCAAAATTCTCAGGCAGAACCCCCTCACCGATTGTCCCCGTTATTAAACCCCTGTTGTTGAAGGAATTCTTCCTCGAGCCCCCTTTAAAGCGACGGAAACCCTCAGCGGCAGCTCGACAACCGGAGAACTCGCAGACTGCTATTCTCCTCCTTGCGCTCTTCCAAGTCTGGGGCATCCTCTGGAGGTTGGCCTCCGGGGCGGAGGCCCTGGCAGGGGAACCCCTTAGAGAGGAATCGGGAGGGGACTGAAGATGGCAGAGAGACGACAAAGACCAGCATGGAGGATGCTCGGAGGTGGAAGGGGCACCGATAGAGTAGCTGAGTGACTGAGCTCTCAGGCGAAAGAAAAATATCGTCCTTTAGGCGAGGTATGGCCCCTGGAGGAGGGGTGGGGGGTTTAAATAGGCAACGGAGCCTGACGCAATTATGGTGGCAGGTGCCCCTGGGCCAACCAATGCCCACCACGTGTCCCACTCGTCGCGACCTGGAGTTGACCGTTCGCAAACTTTCATGGCATGGCGCTTGGGATCACGTCCTGGTGGGAGTTCCGAAAAGGCTCTTCGGGTCGCCCTAATCGAGAAAAGGCTCCAGCATGCGCGCATTAAATGCCAGCACATCTGGAGGTGGTCGTACACAGGATTCAAGGGGACAACTTCGGCTATGCAAACCTCTCTGTACTTCCTTCATTCGAATTTCAAACTCGAAAGTAGGGGGATTGGTGTTGGGTATAAAATACCCTCAGCCGAAGTTCTCAACGGGATTAACCCTCACGGGCCTCATCCCCGACTCCGACTACAGACAGACCTCGTCCGGACTCCTACGGGAGCCGAACTCCGCCCATAACTCCGACCGCAAGTAGACTCCGCCCGAACTCCTACGGGAGCCGGGCTTCGTCACCAACTTCAACTGCAAGGAAGACTCCGCCCGGACTCCTACGGGAGCCGGGCTCCGTCGCTAGCTTCAACTGCAAGCAGACTCCGCCCGGACTCCTACGGGAGCCGGGCTCCATCACCAACTTCAACTGCAAGGAAGATTCCGTCCGGACTCCTACGGGAGCCGGGCTCCGTCGCCAACTTCGACCGCTGGTAAGCTTCGTCCGCACTTCGCCCCTGACTTTAATTGCAGGAAGACTCCGCCCAGACCCCTACGGGAGCCGGGCCTCATCCCCGACTCCGGCTGCAGACAGACCTCATCCGGACTCCTACGGGAGCCGGACTCCGCCCATAACTCCGACCGCAAGCAGACTCCGCCCGGACTCCTACGGGAGCCGGGCTCCATCACCAACTTCAACTGCAAGGAAGACTCCGTCCGGACTCCTACGGGAGCCGGGCTCCGTCGCCAGCTTCAACTGCAAGCAGACTCCGCCCGGACTCCTACGGGAGCCAGGCTCCGTCACCAACTTCAACTGCAAGGAAGACTTCGCCCGGACTCCTACGGGAGCCGGGCTCCATCGCCAACTTTGACCGCTGGTAAGCTTCGTTCGGACTTCGGCCCTGACTTTAATTACAGGAAGACTCCGCCCGGACCCCTACTGGAGCCGGGCCTCGTCCCCGACTCCGGCTGCAGATAGACCTCGTCCGGACTCCTACGGGAGCCGGACTCCGCCCACAACTCCGACCGCAAGCAGACTCCGCCCGGACTCCTACGGGAGCCGGGCTCCGTCACCAACTTCAACTGCAAGGAAGACTCCGCCCGGACTCTTACGGGAGCCGGGCTCCGTCGCCAGCTTCAACTGCAAGCAGACTCCGTCCGGACTCCTACGGGAGCCGGGCTCCGTCACCAACTTCAACTGCAAGGAAGACTCCGCCCGGACTCCTACGGGAGCCGGGCTCCGTCGCCAGCTTCAACTGCAAGCAGACTCCGCCCGGACTCCTACGGGAGCCGGGCTCCGTCACCAACTTCAACTACAAGGAAGACTCCACCCGGACTCCTACGGGAGCCGGGCTCCGTCGCCAACTTTGACCGCTGGTAAGCTTCATCCGGACTTCGCCCCTGACTTTAATTGTAGAAAGACTCCATCCGGACCCCTACGGGAGTCGGGCCTCGTCCCCGACTCCGGCTGCAGACAGACCTCGTCCGGACTCCTACGGGAGTCGGACTCCGCCCACAACTCCGACCGCAAGCAGACTCCGTCTGAACTCCTACGGGAGCCGGGCTCCGTCGCCAATTTCGACCGCTGGTAAGCTTCGTCCGGACTCCTACGGGAGCCGGACTTCGCCCCTAACTTTAATTGCAGGAAGACTCCGCCCGGACCCCTACGGGAGTCGGGCCTCATCCCCGACTCCGGCTAAAGGAAGACTTCGTCCGGACTCTTACGGGGGCCAGACTTCGGGCTCCTCTCAAATGGATAGCTAACCACCCCTCTCCGCCAGACGCTCCAGCCGAGCTTCAGCCGACAGATCTGCACTCCCTGGCGTGACGCTGCAACGGCCACGATCCTGCTCCACTTCCTGCGACGGATTCCGCGCGGCTCCATTACTCCCTGACAGACCGCTATGATGCCCACGATCCTGCTCCACTTCCTGCAATGGATACCGCGTGATTCTTCCATCCTCTGGCAAGTCGCGACAACGGACGCCGCTCTACTCCCTGTGGCAGACTCCACGTGGCGCGCTTCGGTGATAGCCACAAGTCTACTCCACTACTCTTCGCAACAAACTCAGCCTGACCCTGGGCGGCCTACTACCAAACAGTTACAGAGATCGCTATCAGTCTGTTACTCCCTCCGCCTATAAAAGGGGGGACCCCAGATACGTTATTCTCTAAGCTCTCATTTTTACCTAGAAACTCTGCTAAAATTTCCGTTCGAGCACTCCATTCTTGTTGATGCAGAGAACTGACTTGAGCGTCGGAGGGTCTTGCCGGAGCAACCCCACCTCCGGTTGAGACTTCTTTTGCAGGTCCCGGCGGTGACCGTGACTCCCTCGACTCCAGCTTCTCCGGCGCAGGCAGATTTTTGCACCAACATCGACCATGATTGCCTCATATGAAGGATACGAAGATTCTCTCTCCACTTTCTCTCTCTACTTTCTCTCTTTAAAATTTTCTCTCTCTTCATGAATTTTCTCTCTCTAGAAGTCTTATGGATCAGTGGAGAATCCAGATACTTAGACAAATCTTAATTTTGGTTAATCTTAAGAGAGATCCTAGATTTGTGTTATTATGATCGATTATTGAGTAATTTTCTCCATATATGATTTTTATATTTGATCAGGGTTATGAAGAGATGATTGTCTGCATATGATTTTAAGTAGAATATTTTATTAAAAAAATTTATAAATTAAAGAAGAATATAGATTTTTATGCTTGGATCAGTCATCGGTAAAGATAAGAATCTCTGTACATGATCACCATTATATATATGCTATTTTACTGTTGGTCTTGCATTATTGGTTTTGCATCATCGAATTTGAGATCGATGAATTTATTATATTTGAGATATTGTTATTTGATTTTGAGCATGAGTATGTTATGTCAATATATATGTATCAGAGATTGATGGCATGATTATATGGATATGACATATCTGAATTGATCATAATGCAAGTTGGAATTGATTTGATGAAATCAACACATAATGATTAAATGAAAAAAAAGAAATATATGGTATGGACTAGCCTTGTCATGTGGAACAGCCGGCCAGGAGCTTATGCCTGGGACAGCCCGCCAGGAGTTTATGCCTGGGACAGCCCCCACTGGCTTACAAGTGGATCAGTCGGCCAGGAGCTCATGCCTGGAACAGCCTGCTAGGAGCTTATACCTGAGACAGCCTCTCACGGGCTTTCGTACGTGGGACAGCCGGCTAGGAGCTCATCCTGGGACAGCCTTGAAAGGCTTTTAAGTGGACATTGATTCGGATGATGATTAAGATATAGACTTGGTTAGTCCGGAACCAGAAAGAAAAGGTTAAAAAAGAAAAAGATCATGTGATTATGAAAAGAGAAATGAAAGATAAGACATGAAACAATTGTTGAACAAAAGTGTTTCACCTGTTAATATATGATGATACATCTATTTTAATAGGACAAAAAATTTATGAATATTTGCATTATTCTGGACATTGAACATGAAATTTTATATTTTATTGCTTATCCTTATTTTCAGACTATATTACTATATCAGTATGATATGAGAATTCTTACTGGGCTATAAAGCTCATACCCTTTAATCTTTCTTTTTCTTCTCAGAGTTACAGCACGCTTATGATTGGCTATGGTATGGATTTGTGAGTGAGCGGATGCATAGATAGAGTACCGTTGATACTCGATCAGAGGATTGAAGGAATGTTAATTGTAATTATACAAGTTTTATGAATTATTATTGAAATTAAATATTATGGTTGATAAGGTTGTAATGATTTAATTTGGCCTTGCATATTCTTTAGGACTTGCTCTAAGGAGTATGCGGCCATCACGTATCCGATCAGGATATTGGATTCGGGGCGTGACATATGTTCAAATATTTTTAATTAGATATCACTGTAACCGGTTTCCAATAGTTAGAATTGATCAGCCCATACATGACATGTCCTACCTTTAATTGTAGGCAGAGGCAACTATGAATTTATCGTGCAAATAAAGAAAAGTAAGCACAACTGTAAGCACACAAGATGATCAAATGCTTAAGAGAGGTTTATTTTGTAAATTTATAAATTCTGATAAATATATGACTAAGTTTCATACTACATGTGTTATCGAAGCAAAACTTAACCAGCTCTAAACCTAGACTAAATGGAACAGATGCAATGACCTCTTGCATAATTAAAGTGATACCTACAATCATTTATAAAGAATATCCAGAAAAATACTCCATAATTTTTTATAAAAATATATTATTTTTTGAGGATAGAGGTCTAAGTCAAAATTTTGTATTTTATTCACATTTTTTGAGAAAAATGGTACATGAGCAGCACCATTTTAATAGCTTAAGGATATAAAAAGACTATAGGCGGTAAGGTAAAGGATCTTCACCCTCAAAATGAAGGGGAAAAAGAAAAAATAAATGGAGAAGAATTGGCTGATATTCTCTGTATTATTCCTATTGATTCGAATCCAATTTTGAACTTCAGAAAAATCATGATATGCCACTGCAGATGGCAACTTTGGAACTTGAGAAATTAAAGAGTATTTCAAAGACAAAATAGCACCACCACAAACGCTATGCCACATGAATTCATCACCACTGGGAGATGATTGACACTACAATTTGGAAGCATGAGAATATTCTTGGCTCAACGAGCCCTCCAAATTTGATCGCTTTTCTAGTGAAATCCTTGGTTCTGGATTTTTAATTAGAGATTGATGAGGAAAGATTCTATACATTAAAGCCATTCACCTAATTAAACACTTAGTTATGAACCATTTGGGAGGAAATGAAGATGGATTGTTGCTGCTTAAAAGCCTCAAGAGTTTGGTTTAAGGGCAATGGATTAACAACACTAGATATTCAAGTAGGATTTTTGTCTATTAAAATTGTCAAAATTCAGCTCATTACAGAATCTTGGATGGTAGAGCTACTATATATTGCATATAAAATCTTAGTATATCAGCTTATTATAGGACCTTGAATATCACAACTACTACAATTGCATGTAGATTCTTAATATATCAACTCATATCAATCTGCAAAGAATATGGGATCTAGTTGTCATATTCACATTTAGTATTCATAGTAAATCATGAAATTTTACTCTCTAGTATCTCTCCCATAGTCATGAAATTTTATCATGTTATATATCTGATCCCTAAAGTCAAAGAACTCAACTTGTATATAAGTACACTAGTGCGATGAATATGGTAAGCAATTCAAAGTTCATTTTCAATACAGATTTTTCATTCTCCACTACATACGAAATCGGTTCTGATTCCCTAGCCCTTACTCTTAAAAATAAATAAATAAATCAAACACTAGATGTTTAGATAGCCATAATCATCAACTGCTCATAGATATATTCTTGAAGATGATCGACAAGGCAATTCCAATTCTTTCTTGCATGATGTGTTTGAAGTAGAGGTAACCAAACAATTTACTGGCTGATTGTGTCCAATTTTAATTTTACTTTCACATTTGATGCTGTTGCGGCCAATCTCCTCGTCGTCTGGTCGTCGGGAACGAGCGCCTGCAAAAGAAGTCCGCACTGACCGGAGGTGACTCCAGCGGAGACCCTCCGACGGTCAAGTCAGAGAGAAGACTAGGCAACAGTAAAAAAAAATCAAAGAGCTCAACGAGAGAGGGTGAGAGCGAGAGCTCGAGAGGAAAAGTTCAAGGGTTTCGAAAAGACCTCATCAGCACTGTTGCCTTCTCCGGTTTATAGTGGAGCGCGGCATGGCGCCGTCATTAATGGCGCAGACAATGGAAGAATTGTCAAATCACCAAGGACTGTCAGAGTCACCGTGAGGTTGTCAAATCGCCGTGGGGCTGTCAAATCGCTAGGGTTGACCCATGCCTTAGGTGGGATAATGCCCCAAGGCGGCTGTGCCGCATGCCGTTGTCAGGATCGACAGTCTCCAGCAGTCGTACGGTGTTTGAAGGAGCCCACCGACTATAGGTCGGCGGCTGGTTGAGGGGCGTCGGGTGGAAATACGGAGATCCTCCGACAGTCAGTCGGGCGCGTTGTGAGAGTCGGACATCGAGCTCCATAGTTCGACCGATCGAGAGCGAAGAAGGTCTGTCCGACCGACGTATACTCGGTCGGTCGATGACGGCAGCCGTCGGTCGGCAGAGTCGGGCGTTGGTCAAGTAGGCCCGATGGTGAGTCGGCGTGAGGGGGACCGGTCGGTATATCCCAACAGTTGCCCCCTCCACTCCTGAGTTTGATGTCGTGTTGGCTCGCGTGAACATGTGGGCGACGGCTTCGGACGAAAGGAGTGGTTTTCCGTCACGTCTTGCCCCGACTCTGGAGATCGCATTAACGAACAATCCGATGTCGGTCGTCTCGACAGTAGGTCGAGCCTGCACGTCGGGTCGGAGGTTGGCCAACCTCCGAACGTTGCTCGTCGACACGATCATTCTGCAGAGTCTGATAGTCGAGTAGCGTCCGACGTATTCAGATAGGATAACGATGGCAAGTCGAATATCCATTGTTCGGCCTTTGGTTGGGCATGCACGTCGGGACGTATGATAAACGGTGGCAAGCCGAATATCTTTCGATCGATCGTGACCAGGTTGGTATGTCGCAAGTCGAATATCCATCGACATAGCATGTCGAGTCGTATGATAGACGATGGCAAGCCGAATATCCTTCGACCTATCGTGACCGGATCGGTATGTTGCAAGTCAAATACCCGTTGCCCAGATCTTGGTCGGGCGGGTATGTCACGGTTGTCTTGGCATTTTGCCCTTTCATAGTCGAAGCTAAGTTGGCAAGTTAGCCAGCCGCATTGGTCGAAGCCCTTTGCCCTCAGAGGTGGGGGGCCGTCGTAGATATTCCGTCCCTTCGATCTTCGTCATAGAATTCGATGTGTCGTCAGCGATCGAAACGTAGATTGAGCCATTGGTTTGGCGATCGGCGATCAGTTCGACGATGGAGTCATAGATTCGGCGATCGATGATCGGTTCGACGATGGAGTCATAGATTCGGCGATCGGCAATCGGTTCGATGGAGTCATAGATTCGGCGATCGGCGATCGAGCCATTGGTTCGGCGATCGGCGATCAGTTCGACGATGGAGTCATAGATTCGACGATCGACGATCGAGCCATTGGTTCGGCGATCGACGATCAGTTCGACGATGGAGTCGTAGATTTGGCGATCGGTGATCGAGCCATTGGTTCGACGATCGGCGATTAGTTCGACGATCGGCGATTAGTTCGACGATAGAGTCGTAGATTCAGCGATCGATGATCGAGCCATTAGTTCGACGATCGGCGATCAGTTCGATGATGGAGTCGTAGATTCGGCGATCGATGATCGAGCCATTGGTTTGGCGATCGGCGATCAGTTCGACGATGGAGTCATAGATTCGACGATCAACGATCGAGCCATTGGTTCGGTGATCGGACCGCGTTGGTCGAGGCCTTTTGCCTTCAAAGGCGGAGGCTATCGCAGATATTCCACTCCTTCGATCTCCATCGTAGAATCTGCGTACGAGGAGTAGAGAGAGGAGTATAGGAGTCATACCTGGGGTGCGTCGGCCTTGGACTCCGCCATCGAGGCGACCTCAGGTTCCGTCGCGGGGGTGAAACCCGACGGTCGGTCGGGGGCCTGCTAGGCTCTACCGAGGCTCGATCCTTCCTTCGCTTCTCCTTCGGGCCCTTGGACTCGGTCAGGCACCGATCGGAAGCTCCTTCGTTCGCGCATATGTACTTGTACGCGCGCTCCAGCAGTTCGGCGTACGTCCGGAGGAGGATCTTATCCAAGGAGTATGTGAATCGGGATGCCCTCAGCCCCCGCTTCATAGCCGAAATGGCCATGTCTTCGTTGAGGTCCCGAACCTCAAGCGTGGTCACGTTGAATCGCGTCACGAAGTATCGGAGCATCTCATTTTCTCCCTGTTTGAGGGAAAAAAGGCTGTCCGAGATTCGTGGCGGCTTCCGGCTGGTGCTGAAGTGGGCCACAAAAGAGTGCTCGAGCTGCCCAAAGAAGTGGATACTTTCTGATCAAAGACTGGAGTACCAGGCCCTGGCAACTTTGCGAAGCATGGTGGGGAAGCCGATGCAAAAAAGAGCATCGGTCGCCCCTTGGATCGTCATGAGAGCCTTATAGCTCTCCAGGTAGTCAACTGGGTCGGTGGAGCCGTCATAAGGCTCCACGTGTGGCATCTTGAACCGACTGGGGATCGGTTCGTCGAGGATGAGTCGGAAAAGAGGTTGGGTGGTCTGAAAGTCAACGTCGTTTGAGGACTTCTGTCCGTCCACCTGCAACTGGACAAGCCGACGATCGATTTCTTCGAACCTGTATTCGTAGTCGTCGATCCGTCGGTGCTGAGAGACCCCGGGGGTGGAGTCTCTCGATGAATCCGAGAGGGAGGCGGACGGTGTTCGCGGCCGCTTCTCCTTCCTCGCTCGTTCGAGCTGAGAGGGAGATGACCGTCGAGACCGATGGATGTCATGCCGCGGCCGCCCCTCCTCCTCTCGATGGGAGCCCTGTAGCAGGTGCTCCCGAGGAGGTGACGAAGACCGACGCGGGCGTCGGCGGCTGCTCTTAGAGGGCATCGAACGTGCCGCCGGTTGCTCTACTGGCGAGGGCGGCAACCGGATTGGTTGTTGCTGAAGGCTTTTGACCGCATCTGTCAGTACGGTCATCTGCCGCATGATCACCGCGATCTGTACCTCCGTGGTCACCGCGGGATGCGGAGAGCTAAGTTCCGCCATGGAGGGTGGAGGAGAGGCCTCTTTCCGACGGAAAGAGCGCCTCGCCGATCAGGTGACCCTCGACCACTGAGCTCTTGTTCTTGTCATCTTAATAGATGTTTCGAGTTTCGTGGGGGTTGTAATCCCTGTCGCTGTCATCCCCCTACCTGGCACGTCAAAACCTGTTGCGGCCAATCCCCTCGTCGCCTGGTCGTCGGGAACGAGCGCCTGTCCGCACTGACCAGAGATGACTCCGACGGGGACCCTCCGATGGTCAAGTCAGAGAGGAGACTAGGCAACAGTAGAAAAGAATCAAGGAGCTCAACGAGAGAGGGTGAGAGCGAGAGCTCGAGAGGAAGAGTTTAAGGGTTTCGAAAAGACCTCATCAGCACTGTTGCCTTCTCCGGTTTATAGTGGAGCGCGGCATGGCGCCGTCATTAATGGCACAGACAATGAAAGAATTGTCAAATCACCGAGGACTGTCAGAGTCACCGTGAGGTTGTCAAATCGCTAAGGTTGACCACGTCTTAGGTGGGATAATGCCCCAAGACGGCTGTGCCGCATACCGTTATCAGGATCGACAATCTCCAGCAGTCGTATGGTGTTTGAAGGAGCCCACCGACTATAAGTCGACGGCTGGTTGAGGGGCATCGGGTGGAAACCCGGGGACCCTCCGACAGTCAGTCGGGCGCGTTGTGGGAGTCGGGCATCGGGCTCCATAGTTCGGCCGATCGAGAGTGAAGAAGGTCTGTCCGACCGACGTATACTCGGTCGGTCGGTGACGGCAGCCGTCGGTCGGCAGAGTCGGACGTTGGTCAAGTAGGCCCGACGGTGAGTCGGTGTGAGGGGAACCGGTCGGTATATCCCAATAGATGCTATAATCCGTGCCTGAACCTGAACCCTTGACCTTTGCAATGGCTGGTGGATGTAGTTTTTAACTTTAACAAACGACAAGGCTTCACCTCCCTCTACCGAACAGGGAAAAATGGTGAAGAGTTCCATTTGCTTGTATGAACACGACCAGCTCCTCATGCAAAGAAATTTCTCAGAAGCTGCTTCCGTTGTCTCAAGATCATTCAAAGTATCGTATGCACTCTTCCAGACTTTTATGTATTTATTACACATCATATTGGGGTTGGGAAAGTTTTGGTTTTCAGCGTTTTGGTTTATATTGTTGCTGTAGATCAGCTTGAGTTGTCCATCCTTCACTGTGCATTACTCTTTACCGTTAATTTAATATTGTTATGGTTTCATACCAAAAAAAGGCATCATATTTGGCTGAGAAAGATGATAGACATGCATTGACTTGGCACTCATCATGCATCAAATCGGGTCCCATATAGAAGATGCTTTTATGGCCGATGAAGTAAATAATAAATAATGGAAATTTAATAAAGCATCGACGTTACGGCCTGAGAATCTTTGACAATGCCTAGAAAATCACTTCCCTGCCTGAAATTCAATACAAGCAATTGGTTAGGTTCTAGAACAAAGTTTGCACTAGGTCTGACCATGAATTTCTTTGCCAATTTAATTTTTATTAATTATTTGTTTGGATTAGATCGATGTAACATCCAATCAAAACAAAAACAGATCAAAATCAAAGGTGACAACTGTATATAATTAATCATCAATTTAATTGTTAACAATAATTTATAATTCTTGTGATCATTAGACAATCTAATATTGAATGAGTTGTTGATAATGCTTATACGTTGCCATATCTATTTTTTTTTTTTTTTCTCCCCTAACTTGATCTATTTTGGATATAATCAAGTAATCCAATGTACACATGTTATTTACTAATTTTATTTAAAATACTATACATCGTCTCCAATCAGAGAGAAAATAAATTAAACTAATAAATTTTGAATGCAGTCCTATCGCAATCAACTTGCAATCGCATGCCCATGCATTATTTATTTTTTTTATTAAAACAGTCACGATCTTGTTGGCATGTCCCTCTTCTTTTCCGATCTTACCATTCGCTGTCTTTGCCTATCAGCCGCAACCATCCAATAATAATATTCTTTCTAAGTTTAGTTCTCTTAATCTTATTCAAAGTACTATAATTTTTTTTTTTTTTGATATAGACAGACGATCAAATTAATCTAGTTCAAGAATAGTCTAAAAATTAAAAAATAAAATATCTTTCAAAACCTATAGATAGTCATTGTCCTGATATCATCTCCAGCCTCTGATGTGCTTAACAACAAAGGATATCATCCAATCTGCTGCACTGTTGGTCAGGACATTACAATGTACCCATGAATGACCCTTCAAATATTGTCAAAAAGAAGATAAGCCTCGAGGTATATAAATTCCTTTTAGATCCGGTTGATAATCGTCAGAGAATGCTTCTCAATAATTATTTTCTGCACCCGCAGTTTTCGAACCGCACAGATGACACCAATCCATACCGCATGAAGCTCCGCATTCGATACAGACGATGAGACTCCATACTATAATTATATCCCATTCAAAAAAATAATAATAATTAAACTAATAAGTTTTGAATTCAATCGTAATGCAATCAACTTCGAGGCCCATGCATTATTTATTTTAAAAAAAGCCACCATCTTGTTGGCATTTCACTCTTCTCTGTGACCTCACCGTTGGTTGTTTTTGCCTAACGACCCTAACCATCCAACAATAATATTCTCTGGGAATTTAATTCACCTAATTAGGGTCTATTTAGATAATCAAACCCAAAATCCCATGTAATTCATAGGTTTTTGTTTTGATGTAGTTCATAAGTTGGGTCGGTACAATCAGTCAAATCAAGCTGGATCCAAACGTCCAGACAATCCTTTAATTTTAGGCCCAATTATTTAAACAGATAATTAATTTTTTTAATTAGAGCTGACTAAATCAATGTACGGAATCAATAAAATATAAAATCAGATTAATTTCACGGGCTACAGCCTTGGATTCCTGCACCTAAGTATTTTTTTAAATATTTTAAACTGCTTGCTTGCTGGTTTAGTCCTGTCTCCGTTTCAACACCTGAAAGATCTTACGTCGCCGTTAACTTTTAGTCATTTATGCTTGAGGAAATTTTTTTTCTTAAAAAAAAAAAGGGAATCTCATCAAGGAATGCAGGAAAAAAAAAAGAATGGTAGAAGAAAGACGGCCAACCATCCAAGCTGCTGTCTGCCGTTCTATACGTAGATATAAGAGACAGCAGCTTGACATATCCCATCAGATCTAAAGGCGTCCGAGTTTGCGGTTGGTTCTCTATCCAAGATTCTAACTCCATCATTGGTATTTCATTGCCTTCCAGCGTTCCAATAGCTGTCCTTGAAAGCTTCCTTCAGTTCTTGGGTGTTATCTTCTCTACCTATACCAAAGCAGCCAACTTCGTCGGCAGGGTATGGTACCTCTCTTTTGCTCTTATCGTTGATTTCCGCTGAAGCCAGCAAGATCTTTTGGTTCCTATTCAGTTTTTTTGCCCCTCTTTTTAGCATATGTAAGTACAATCTTTAAACTTGATGGATTTGATTTGGAAGACCTATAAATGCTAATATCAGTTGGGCATCGAAGAACTGGAATAAGGGAACAGGTGAAAGGAAACTTATTATGAAATTAATGATGGAGAGTTTAGCATGTCTTATAATTTGGTTTATGGTAACTTCAAAAGATTTTTATGATTTATCGTTGACTAAAATTCTAAATTTATGTGGAAAAATTGTGCTGCCTGCTGTCTATTTGTCATTCTTATGGGGTTTTTGCTTCTTGTGCTTGTTTTTGCTTCCTGGGATGCCTGATCATGATGAAATCCTTGTGTCCTCAAAAGAAGGGAAAAATTATACATCCCTGAGTGCAAGCAGTAAATAGCAGCAGTGTTTCTGGTTTCCTTTTCTTTGGGAAAAACTTTTCTTGATTTTGTTTTTTTCATTATCTGAATTATGAATCGAACGTGTATATGGTGAAGATGAAGTAAAATACAGAATCAAGCTTGTCCCTTAAATATGCAATGATCCTTGAGATACACTTAACATGAGCTGAGAAAAGAGGAAGTGGAATGCACGATCAATGGTGGCCCTTAAAAATCTTGTGGCCCTTAAGACAACACTCCAATGGGCTCTATCAGGATCGTCACTAGGTCTACTCAGGGATCCTACGAGGTTGGCCGTGCTAGATCTTGTTTGACTTATTGTGTACATTTATTGCCAATCCTAGATTCTCCTAGTTGCTCATTAGGTTCAAAATGTTTGTCTTCAACCAATTACTACATTCTTCAGGAGTGCGCAAGCCTCCCTGCCTACTATCTTGCCTTTTAAATTTCCTGTTAGATTTAAGTTACCTTTCTAGATGACAACTAATGATAGAAATTTGCTTAGACTTTTCATCAAGTCTTTGTCGCTTGAAGTTATTTTCGATTTCTATCGTTTTTTGATGAACACATCTTTAGATGATCATCATGATAAGGATTGTTAAATTCTTTGCACTGGAGTGGTTACACCTCTTTCGTTCTCAACAAAAGTAATTAATGCTCCTAAGTATCCTTTATGGATTCTATGTCCTCTTCTACATCTTTGGTCATTCTAAGCTGTAAGAGCGAATACTCTTTAGTATTTATTTATTTACTTATTTGAGCAAACATGGTCGGATGAACTCTTACTCCGCAACTTTTGACCTTATCTTTTTTTTTTTTTTTTTTTTTGATATGAACGGGAGGTAGCAGAGCTACCCACATTTTATTAGAATAAAAGCTCAAAATTTATAGGTACAGATTCAAAGAGCAACAAGCTCTGCTTAGAACTCATTACAAAAAGAAGATTTATGGACAATAACAGAACCCATATCCCACCCAAAGAAGAAGTTTTATGGGCAAAACAAAACTCACATCTCACCCCAAAAAGAAGCTTTAGGGAGTGGGATGCAAGGGACTGCAATCTATTCCATAGATTTTGATGTTGCGCCTGAAACTTAGTAGAACCCAGATATCTCCAATCAAAAAAAGATTGGAACAGCTTCTGTAAGACTGAGAACATTGAATTCTTCTTATTTAGAAAGATGTGAGCATTTCTCTCCCTCCAAAACTTCCAACAAGCAGCTACAAAAAGTTGATGCCCCAACTTCTTTGCCAACTTGCCTTTGTTCTTCTCTCTCCAGCATGTCTAAAGATCAAGAAAGTTCACTGGTCTTTCTTTAAGATTCAGCTATAATTTTATGGTTGCCCAAATACTCCTTGCAAATAAGCAACGAAAGAAAAGGTGATTAATGGACTCAAAATTGGCACCACAAAAGCAGCAACTAGTACTAACATTCCAATCCTTCCAAGCAAGCATTTCACCAGTGTGTAATATGTTCTTGACTGCCAACCATAAAAACACTTTAACTTTCTCTGGGCTCGATATTTTCCAAATTATATTTTGAAAAGGGCATCTCAAACCATCAAAATTTAGAAACTTGTAAAAAGAATCAACGGTAAAAAGGCCATTGCATGAAAGCTTCCAAATAGGAACATTTGCAATACGAGATGGCATCGTAGAAGAGAGAAGGTTATACAATAACTAAAATCGATATGATTCATGCCTTGTCAAAGGACCCATCAACAGGACACACCACCTCAATGTGCTCATATTCCAAAATGATGCAACAGGCAAGTTAGACTTCAATATCCACATATAAAAATCATCAAAACTATAACAAAAAGAAATTGCATCAACCCAAGCATCTTCCCATAATCTAATTGACCTCCCGTTGCCGCATTTAAAAGCCACACAATTCCAAAAAGCCTCATTCTTCAAACTGATATCCTTCCAAATGGGAGATAGCCCCAAAGTCGACCTTCTTGATCTTATCTTAACCTATAAATATACTTTACCAACCAGCCAAGGTTGACTCTTGCTTAGGAGAATCTGTTTTTCGGGCAAATCCAAATTGATTTCCTTATTTGTCATTTTGTAAATAATTATATCAATGATCATTGCTTTGTCTTCAATTCATTGAGAAGTACATCTCAGATTAGTTCTACAGATCTAATTGCTTCCTGTGGACAACACCACGGTCTGATCCAGCAGATATCATTTTTAAATATATATCACGTTATATCTGGTTGATTTAGTCTACAAAAGATAAATTACTTTCATGCTGCAATAGAACAGAGTTATCTCACCTTTGGTTCCATTTCTTTTCCCATATAAAGCATCCCAGGATTTATGTTTTGGGAAAAACTTTGATGATTTCTTTCAATATATGAGCGGATTTCCAGAATGACAGGGGACTACCTTAACTCGTTAGACTCTACTTGAGGTAACATTAAGTTCAAAGTAGGGTATTCCCTTCATATAAGGAATATACATGGCGTATTAATTTCAGATGCAGTGGTGGCAACTCCTAATTGGTTGCCATAGGTATCTTCTTAGTTGACCTTGACTTTTTAGTTTGGGTTCATAAAATCATCCATTGGTGGTGAATGATAATTTGCCAAGTACACCTGTTTGATTGGCTAATCCCCTTTAAGTAAAGATAAAATTAGACCTTAATATTATTCATAACTACTTTCATTTCAGATGAAAACAAATATGGTTATTGCAATGACTAACATCAATTTCACTTTCATCATTATTAATTCAATTGGCCTCTGCTTGACTCTGATGCAGGTCATGGGCTTGTCTTGCTTGGCTCAGTGTGGAGCAGGAATGGGATCTGGACTTGGAAACGAAAGTGTAAAGTTCTTATGGAAACATTTGAAGTCCCGAGCAGGCTATCTTCTACATTACAAGAAGAAATTCAAGAAACTCAAAGAACGTTTTGAGCATTTAAAGAATGTAAGAAATGACATAAATCGATCTGTCGAGACAGCTAATAGGAGAGGCGAAGTGATCAAGGATGTAGTAACTGCATGGCTAGAGAAAGTGAATGAACTGGAGACAGAAGTTGGTAATATGGAGGAGGAGGTTGGACAGAACAAGAGATGTCTCAAGGGGTTTTCCCCCAACTGTCGTCGGCGCTATCAACTTGGCGAGGAGGCTACAAAGAAAAAGGCTGTTGTTGAGGGACTCCTTGAAGAAAGAAACTTTGATAGTGTATCTCAGCTTCCTCCTCCACCAACCATTGAGTCCATGCCGGTGGGTGATTTTATGGCCTTCAGCTCCACTAGAATCGCCATGGATCATGTTATGAATGCGATAGAAGATGAGAATAAGCACTTGATTGGAATATATGGTATGGGTGGTGTTGGCAAGACAACCCTGATGGAAGAGATTGGCAGAAGATTGAAAAAAGATAAGAAGTTTGATGCTGTTGTCAAAGTGGTCGTATCACAGAATCCAAACATAGAGCTGATCAGACGTGACATTGCTGACCAGTTGGGTATGACGGCACTCTTGGGGAGTGGTGAATCTGCAGCTAGGGCACTGGCTACTAGGTTGGGTAAGGAGAAGAAAATTGCGATAATGCTGGATGACATATGGGCTAGGTTAGAGTTAAAAGACATTGGAATTCCTTTCGGAGATGATCACAAGGGTTGCAAAATTTTACTAACTTCTCGGAAATCTGAAGTATGTGATTCGATGGAAAGTGATGTTTCAGTCCTAGTAGATGTGCTGTCAGAAGAAGATTCGTGGGACCTTTTCAAAAGTAAGGCTGGAAAGGTTGTTGAAACCTCTGATGTAGAACCGGTCGCAAAAAAAGTTGCAAAGGAGTGTGGTGGTTTGCCGCTGGCAATTGTTGTAGTCGGAAGGGCATTGCGAGGATTTAAGGAAAGAAGTGTCTGGGATGATGCACTGCTCCAGCTCAAACAATCCACTCCTACAAACCTAGAAGGTGTGGAGGAACAGTTGTTCAAGTCGCTAGAACTGAGCTACAAACAGTTGAAAACAGATGAGATGAAAGTGTTGTTTTTATACTGCTGCTTGTTTCGTGAGGACTATGACATCAGTGAGAATGAACTTACACGATATGCAGTGGGTGAGGGTCTATTGAAAGGTGTGTACTCTTTGGAGGATGTACGAAGGAGATTGCATTTCTTGGTTGAGAAACTGAAGGCTTCATGTTTGCTATTAACCAGTGATAAAATGGGGTGTGTTAAGCTGCATGATGTGGTCCGAGATGTGGCTGTATACATTGCATCCAAAGACGACAATCATTTCTTTGTAAAAGCTGGCTTAGGAGTGAGAGATTGGCCAGAGGGTGAAAACTGGGAAGCATGTAAGAGAATTTCACTGATGAATAATGACCTACAGGCACTACCTGATCGGCCAAATTGCCCCAGGGTAGCGACTCTATTATTGAACATAAATCCTATTACAACTGGAATACCGAGCAATTTCTTTCAAAGGATGGCAGCACTTAAGGTTTTAGATTTGAGTGACACTGATATTGAATCATTACCTTTGTCACTGGCACACTTGACAAACCTAGTGACACTTCGTCTGGACAGATGCCAAAAATTACAAGATATTACAATGGTTGAGAACTTAAAGAAACTTGAAATACTTGGCTTGCAGAAATGCCGTGTTAGTGTGTTGCCAGAAGAAATAGGAACCTTGGTCAATCTAAAGCTCCTGGATATATCAAACTGCAGTGCTCTTAGGATACCACCTAATTTGATACCTAAGCTAAGTCGGTTGGAAGAACTGTACATGATAGGCTGCAATGCCAACAGAGATCTCCTTGCTGAGATTGCTTTCTTGAAACGCTTGGTCAGATTACATGTGTATGTAAGGGATGCCAAAAACTTTTCTCAAGATTCTCTCCCTGTCAATGCTTGGGAGAATTTAAGCCACTTCATTGTTTATAATGAATTAGATTGGTTTTTACTGGCTGCTCAGTACCAAAAAAATTTTTATATCAAGGGAATAAGCAACTCACTGAATTGGGCTAAGGTATTTTTGGGCAAAACAGAGGACCTCATGTTTGATGACTGCCAATGGGATATTGTGAATTTGGTGAAATTAGATGAACAAAATGGTTTTGCAGGCCTGAAGAAACTACGTATTACAAGATGTCATCGCATAGCCTGTCTTCTTGATACAACACAAGTGGCTCCTTCAAATGCATATGGTGAGCTAGAGATTATAAACCTTTGGAATTTGGAGAATTTGAATGGAATCTGCCAGGGACCGCTTCCAGCTCTATCATTTGGAAAAATTAGAATCTTGGATATAATGCTGTGCAAGAAGTTAAATAATATAATGTCATGCGACTTGCTGCAAAGAGTGCATTGCAGTCTAGAAGAGCTTGCCATTAAACATTGTGATGAACCACAAGTGATATTCAATTTTGATGGACTTCAGCAAGGGAGTATCATCCTGCCAAATTTGAGTAAATTGACACTGCAGCTATTACCAAATCTTACCACCATCTGGACTGGAGTCGTTTCTCAGGGAAGCCTGCAGAAGCTGAGCACTCTGGAAGTGTCTAGCTGTAACAAACTTGCATATCTGTTCTCATGTCAGTTGGATACTGGACATCAAAGACTGCTACCACCTGGGACCTTCATGAATTTAAAAAAGCTTAAAATATCAAGGTGTAGTGGCTTGAGCTCTCTCTTCTTGCCAAGCATAGTGCATGAGCTCCTGAGATTGGAAAGATTGGAGCTCAAAGATAATGGAGCAATGGAGAAGATAGTTGCAGAGGAGAATGGTGTTCGGCTGGAGAAAGGAGCATTCCCCTTGCTGAAGGATCTGTTGCTGATAAACTTGTCCAACTTGAGTCGCTTCTATGGTGGGGAAGCAGCAGCAATATTTCTTGATTGGCCTTCACTGAAATACATCAAGCTAGGGGGCTGTCCAAGTTTGAAGAGGCTCCCAATTGGACCAGAAAGTGCACCGAAGTTAAAGAAGGTGCATGTAGCAGGTGATGATGATGTTGAATGGTTCCAAAATTTGGAGTGGGAAGATGAAAGCATCCCTTCCCGCTTTCGTATCTGGTAAGTATTTTTCCAAGCGTTTGCTTTGTTTCATGCATGCTTGCTTTGCAAATTGTTCTCTAGTATTTTACTCGAGTGTCTTCTTTATAAAAAAATTGAAAAAAGAAATCTTACTCCAGTGTGTGGATACTGGATTGCCTACTGCAGCCTCGGTTCCTCGAGTCTCCTACGACCAGTGGCATAGCGCTACATTTTGCTGCCACCATATGATACATATTTTGGCACCCATAAATTGCCTTCCATGGTCGTAGGACATCCCTGCAATGGGATGCGTAATATATCAGGATTTTTTCAATTTTATAGTGGCGCAATTGCAAATCAGCATTGGAAGATTCACCTTATAATTTCAATTGGAAGTTGTGCCTACTTATTTGACATGCAAAGTGATTCCTTTTTTTTCAAAAAAAAAGTTTTGCGGTGGGACTACCCCAATTCGTTGTTGGGTCTGCCTTACACATTTGAATTAGAATTTTCACAGCCCAAACTCAAATTGCCCTTAAGTGCACCATCTTTTCATGCTCAGCCAAGTCAACGGCATGATGCCGGTAAGCTATTCAAGGCCCAAGTTGGACTATCTATTATCTGGCATGGATTGTTGTTGCAAAACCTGAAGCCACTCCCTTAGCTACAATGCAAAGGCACTAAAGAGTTCATTAAGCTACAATCCTTATATGCACAACCTGCTGGACCTTCCAGTGATGCTTTATTTCAATCTAACCAACAGAGTGTGGTCTATTATAGAATTCAGCAAAAGGCAGTTTGGTTATTGGGTGCTCTGTTTTTTTGTTTTCTGATATTTGTTTCATAGTGGCTAACTCAATATAGTGCTAAAAACAGCGAATCAGACGCCGAAAGCGATTCAGATTAAGCAGATGATTGTGGAGTTTGCTGCTTTCAGGTGTAAGATTGGGGAGATGGTGCTTAATGCAGTCAGTTGACTCTCCATGGTGCTTGGAATGTCTTGTTTCTATTTGCTTATTTCTTATGCCTTTTGATGATGTTTTGCATTCCTAATGATTTGCAACAAACAATGTGCTTTGTAAGTTGTAACAAGTCAGATGTCAATCTACTTGTTGTTTGATTTTACGTTTAATTTTGGACTACTTCTCTCCAAAAGTTTTATTGTGGACTACTTTAGACCAGCCAAAATCCTATTGGGTAACGGCTTATTTTTTTTGGTTTTTTCAATACTTCTCTTCAGATTCCACGGTTGTAAGGCTTTCATAATTGAGAGGTCTTGGTCTCTAACATCCTGAAAGGGGCCTAAATAGTTTTGCATCAAGTATGAGGATGCTAGTGTATCAAAAATAGGGAGGACTGCTGGATGTACAATTTGAGTGCAGATGAAACTCACCTGGATTACAGCGTTGTGTATGGGAGTGTGTGTCTATATATATATATATATATATATATATATATATATATATATATATATATATATATATATATGTATGCACACACATACATACATACATATACATATGTGTGTGTGTCTATACACACACATACATATATAGATGTGTATACATACATACATACATATATAGATGTATGTATATGTATATGCAAAATAATGTTTTTGAAAGGGGAGAGATATATAGGAGAAAAATAAAATTAAGGTAAGTTCCTTGGCCATGGTTCCATTCCAGGGTTTGTCCATAGCGTCAAAGTTAAGGCTTTGTGAAATTTGCGGATCCATATGGATTTAAATATCTGATTCACCTTCGGTGGCTGCCCAGATCTCTATAATTCACCACCTGCACAGATCTCAAAGTGACAAATGGTTGATCCAGCGGGGTGGATTTGTGTGAAGCAAGTTGAATCCTTCTTTCGCAAAGATACACCCCTAAGCTTGTCTAACAGACCAATTGGGCTCTGATGGGTTATTATTAATCTACAAAGTCCAGTCCCATCTTAAGGTGGGCATCTGAATTTATCGCCTTAAGTTCCCGCTGGAACTTGTTTATCTTGATTTAGTTTCAAGGATGCTTCCCCTATGTCAATGATCGCGATTTTCAGTGACATGAATCATTCCAGGGCATGAAAGTGGATCCCGGAAGTCATTCAGGTCACATTAAAAATGGTTTCCAAGCATTTGACTACCATGAAATATAGCTTTGTGGACCTATGAGTAAAGGAGCCTCTGGCTAACCACCCACAAGAAAAATCCCAAACTGCCCAGACTCTAATTTTTTATCCCATCGCTAACATGGCTTTCGATTTATCCAACTGTTTTATACGTGGCTGGTGTGGTAAATATATCAAACTTTAATAAGATCATTTCAAAATGAAGCTCAGGACACTTTGGAAGCCCCCTTCTTCCTCCTCAACCCCATTCATTCCCATTCCTTTCCATTCACCGCCAGAGCTTGCTTTCCCTTCTCCCTTGCCACTGCCATGTCAGAGCTCAAAAGGCTCTTGAAGAGCCTTAGATCCAACCCTGATTGAGCTATCAGCACTCACTCCGACACTCCCACACTCAGGGCCTCAACATCGGTGCTGGAGCTCCAAGAGAAGAGGAGATAAAGATGACTGATAAAGAATACGTCGATCGGTGGGAAGTTGACAATGATAGAGCTCTGAACTCTGGTGGGATCCAGTGGAGCATATCATCCCAATTTTAAGGAGAAGAGAGGAGAAAACGAGGAGGCGGGCCAAACAATTGAGATGCGTCATGAGGACAAGACGGCATGGAGCATGGTGTTGGTCAATGAAGCACGGTGTATCGATTGTAAGGAGATGAGAGGTGAAGACGAGGAGGAAAAGGAGACATCAGCGGGATCCAATGGAGCATGGTGTGCGAGCCATCAGGAGAAAATGAGGAGGTGTGCTGCACGGTGGAGATGCGTCGTGATAAGAAGATGGTGGTAGAGTACAGTGTCTATCAGTGGAGCATAGCACACCAAAGAGGAAAAGAAGAAGATTACGGTGGAGGAATTAAAGTGGAGAAGATGGCCAAGAGAAGAAACATCTAGAGAAAATAATAACATATTATTCTCTTTTTCTAAAAAGTAATGAAAAATAGGCAGGCCGGTAACTTTAGGCAGCCTGCCGTTGAGCTCTTGAGAACAAAATACCTTGTGCGACCTCACTTATTGGACGGTCTGGAATGCTATAGCTTTCTATAAAATATTATTAAAGTGCACCGTAGCAAAACCCTCTCAGCACCGGGTGTGCGGTATATTTAGTATATCAGTTTACACATTGTCAAAGTTGCACACTAATAGTCTCATAAAAAAAACACTAACACATGATAATAGCTGTCTATCTTTGAATCCATCTATCATCTATGCCTACAATTCACAAGTTAGACCAGCAAAATCCATTCAAAGTACATCAATCAAGGAAAAAATGTCGGTTAGTCACAAGAAATAAAAGGGCAAAGTAGACATTCCATCTACCATGTGTTATGGGCTAATCATGAAATAATCTCATGAACCAACATAATAGATTAGCTGACATCCACGATGGTAGAATTGATCTAAATTTGGGACTACCAACGCGTCAATACAGTGTAACTTTTGCGCGTGCGCAAAAGTTTTGTTGCTTTTAATGAAAGCTTGATGATAGCAGTTAGATCACCTTCAATCAAATCTCGAGAACCGATCAGGTGCGGGATGGAGGAGTCGTTTGCGAGCTCCCTTTGGCTTGGTACGGACGTACACGGTGGGCTCTATAGTCACCGATAACTTGTCCTTTTTTTTTTTTTTTTTTAAGATTAATAACTTATCCTTCTGCGAGAAGCATTGTCACGCTACGAACCCAACATCCGGATCGGATACGTAATAGCCGCATACTCTTTAGAGCAAGTTCTAAAGAATATGCAAGGTCAAAATAAATCATTACAATCTTAACATCCATAACAATTAATTTTAACAATAATTCGTAAAATCTTGCATAATTACAAATTAAATTTCTTCAATCCTCTGATCAGATACTATGACACTCTATCTATCCATCTGCTCACCTATAAATCTAAGCCATAGCCAATCATGAACGTCCTGCAACTCTGAGAAGAAAAAGAAAGATAAAAGGGTGTTAGCTTTACGCCCAGTAAGAATTTTTATATCACACTGATATAATAATATAATCTAAAATAAAGATAAATAATAAAATATAAAATCTGATGTCCAATGTCCAGAATAATGCAAATATCCATAAATTTTCTGTCTTGTTAAAATAGATGCATCATCATATGTTAACAGGTGAAACATTTTTATTCAATAATTATTTCATGTTTTATCTTTCATTTCTCTTTTCATAATCACATGATTTTTAACATTTTCTTTCTGGCTCTGGACTAACCAAGTCTATACCTCAGTCATCGTCCGGATCGAATCCACTTAAAAAGCCTTTCAAGGCTGTCCCAGGATGAGCTCCTGGCCGGCTGTCCTACATACAAAAGCCCGTGAGAGGCTATTCCAGGCATAAGCTCCTGGCGGGCTGTCCCAGACATGAGCTCCTGGCTGGCTGATCCACCTGTAAGCCAGTGGGGGCTGTCCCAAGCATAAGCTCCTAGCGGGCTGTCCCAGGCATAAACTCCTGGCCGGCTGTTCCATATGACAAAGCTAGTCCATACCATATATCTCTTTCTTTTTATTTAATCATTATGTGTTGATTTCATCAAATCAATTCTGTCTTGCATTATGATCAATTCAGGTATGTCATATTCATATAATCATACCATCAATCTCTGATATATATATATATATATTGACATAACATACTCATGCTCAAAATCAAATAACAATATCTCAGATATAATAAATTCATCGATCTCAAATCCGACTATACATAACCAATAATGCAAGACCAACAGTAAAATAGCATATTTATAATGGTGATCATATATAGGGATTCTTACCTTTATCGATGACTGATCCAAGCACAGAAATCAATGTTCTTCTTTGATTTATAATTTTTTTTAACAAAATATTCCACTCGATATCATATGCAGATAATCATCCCTTCATAACCCTAATCAAATATAAAAATCATATATGGAGAAAATTATCCGATAATCAATCCTAATAACACAAATCTAGGACCTCTCTCAGGATTAACCAAAATTAGGATTTGTCTAAGGGATCCTCCACTGATCCATAAGACTTCTAGAGAGAGAAAATCCATGAAGAAAAAAAAATTTAGAGAGAGAAAGTGGAGAGAGAAAATAGAGAGAAAAAATTTTTGTATCCTTCAGACGAGGAAATCATGATCGAGATCATCAAAGATCATATCAGGGTGACTCAATATGGATTAACCATGATTGATGTTATCAATTTCGAATAAAGATCGGATCGGGATCTAATCTACTGTACGAATTTCGGAGCAATCTCAGATCATCTTATTTTCATCTCAAGTTTATCCTAAGATTCGTGATGAAATCAAAGAGAAAAAGACACTAGAGAGATAAAATCCATAAAGAGAGAGAAAAAGGTCTAGAGAGAGAATCTAGAGAGAAAAATTGGAGAGAGAAGATAGAGAGAGGAGAGAGGAAAGAGGAAGAGAAAGGAGAGAGAGGAGAGAGAGAAAATTCTCTTTTTCTTTTTTTTTTCTTTCTCTTTTTTTTTCTTTTCTTTTCTTTTTCCTTTTTTTTCTTTTCCTTCTTCTTTTTCTTTTTTTTTCTTTTCCTTCTTCTTCCCACGACCCTCTCTTGGGCCGAAACAGGGGATCTCAAATCCTCCTCTTTGCTCGACCGACCAAGGGCCGCAGCCGGCATGACGGTGGTCAGTGACAAAGGCCGACGATCCCACAGCTCGAAGGGACCAAACCGGTGGTCGACGGTGACCACCGATGTCGGAAAATCGAAGAAAAATGGGCAAAATAGAGGTTTCTTCTGCAACAAAATCCGGTGACTCTGATCGCCGACGAGCGTGCACACCGGCACAGGAAGGAAAGGGGAGAAGAGAGGAAGGAGGAGGAGGCTCACCTTCGACGCCGGTGAGGCTTTCCGACGAGAAATTGGACAGACACAGGTCGGATCTCCATGGTGGTTTTTCGATGATTGCCACTGACTTGATCTTGGGTCTTTGGTGGAAGGGAGAGAGGAGGGATCTCCTCCTTAAATAGAGCCGGAGGGGGCTCTTTCCGACTCCGATTGGGAGCCGATGAACGGAGGAAGAAGACTCCCCCCTGTTTTGTTTTTTTTTTTTTAATATGGGTTGTGGGCTGATTCTAGGCCTAATTGGGCCAGGATGTTACATTCTCCCCTACTTCAAATAATTTCGTCCTCGAAATTAAGTTATGTCATTCGAGATACATATTTCAAAGTATACATTCTTCATGTCATTCTTAAGCTTACGATAATATCTTATATATTATTTATTTCTCATGATCTTGTTATAACAAAAATTATTTGAAATTTTAAATTCATCTTCTCTTATTGATTTCTCAATTTTTTGAAGAACTGTAACATTTTGGACTTGTATTAATATACCACCGTTATCTGTCTAATACATTCTACTCGAAATTCATAATTATCTCAGGCTACCCTTGATAGAAAAATAAATAAAGGTCAAACATCGGACACTCTTCACAATCATCAATTTCTTTCTTCTCTTGACCTTCCAATAAATTTTATATGTAGACTCTCATCTTAAGAAAAATCTCAATCTTCTATATCAGTTCGAGTAACAATATTAAATTTGAAAAAAATAAGATCTATGTCAGGATATTCTAAGTTTGAACTAATATCAGAACTATCAAGCTGTTAATAAACTTGATAATCTAAAATTTCTTGGCATTATCTACAATGAAGCAACCTACTGATAAAAATTATCCGGCTATAATCAGATTAGATCAAAATTTATAACATCCTTTCATTATCAATAAAATTCTTCTTTATTTGCAACTAATATATTTTATCATAATATCTTTTGATTTAAAAAAAATTTAATCAATTTAATCCACCACGCTTTTGCTGTGCACTCTGATCTTAATTTATCAAATTATATAAGTCTATCAAAGATAAAAAAAAATATCTTTATATGTTAGATCAATCCAAGATAGATCCAACCTTCAAATTTCATATAAGACTTACGGCAAAATTTTAAGTTTCTTTATCTTTACTACCTTTGGGTATAGCATATAAAAATTAAATGTTGATCCACTTCCTATGTTTGAAATAATTGCATAAGTTTCATCACTCTTCAAGAATCCAACATGTCTAGAATTAATTGGAGTTAACCTTAGATTTACCTTACAATCATTTAGATGATTTCTAAATCAATCTTTCTTTTTAAAAGAATTAATTCTAACTTGACAAACTAGAAGAACTCAAGCCAACATCCTTAAGTAGAATCAACTTGATTATTTCTTATAGAGCTTCCTTCATCACAACCCTTAATATTAATCAATAAATCCATACAAAAATCTTGTCCCTTGTATAAGTCATTCAAAATTTAACACTAGCAAGATGTCTTAGTTCAATTTTAAAAAAAATCTAAACTTTAACTTGAATAATTAATACACTTCACCATCTTCAACAATCACAAAAAAAATTAAAAAAAATCTAATCCAAAGATAGTAATACGAATTATTAAAGATTTCATTATAACCTGTATATCATACTCTGACAAAATAAATTTTCTTCTTTAATTTAACAACAATAACAAAATACTTTTGATCCATTTAGAAAAATAAATTTTTAACTTGAAATTCAATGCAATTTGAAAGATCAAGGAATCATATTCAGAATATGATATTTTGAGTAACCAAAGATTTCACCAAGATGTGTATCTCATATTCTCATAATAAAATTTAAGTATATTATTTATTTATTTTTTTCATCTAAGATTGAATTTCATATATGATCCTCTTATAAGTTCAATGCTCAAAAATATTTCTCTCTCATATGATATAATTTCTTCTTAGACCATATCCTAACTTTCTTCTGATAAATTTAAAATTTATAATACTCAGATAATTAATATCAAAATCAAAAAAATTATCATGATTTTCTTCCATATAAGTTTAACATTCCAAAATCATCGAGTATACTCAACATAACATATCAATACCTCCCACTTCCTTCCAAGATCAACTCTTCTTATATTCAGGCCACCCTACTAATTGAAATCTAAGATATAACTCGTCAATTCTATTATAGATATCATATGCCACTTATGCATAAATTTTATCTTAATATCTATTGATTCGAAATCTAAATATTGAATCTTCTCCTTTATATCTATCATGTTCCTCATGATCATAACCTAAGTTCAGATATCACTAAAATTATAATTCTAAATAATTATAATCTTAAACTCAAATACCACTTAAATCATATTTTCTGATATCATTCTGTTACATCCTTAATGATCATAATCTTAAACTATGATATTATCAATCATACTCTATTGATTATAATCCCAGAGTTTTGATATCACTTATATGACAATCTCTAGTGACCTTAAACCTGAGCTCTTGAGCTCTAGTACTATTCTATCATATTCTCTGATATCACTCTGTCACATCCTATTGATCATGCATAAAGTTTTGATATCACTTCATAATCCCTAGTGACTTAAACTTAAGCTCTAATATCATTTTATCAAATCCTAATCACTTATATCATAATCCCCAATGATCATAACCTAAACTTTGTTATTACTCTATAATATTTAAATCACTTATATTATAATCCTTAATGATCATAACCTGAGCTCTGATACTACTTTGTCACATCCTATTGATCTTACATAAAGTTTTTAATATCCTTTCATAATCTCTGGTGATCTTAAACCTAAGCTCTGATACCATTCTGTCACATCCTAATCATTTATATCATAATCTCCAATGATCATAACCTAAGCTCTGATATCATTCTGTCACGCTCCGAACCCAACACCCGGATCTGATACGTGATGGCCGCATACTCCTTAGAGCAAGCCCTAAAGAATATGCAAGGCTAAAATAAATCATTACAATCTTAACATCCATAACAATTAATTTCAACAATAATTCGTAAAACCTTACATAATTATAAATTAAATTTCTTCAATCCTCTGATCAGGTACTATGACACTCTATCTATCCATCTGCTCACCCATAAATCTAAGCCATAGCCAATCATGAACGTCCTGTAACTCTGAGAAGAAAAAGAAAGATGAAGGGGTGTGAGCTTTACAGCTCAGTAAAAATTTTCATATCACACTGATATAATAATATAATCTAAAAATAAAGATAAATAATAAAATATAAAATTCGATGTTCAATGTCTAGAATAATTCAAATATCCATAAATTTTCTATCTTGTTAAAATAGATGCACCATCATATGTTAACAGGTGAAATATTTTTATTCAACAATTATTTCATGTCTTATCTTTCATTTCTCTTTTCATAATCGCATGATTTTTAACATTTTCTTTCTAGCTCTAGACTAACCAAGTCTATACCTCAGTCATCATCCGGATCGAATCCACTTAAAAAATCTTTCAAGACTGTCCCAGGATGAGCTCCTGACCGGCTGTCCCACGTACGAAAGTCCGTGAGAGGCTGTTCCAGACATAAGCTCCTGGCGGACTATCCCAGGCATGAGCTCCTGGCCGGCTGATCTACCTGTAAGCCAGTGGGGGCTGTCCCAGGCATAAGCTCCTGGCAGGCTGTCCCAGATATAAGCTCTTGGCCGACTGTTCCACATGACAAGGCTAGTCCATACAATATATCTCTTTCTTTTCATTTAATCATTATGTGTTGATTTCATCAAATCAATTCTGTCATGCATTATAATCAATTCAGATATGTCATATTCATATAATCATGCCATCAATCTCTGATATATATATATATTGACATAACATACTCATGCTCAAAATCAAATAACAATATCTCAGATATAATAAATTCATCGATCTCAAATCCGACGATGCAAAACCAATAATGCAAGACCAACAGTAAAATAGCATATTTATAATGGTGATCATGTACAGGGATTCTTATCTTTACCGGTGACTGATCCAAGCACAGAAATCAATGTTCTTCTTTGATTTATGAATTTTTTTAACAAAATATTTCACTCGATATCATGTGCAGACAATCATCTCTTCATAATTCTAATCAAATATAAAAATCATATATGGAGAAAATTATCCGATAATCAATCCTAATAACACAAATCTATGATCTCTCTCAGGATTAACCAAAATTAGGATTTGTCTAAGTATCTGGATCCTCCACTGATCCATAAGACTTCTAGAGAGAGAAAATCCATGAAGAGAGAAAATTTTTGTATCCTTCAGACGAGACAATCATGATCGAGATCATCAAAGATAATATTAGGATGACTCAATATGGATTAACCATGATTGATGTTATCAATTTTGAATAAAGATCGGATCGGGATCTAATCTACTGTACGAATTTCGAAGCAATCTCAAATCATTTTATTTTCATCTCAAGTTTATCCTAAGATCTGTGATGAAATCAAAAAGAGAAAGACACTAGAGAGATAAAATCTATAAAGAGAGAAAAAAATTTAGAGAGAGAATCTAGAGAGAGAAATTGGAGAGAGAAAGTAGAGAGAGGAGAGAGAAAAGAGGAAGAGAAAGGAGAGAGAGGAGAAAGAGAAAATTCTTTCTTTCTTTCTTTTTCTCTCTCTTCTTCTTTTTCTTTTCTTTTCTTTTCATTTTTTTTTCTTTTCCTTCTTCTTTTTCTTTTTTTTTCTTTTCCTTCTTCTTCCCACGACCCTCTCTTGGGCCGAAACCGAGGATCTCAAATCCCCTCCTTTGCTCGACCGACCAAGGGCCGCTACCGGCATGGCGGTGGCCGGCGACAAGGGCCGACGATCCCACAGCTCGGAGGGACCAAATCGGTGGTTGGCGGTGACCACCGACGTCGGAAAATCGAAGAAAAATGAGCAAAATAGAGGTTTCTTCCACAATAAAATCCGGCGACTCCGATCGCCGACGAGCGTGCACACCAGCACGGGAAGGAAAGAGGAGAAGAGAGGAAGGAGGAGGCTCACCTTCGACGCCGGTGAGGCTTTCCGGCAAGAAATTGGACGGGCACAGCTCGGGTCTCCACGGTGATTTTCCGACGATTGTCACCGACTGCATCTCGGGTCTTTGGGAGTCTTCTCCTCTGTTTTGTTTTTTTTTTTTATATAGGCTATGGGCTGATTCTGGGCCC
Source organism: Elaeis guineensis (assembly GCF_000442705.2). Lineage (NCBI taxonomy): Eukaryota > Viridiplantae > Streptophyta > Magnoliopsida > Arecales > Arecaceae > Elaeis > Elaeis guineensis. The sequence continues at coordinate 97,071,919 of NC_025994.2, read as the reverse complement.
AATTGGGCCGGGATGTTACAAGTATAAAGCAAGAAAGTGGACAAGATTTTTTCTAAAAAAAAAATCAAGGTTTTTTTATTGAACATAAAATATATATTAAGATTATTATTATTTTTTATGAGGAGACTGCATCAAACTACATCCTGCGGAAAATGAGAACAAAAGGTCATGAAGTTCGACAAAAGCAGAGTAAAAATGGTCCTTGCATCGAACTCATTTGTTTGGCAAGGTGGAAGGCTTTCGTTAGTTCTTTTTTTCGGGTAGGATGGATTTGGAGATGGTTATCGAGTCAGATCAAATTAAATATGAATTGGATATAGTTTGGATCAAAAATTTAGCAATCCAAATTCAATCTATTTATTAAATTGATTAAAAATTTAGATTAAAATCTGATCTTTTTATTAAATAGATAATATAATCCGATCCACATAATTTATTTATTAAATAGATCAAGTTAGATTAAATGAGTTAAATAGATTGGATTAAATAAATTAGAAACATATTAAGTAGATTTTAAACAGATTAAATGAGTTGGATTATAATTTAATCTAATTTTTAAATAGATTAAAATAAATTAAATGGATCAAAAATTTAAATCTGAATTCGATCTATTTAATAAATAAGTTTAAATGGGTTGATTCATTTACGATCAAATCTATTTATATTAAATCTAAATTTTTTTAAAGCAGATTGTTCACAAATTTGATTGATGGATTGGATCACAAATCACCATCTTTAGATGGACTCATTGCTATGATATCAATCCAAAAGGGGCATGAGATCCATTCCTGAGAGAAATAACAGGGTTTTGGAGGGGACTCAAAAAAAATGATTAATTGGATAACAAACACAATAGCCCAGGTTGATTGTGTTCAAGGTTATTTTCATCCTTATAAATTAACTAGCTTATAACCCCATACGATATATAGGATATAATTTTTTTAAAATAATATTTAATTTTATTTATTTATTTTATTTTATTTATTATATATATTTTAAAAGTCATCAAAATAATTAAAAAATGTAAAAGGTGGTAATTAGGTGAATGTCCAATTACAAACTAATGCAAGTGGTTCACTCATCATGTTTATACTCATTTTGATGGATAGAGTCATAATCATTCATCGGATTATCTTTCATATTGAATAAACCTCTTTTCTCTCAAAAGAGCAATTTAGGACTTAAGTTTAAACTTAAAGCCGGAATCAAGCAAATGGGATGAGTGATTGGAGGCTGTCCTTAGTTGGCTTGCCATTTAGATTAGATTATTAGATTAGATTAGATTAGCCAATGATTTCTATTCCAACGACCCGATTTTTGCTAGCGTTTTGTGGCCTATTCAGCATTAGACTCATAGCCAAATTGATCCGATCCAATGGACTACACACAACACGTTATTCTTCATTTTATCACATATTGCTGGAACTTCAGGAAGACGACCAAATCCCGAGCCCCCAATTCCCCTTCTTTCAAGTGTGGAGTTAGAAAAGAGATAGCCGCGCCGCTGCAACGAAGTAGCTTCTCGTTAGCTTGTCTGCTCCTCGCCTACTTTTCTCACTTCTTGCTGTCGAGATTACTCGCTTCTGATGCCCTCATCAAACTCAAGCCCAGGGAGATTGGAATCATCTTCGGGATTCCTCGAGAACACCTCCGCTGTAGGGTATCCTCTTGAATTCACTCAGACTTTTTTTCTATTAGTGATCTTTTTTTTTTTGTTTTACGTGTTCTCCTTTCATTTGCGATCGAAATGATTCGCTGTTATATAAAAGTCGTGTCGTCGAACATCATCCTCCACCCCCATGAGTCCTCTGCGTCTTTTTTTTTTTTTAAGTACATCAGCCAGGCCATCAGTGGCTCTATCGTCGAGATCGCCCACGATCAGAAATCTCTCCTCCGGCCCTACAAGTCCTCTGCTCATCCATATATTTTTTAACCACCGTATTTGTTGTGCATGTGGTGAACGTGGTAGATGACATATGGTGGATAAAGACACTGTTAATACAGATATCTCTATTTTAATATATATATATTAAATATATTAAATTATAATATTTTTTTGATATATTATTAGTATTAATTTTTTTTAATATTTTATTTTATGATATTTATAAATTTACTTATTTTTATTTTAATTAATTAATTCATTAAATCTAATTAAAAAAATATGAAACTATCCTCCAGCTTGTCACCAACAGAAGTTAGGTCACCTGTCAAGCTCCATCCACCGTGTCGCTTGACCCAGAGTCATTCAAAAAGAAGCACATTGCTCGACTGATCAGACGGCAAAAGTCACCTCTAAGTATAGCAGTGGTCTGATCAGCTTAGCCCTTTGCTTCCTCCTAGTGTCGGTGGGATTTTTTTAATATTATTTTTTTAATAAAATATTTCCAAAATAGTATCATTTTGAAACTATTTCCGAAAGCATCGTTATTGTTTGGGCCAGCGTGCCCAAATCATAGCCTCAAAACACGAATTTATTGCCATGGCAGTCAAAATTGTGGGATGATCCCATGATTGCATGATGACCTGGCTAAGATCCTGACCGTAAAAATGTGGGACAGGCCCACGATTTCAAAAGCTAAATCCTGGATCAGACCCTTGATTTTTAGGCCAAGTGAAATCGTGGGTCTGATCCACGATTTAGCTTTTGAAATCATGGGCCTATCCCACATTTTTACGGCTCTCATTTTTTTTTTTTTTTCCTCCCGTGCATTGCACGGCCAGCCTTCATTTTTTTCGCTCTGCTCTATCGAGAAGCCCAGATGAAAAGGCATGGGTGGTTGCCAGTGCTTGTGCGAAGCCGCAAGGGCTCAGATTCACCACGGCCAAGAGAGAGAAGGGGAGGGGACAATGACGGATGGGACTGTGAAAGGTACAGGGGGCAGTTGCACGGAGTGTGGGAGGTGTACAGGCACCCAAAACTGAGGAGAGGAGGAGGAAGAATTGGTGGCGCCGAAGTCAGGGGAGAGGGTTTAATGATCGTGCGGAGCTAGGTGCAATGCGAACGATAATGGAGTGGGAAGAAGAGAACGGAAGAGGGAAAAAAAATATATATATTTGAGAGAGAAAAAAATATATTATTATTTTATTATTATTAATAATTTGAATAATAATAAAATATTATTATTTTATTAATAATAAAATATTATTATTTTTTATTAATAATAAAAATATTATTATTTGATTAATAATAAAATATTATTTTAGTTAATAAAATATTATTATTTTTTGAATACTAATAAAATATTATTATTTAATTAATAATAATTCGCTTCATTGCCATGGCTGTCTCTAGGGCTGAGTACGGGTCGGGTTGAGAAAAAAATTTGATACGACTAAATCCAATTGAGTTGAAAAAAATTCAATCCGCTGCCAATCGTTTATCATATATAAATTATTTGAAACCGAAGTTAATGATTTGCAATGGGTTCAGATGGATTGTGTTGGTTTGGGCTTCAATATCTATCCAATATTGATTTTAAACATCACAAACTAATACACCATTCAATTTATATAGAAACTAAGATATAATAATTTCATAACATACATAAGTTAGTATATAACATGTCATAATTGTCAATTTTCAATTCTCCAAATAGCCTAAGTATTGAAAATACTATATCGGTCGATCGGATTTGATTTCATATGACTTAAAAATGCAGAATCGAATCCGACCATAATTAACCAAATTTTTTATGAATTATAATCTGATTCAAGTTCGGTTTCATATGGATTCGATTTCATATGAGTTAGATTGGATGGATTTCTTCAGGTTTTGATTATTTGCTCAGCCCTAGTTGCCTCCCTTTCCCGTACGGGAGGCCTAGGCAATGACCATCCTTCCCTTTGCCTCTCCCGGCTTCGGCAAATCCATGCCCTTCCATCCTCCATCCGTGCTCCCTCTGTCTTCCGTCCGTGCCTGTGCCAACTATTAGTGCTCTCTCGCTTGATCGATTCCACCACCTACCTCCTTGCTCACCCATGGTGCCCCCGCCACCATCCACCACCCCCCCCCCCCACCCGCGCAATCAAAGGAGATAGAAAAGTCTCGTAGATCCTTCGCTTACATATTACCCTTTTATATAATATTTTATTTTTTAAAAATAATATTTTTTATTATTATTTTCATCTCTTCTCCCTCCGTTACTTTTATTTTTTTAAATATTTTTTTAATTTTTTAAAAATACTACTTTATTATTATTTAAAAATAATATTTTAAAAATAATATTATTATTATTATTTTAAAAATAATATTTTTTGAAACAATATTTTATTATTAATTTTTTAAAATATATTTTAGAAATAATATGTTCTTGTACAAATAATATTTCTAAATTAATAATAAAAATATTATTTTTTAAATATTATTTTTTAAAAAATAATATTTTTATTATTTTTTTAAAATTAATTTTTTTTTCTTTCGCTCCTACGGTTTCAAATTATTAATAATAATAAAATAATAATATTTTTTTCTCCTTTCTTTTATCCTCCCCTCTTCAAATACTTTCTCTTTTTTTTTTTCCCCCTCCCTTCCCTTCCTCCCGCCGCCCCCTACCTCTCCACCCTCGGCGATCCGTGGCTACCTCGTGAAGCCCAGATCATGGCCATCCGCATCACATCCGTCGCGACTCCACCCCACCGCGAGATTTGGACACGCTAGCCCAAACAATCGTATTTTCAAAAATAGTTTCAGAGCGACCCCATTTTTGAAATATTTTATTAAAAAATAATATTTTAAAAAAAAATCCCGTGTCAGTGAGTTTTCGAATCCAGATGCAAGAAGGCAAACCCTGCTTGATTTTCTACCATTGGAGCGAGAATGATGCATGTCCGTCTCTTCTTCAAACGCGAGTCCACCAACTCCGGACCCCAGGCCCCTCTATAAACTCTTTTTGAAACCCAATTCAAGTCCGATACATAGACACTCCTCTCTCTCTCCCTACTAGTCCGTCGGCCAGCCAACTAATCCGTACGTCTTTCCTCAAAACCCCTAACGGTGGATTTGTCTCAAGCTGCGAAGCCAACGGTTGGAAATTCTTCTCTCTTGTAGGCAACAAATTCCGGGAGGAGGATGGCAGGAGAGATTTCATTGGAGGGGGAGGAGAGGGAGCATTTTGGGATGATTTAAAGCAAAAATAGCCAGCTTATCGTCTTCTATGCAGAGAGAACTCCTTATAATCCCTCTGCTGCTCCTCTCGCTCTTCGCTGGTCGGTGGGCTTCACTCTGTCTTCTCTTTGTTCCAAGTTTCTTCTTCTTTTTTCTTTTATTTTCCACCACCGTTCTAGAGAGTAAAGGGGCTCAATGTTTCCCAGATCTCTGCCAGCGCGTGCTCCGGTGCCCTTCCGACTCCCGGCAATGCTGCCACCATCCGCTCCAGCATCGGCACCGATCGGACAGTCCAGCCCCGGGGCAGAAAGGTGCCTGTGAGTGAGAGGATCCCGAAGCGACCGTGCAGCGCAACGACCGCACCACCCGCAACGGGCTGCCGCAGTGCAACGTCGGCCACTGCACCGGTGCCGCTGAGCACACAGACGCCATGCTGGCAGCGGCATGCGAACTGGGCCATGCAGTCGGCGATGTCGACACTGCCAGCGACCTCCATCACATGGCTAGGGAGGGCATTAGGTCTCTCGCAGGTGATGAAGCCACGGGAAGCGGTCGAGCAGGAAAAAATATTCGTTGCAACGGTGATACCGCATCAAATTTGTAACAAACCAATGGCAGCTTTTATAGTTCATCGATTGCCGTGTTTACTATCAGCTGGATTCCACTACTCGCGTCTTACTGCTTTTGTTGTTACTTGCTTCAGGACGACAAATGTTATAATGGCATTGGTTTATGCTTTGGATGTTCAAACGATGGCTTGGCAAAGTGGTTTGTACACCATACAAAAGGTAGGAGGTTGGAAATATTAACCATTAATGCCTGCTGATGACTTAATGGATGGCTATTTACTTGGAAAATCCCAAACTTGAGAATATAATTAATAATGACATAGTTTTCATGGTTCCGTAATAACACATTATAATTTTGGATCATTTCGGAGTAAATAATTTCCAAGGCCCTCTTGTAATTTACAACTTAAAGTAACTAAAATATTTTAAATTATAAAATAATATATTAAAATATTAAAATTATAATCTTCAAAATAATAATATTTAATAATATATCATGATTTTATAAAATTAAAAATATTATAAAAATGATTACATAAAAATATAATAACAATCATAAAAAGTAATATTTATAAATATTATAAAATTTAAGAAATTCACTAAAAGTGCAAAATTGATTAGAAAAGTGGTGGTAATTTTACCTCTCACTTCATGTTTCCCGCTCATGATAGGATAATTGATTGTGTCATATATCTCATCTATTATGAGACAATTGATAAATATTACATTTTCAGTATGTAATAGAATAATTGATAATAATGGTATAATTTAGAGCTCGCATATATTCATTCAATTATGCTAGCTTCAATTTTATTAATCGAAAGCACCCATTTCGCTTGCCACATTTAAGGTAAAAATTGTCATGCTCATGCAAAGGGAAGATATATGTTTGAAAACATAAATTTTTCAAAGATATCAGTGAGGGATAACAAGCTCTACTATTTTCCAGAATAAAATTATAGCACAGCTCCTCATTTTCTTTCCATTTAATCAGTCTTTCCTTTTTTTCTCCTGCCTCATACCAAGCATAGTCGTTCCTTTTTTTTTTTTCTTTGCCTCATATCAAGTAAGATTCAACCATTCATTTATGGTTCTTCAACCAACCTCATTAAATGAAATTAAGAATATGAACCCCAAAGACATGTATAGCAGATCACGCAAAGCCAATGTTTAACATCAAACACCATCGCAACCAACACATTAACAGACCTAAAGCCAACACTATTACATGATCAATTTCAAGCAAAGCCAACATGCACTATTGAATATAATCAATGGCTGAGTATAACAGCATGCAATGCTCAGGGAACATCAAGCTAGAGAGTTGGCAAAGAGAGAGTCTTCACATATTTTATCTCTCGAAAAGGCAGCAATCAGAGGGTATTCCGAGTCGCTACTTAAATGCAGCAAGCAAGGAAGCAAAATGCCAAAGATGGTATATGTCACACCCCGAACCCAATATCCGGGTCGGATACGTGATGGCCGCACACTCCTTAGAGCAAGCCCTAAAGAATATGCAAGACCAAATTAAATCATTACAATCTCATCAACCATAATATTTAATTTCAATAATAATTCATAAAATCTTGCATAATTATAATTTAAATTTCTTCAATTTCTGATCAGATACTATGACACTCTATTTATCCTTCTGCTCACCCGTAAATCCAAGCCATAGCCAATCTAAGTCATCCTGTAACTCTGAGAAGAAAAAGAAAGATGAAGAGGTGTGAGCTTTTCAGCCCAGTAAGAATTTCCATATCACACTGATATAATAATATAGTCTGAAAATAAGGATAAGCAATAAAATATAAAATCTCATGTTCAATGTCCAGAATAATGCAAACATTCATAAATTTTCTGTCTTGTTAAAATAGATGCATCATCATATGTTAACAGGTGAAACCCCTTTTATTCAACAATTATTTCATATCTTATCTTTCATTTCTCCTTTCATAATCACATGATTTTTAACATTTTCTTTCTGGTTCTAGACTATCCAAGTCTATACCTCAGTCACCATCCGGATCGAATCCACTTAAAAAGTCTTTTAAGACTGTCCCAGGATGAGCTCCTGGCTGGCTGTCCCACGTACCAAAGCCCGTGAGAGGCTGTCCCAGGCATAAGCTCCTGGCGGGCTGTCCCAGGCATGAGCTCCTGGCCGGCTGATCTACCTGTAAGCCAGTGGGGGCTGTCCCAGGCATAAGCTCCTGGCGGGCTGTCCCAGGCATAAGCTCCTGGCCGGCTGTTCCACATGACAAGGCTAGTCCATACCATATTTCTCTTTCTTTTCATTTAATCATTATGTGTTGATTTCATCAAATCAATTCTGTCTTGCATTATGATCAATTCAGATATGTCATATCCATATAATCATACCATCAGTCTCTGATACATATATATATTGACATAACATACTCATGTTCAACATCAAATAACAGTATCTCAGGTATAATAAATTCATCGATCTCAAATCTGACGATGCAAACCAACGATGCAAGATCAACAGTAAAATAGCATATATATAATAGTGATCATGTACAGGGATTCTTATCTTTACCGGTGACTGATCCAGGCACAGAAATCAATGTTCTTCCTTAATTTATGAATATCTTTAATAAAATATTCCATTCGATATCATTTGCAGACAATCATCTCTTCATAACCCTGATCAAATATAAAAATCATATATAGAAAAAATTACCGATAATCGATCCTAATAACACAGATCGAGGACCTCTCTTAGGATTAACCAAAATTAGGACTTGTCTATGTATCCGGATCCTCCACTGATCTATAAGACTTCTAGAGAGAGAAAATTCATGAAGAAAGAGAAAAATTCTAGAGAGAGAAAGTAGAGAGAGAAAGTGGGAGAGAAACTTTCGTATCCTTCCGATGAGGCAGTCATGATCGAGATCATCAGAAGGATGACTCAATATGAATCAAGTGTTACAAATTTCGAATAGGATCGGACTGGGATCAGACCTACTGCACGAATTTCGAAGCAACCTCAATTCATCATATTTTTAATTCAAATATATCCTAAGGTCTGTGATGCAATCAGAGAGAGAGTAGAAAGATTCTAGAGAGATAAAATTCACAAAAAGAGAGAAAGATCTAGAGAGAGAAAAAGTAGAGAGAGAAGGTAGAGATAGGAGAGAGAAAAGAGAGAGAAAGGAGAGAGAGGAAAATTCTCTCTCTTCTTCTTCTTCTTCTTTTATTTTATTTTATTTTTATTTTTCTCTTTCTTTTTTTTTTCTTTTTTTTTCTTTTTTTTTTCTTTTTTTTTTTTCTTTTTCTTTTCTTTTCTTTTCTTCTTCTTCTTCCTTTCTTTTCTTCCCACGGCCTCCCTTGGCTGAAACAGGGGAAGACCGTGAGGTCCCCCCTGGTGGCTCAGGCTCCGACGGCTTGGTCGGAGATCCGACAACGACGGCTGACCATGCGAAGCCGGTCGGCGATGGGGTTCGGCCGGCGGCTCTCTCTTTTTTTTTTTCTTCGAAAAACAGGGGATCTTCTTTGGAATTTATTTCCAGCAAAATCGATGGCCGGCGGTGAGGTCTTGGGCCAGGAGAGAAAGGGAAGAGGGAGAGGAAGAAGGGGAGGGACTTACCTCGAGCTCCGACAGCCGAGAAGAACTCCGGCAATCTTTTTTTTTTCCATCTAAGAACCCACGGATCCTCTTGGAAAAATCCCTCAAATTTCTTAAAAATCTCTCTAAAACCAATTGCAGAGACATAAGGGAGGGAAGGAGGATTTTATAGGGGAGATTTTCTACCTCTGATCGGACTCTACCGGTCTGATTTCGTTGTAAACGGAGAGGAAGAAGACTTCGGTTAGGAGTCTTCCTCCTCCTCTGTTTTTTTTTTTTTTAATTTTGGGTTATTACATTCTTCCCTCCTTAAAATAATTTCATCTTCGAAATTAAGTTATATTGTTTAAAATATATTTCGAAGTATACATTCTTCATGTCATTCTCTAGCTTACAATAATATCTTTTATTTCTCATGATCTTGTTATAACAAAATTATTTGAAATCTCAAACTCATCCCTTTTTATTGATTTCTCAACTTTTTAAAGAACTGTAATATTTTGGACTTGTATTAATATACCACCATTATTTATCTAATACATTTCACTCAAAATTCATAATTATCTCAGACTACCCTTGATAGAAAGTAAATAAAGAAAGGTCAAACATTGGACACTCTTCACGATTATCGATTTCTTTATTCTCTTGACCTTCCAATAAATTTTATATGTAGACTCTCATCTTAAGAAAAATCTCAATCTTCTATATCAGTTCGAGTAACAATATTAAAATTTTAAAAAAAATATGAGATCTATGTCAGGACATTCTAAGTTTGAGCTAATATCAGAACTATCAAGCTGTTAATAAACTTGAGATATCTAGAATTTCTTGGCATTATCTATAATTATCTGGCTATGATCAGATTAGATCAAAATCTGTAGCATCCTTTCCTTATCAATAAAATCCTTCCTTATTTGCAACTAATAAATTTTATCTAATATCTTTTGATTTAAAAGATTAATATTTCTAATCAATTTAATCCACCATGCTTTGATGCGCACTCTGATCTTAATTTATCAAATTATATATATCTATCAAAGATAAAAATATCCTTATATGTTAGATCAATCCAAGATAGATCTAACCTTCAAATTTCATATAAGACTTAGGGTAAAATTTTAAGTTTCTTTATCTTTACTACCTTTGGGTATAGCATATAAAAATTAAATCTTGATCCACTTTCTATGTTTGAAATCATTGCATAAGTTTCATCACTCTTCAAGAATCCAACATATCTAGAATCAATTGGAGTTAACCTTAGATTTATCTTACAATCATTTAGATAATTTCTAAATCAATCTTCCTTTTTAAAAGAATTAATTCTAACTTGACAAACTAGAAGAACTCAAGCCAGCATCCTTAATTAGAATCAACTTGATTATTTCTTATAGATCTCTCTTTATCACAATCCTTAATATTAATCAATAAATCCATACAAAATCTTGTCCCTTGTATAAGTCATTCAAAATTTAACATTAGCAAGATGTCTTAATTTAATTTAAAAATCCGAACTTTGACTTGAATAATTAATACACTTCACCATCTTCAATAATCACAAAAAAAAATCTAATCCAAAAATAGTAATATGAATTATTAAAAAATTTCATCATAACCTGTATATCATTCTCTGACATAATATTATTATTATTTTTTTTTTATAATATCAAAATATTTTTGATCTACTTAGAAAAATAAGCTTTTGACTTGAAATTCAATGTAACTTGAAGGATCAAGGAATCCTATTCAGAATATGATATTTTGAGTAACCAAAGATTTCACCAAGATGAGTATCTCGTATTCTCATAATAAAATTTAAGTATATATATATATATTATTTTTTTTCATCTAAATTGAGTTTATATGACCTCTTATAGATTCAATGTTCAAAAATATTTCTCTCTCATATGATGTAATTTCTTCTTAGATCATACCCTAATTAACTTTCTTTAATAAGTCCAAAATTCATAATGCTCAGACAATTATCATCGAAATTAAAAAAAATTATCATGATCTTCAATCATATAAGTTTACATTCCAAAATCCTCTAGTATACTTAACATATCTTATCAATACCTCCCACTTTATTCTAAGGTCAACTCTTTTCATATTTAGGTCAATCTTACTAATTGAAATCTAAGATATAACTCGTCAATTTTATTATAGACATCATATGCCACTTATATATAAATTTCATCTTAATATCTATTGATTTGAAATCTAAATATTGAATCTTCTCTTTTATATCTATCATGTTCCTCATGATCATAACCTAAATTCAGATGTCACTAGAATTACAATTCTGAATAATTATAACCTTAAACTCAAATACCACTTAAATCATATTTTCTAGTGATCATAATCTAAACTCTAATATCATTCTATCATACCTTTAATGATCAAAATCTTAAACTCCGATATTATCAATCATACTCTGGTGATTATAATCTCAAAGTTTTGATATCACTTATATGACAATCCCTAGTGACCTTAAACTTGGGCTCTAGTACTGTTCTGTCATATCCTAATCACTTGTATCATTATCTCCAAATGAACATAACCTAAGTTCTAAGCTCAGATGCCACTCTGTCACATCCTATTGATCTTACATAAAGTTTTAATATCTCTTCATAATCTCTGGTGATCTTAAATCTGAGCTATGATATTATTCTATCACATCCTAATCATTTATATCATAATCTCCAATGTTCAAACCTAAGCTCTGATACCATTCTGTCACGCCCCGAACCCAACACCCGAGTCGGATACGTGATGGCCGCACACTCCTTAGAGCAAGCCCTAAAGAATATGCAAGGCCAAATTAAATCATTACAATCTCATCAACCATAATATTTAATTTCAATAATAATTCATAAAACCTTGCATAATTACAATTTAAATTTTTTCAATTTCTGATCAGATACTATGACACTCTATTTATCCTTCTGCTCACCCGTAAATCCAAGCCATAGCCAATCTAAGTCATCCTGTAACTCTGAGAAGAAAAAGAAAGATGAAGAGGTGTGAGCTTTTCAGCCCAGTAAGAATTCTCATATCATACTGATATAGTAATATAGTCTGAAAATAAGGATAAGCAATAAAATATAAAATCTCATGTTCAATGTCCAGAATAATGCAAACATTCATAAATTTTCTGTCTTGTTAAAATAGATGCATCATCATATGTTAACAGGTAAAACTCCTTTTATTCAACAATTATTTCATGTCTTATCTTTCATTTCTCCTTTTATAATCACATGATTTTTAACCTTTTTTTTCTGGTTCTAGACTATCCAAGTCTATACCTCAGTCACCATCCGGATCGAATCCACTTAAAAAGTCTTTCAAGACTGTCCCAGGATGAGCTCTTGGCCGGCTGTCCCACGTACCAAAGCCCGTGAGAGGCTGTCCCAGGCATAAACTCCTGACGGGCTGTCCCAGGCATGAGCTCCTGACCGACTGATCCACCTGTAAGCCAGTGGGGGCTGTCCCAGGCATAAGCTCCTGGCGGGCTGTCCCAGACATAAGCTCCTGGTCGGCTGTTCCACATGACAAGGCTAGTCCATACCATATATCTCTTTCTTTTCATTTAATCATTATGTGTTGATTTCATCAAATCAATTCTGTCTTGCATTATGATCAATTCAGATATGTCATATCCATATAATCATACCATCAGTCTCTGATACATATATATTGACATAACATACTCATGTTCAACATCAAATAACAGTATCTCAGGTACAATAAATTTATCGATCTCAAATCTGACGATGCAAAACCAACGATGCAAGACCAACAGTAAAATAGCATATATATAATAGTGATCATGTACAGGGATTCTTACCTTTACCGGTGACTGATCCAGGCACAGAAATCAATATTCTTCCTTAATTTATGAATATCTTTAACAAAATATTCCACTCGATATCATTTACAGACAATCATCTCTTCATAACCCTGATCAAATATAAAAATCATATATAGAGAAAATTACCGATAATCAATCCTAATAACACAGATCGAGAACCTCTCTTAGGATTAACCAAAATTAGGACTTGTCTATGTATCCGGATCCTTCACTGATCCATAAGACTTCTAGAGAGAGAAAATTCATGAAGAGAAAAAATTATAGAGAGAGAAAGTAGAGAGAGAAAGTAGAGAGAGAAACCGTCGTATCCTTTCGATGAGGCAGTCATGATCGAGATCATCAAAGGTCCTATCAGAGTGACTCAATATGAATCAAGTGTTACAAATTTTGAATAGGATCGAACTGGGATCAGACCTACTGCACGAATTTCGGAGCAACCTCATTTCATCATATTTTTAATTCAAATATATCCTAGGGTCTGTGATGCAATCAGAGAGAGAGAGTAAAAAGATTCTAGAGAGATAAAATTCACAAAAAGAGAGAAAGATCTAGAGAGAGAATCTAGAAAGAGAAAATATAGAGAGAGAAGGTAGAGAGAGGAGAGAGAAAAGATAGAGAAAGGAGAGAGAGGAAAATTCTCTCTCTTCTTCTTCTTCTTCTTTTATTTTATTTTATTTTTATTTTTCTCTTTCTTTTTTTTTCTTTTTTTTTTTTTCTTTTTTCTTTTCTTTTTCTTTTTCCTCTTTTTCTTTTCTTTTTCTTTTCTTTTCTTTTCTTCTTCTTCTTCCTTTCTTTTCTTCCCACGGCCTCCCTTGGCTGAAACAGGGGAAGACCGTGAGGTCCCCCCCTTGGTGGCTCAGGCTCCGGCGGCTTGGCCGGAGATCCGGCAACGATGGCCGACTGTGCGAAGCCGGTCGGCGATGGGGTTCGGCCGGCGGCTCTCTCTCTTTTTTTTTTTCGAAAAATAGGGGATCTTCTTTGAAATTTATTTCCAGCAAAATCGATGGCCGGCAGTGAGGTCTTGGGCCAGGAGAGAAAGGGAAGAGGGAGAAGAAGAAGGGGAGGGACTTACCTCGAGCTCCGGCAGTCGAGAAGAACTCCGGCAATCCTTTTTTTTTTTCCATCTAAGAACCCGCGGATCCTCTTGGAAAAATCCCTCAAATTTCTTAAAAATCTCTCTAAAACCAATTGCAGAGACATGAGGGAAGGAGGGTTTTATAGGAGAGATTTTCTACCTCTGATCGGACTCTACCGGTCCGATTTCATCGTAAACGGAGAGGAAGAAGACTCCGGTTAGGAGTCTTCCTCCTCCTCTATTTTTTTTTTTTTAATTCTGGGTTATTACAGTATATAAAAAAATTGGAATTAGCAAGCTGCAGGATCTCAGTTGAGGCAATCGGAGTTCCTACCAACTGGACCGGCCAACCATCCTCTTCCACGACCTCCCAACCAAACCACAACATGCATACTCCACTTGCAATAAAATCAATCTAGGGTTTAGTCATCAAACCCTAATGCATGACTTTAGACACCTTAAGCAAACGGTCAGAAAGAATAAGCAGGCATTAATTTGTTGGACTGACTCTAGGTTAGGGTTGACGGCAATGAGAGAGGGCCAGTGGTCCATCATGGCCTACGAGATGGGACTCGATGGCGATGGGAGGCATGATAGACAAAATGTAGCACTGATTGGCGAAGACCGGCTAGATCAAGACAAGAAAGCATCGGAGAGTCAAAAGATAAAGAGCACAGAGGAGTACACTTTTGGGTGTTTTACTGCATTTTGCTCTTCTTTATAACTGCAAATTCATTTTGGGTTATATGGGTCTTTATTGAACAGGTCTTTTTTTCTCCAAGTTAATACAGCTTCGGCCCTTTTCTTGCCAAAAAAAAAAAAACAGAGCACAGAGGAGTAAAGAGGGCTCAATAGAGGAGATGGATGTGCATCAAGTCATTCGATGGTAAAGACTGGTGAGATCAAGATGGAGAGTAGTTGTGTAGGAATGCAAAGATGAGTAAAAGAGAAGCAAAAAGAATTTAATTTTCTCATGGTGATCTCTCCTTCGCCATTTCTCAATGCAACTGATTATTGTGAAATTTTAATTTTCTTATCTTTTATTCAAAATCCTACCAGTCAAAAATCTTTGCTTTCTTCTCCTTTTAAAAGCATAAACATGTGAAACTAGTTTAGAAGTTCCCGGCAATAAGTTCTCAGCTCCTTATTTCTCACCGATCTTGAATTCCCTAATACATGAGAATACAGATAGATTCCTTCCCCTTGATGTTGCCTTTGGGAAAGATATTCTTAGAGTAAACTTGCAGCAAATTTCCTTTACGCAAGTTCCTGGACAAGATTTAGTTGAAAATCTCTTGTAAGGAATGTGCGATGAGTGGAGATCATGGCTACATTTTCCAATTTCCTTGTTTAGATGGATTTGGAATGACGTCTTCGAGCCCATGAACTGTAGTTCGTCCAGTACTTTCTATCAGTTGATCCCATGTTCATTCATCTTCTGGGAACTCCTCCTAGTTCTGAGCAGCTGCAGCCAGCCCTCGTACCAAAGTAGGATATATCATTTCCCTCCTGTCATAATAGAGAAGTAGCCATTTCTGCACTCTTCTGTAGAAGGTACTTAAAGTAAATCTTCTTTCCTGCTTGAGATTAAGTCCTTGTTATGATTTTTTCCTTCTAAACATTTTGAAATATGTTTCCTATATTTGATGAGAAAAGGCTTGGACAACGACTCCAATGGGCTCTATCAGGATCATTGCTAGATGTACTCAGTGATCCTGTAAGGTTGGCCGTGCTAGATCTTGTTTAAACTTATTGTGTGCATATGTTATGAATCCTACACTGTTCTAGTTGCTTATTATGTTCACAATCTTTGTCTTCAACCAATAACTAGATTCTTCGGAGTGGACAAGCCTCCCTGCCCACTAATTCGCCTTTTAATGCTCCTAAGGATCCTTTATGGACTACTTTATGTCCTCTTTCAAATCTTCAGTCATCCCGGATCTACGCCGAGGACAGCGATTCTCAAATATCGTAGAACAGAATGTGAAGGGCAAATACTCTTTAGTATCTATTTATTTACTTGTTTGGGCAAACATGGACATATAAACTCTTAACGCTGCAACTTCCGCCCTTATCTCAACCTATAAATATACTTTAGCGATCAGCTATGCTTGACTCCTGCTCAGGAGAATCCATTTTTCTGGCAAGTTTTGATTGATTTCCATATTTGTCTTCTTGTAAATGGTTACGTCAATGATCGTTTCTCTGTTTTCAATTCATTAAGGAGTACGTCTCAGATTAGTCATACAAATTTGATTGCTTCCTCTGGACAATAGCATGGTCTGACCCAGCAGGTGTTATTTTTAAATATATTTAATATTTATTTTTATTTTTTTTGGGTAAAACATTATATCTGGTTGATTTGGTCTACAAAAGATCAGTTACTGTAAGACTGCAATAGAACAGTTATCTTTGATGCCATTTCCTTTCCCATATAAAGCGTTACAAGATTTATGTTCTTAGGAAAAGCTTTGAGGATTTCCTTCAATACATGAAAGGATTTCCAGAATGACCGGGGTGGGGGGTGGTTAAACATTAAGTTAAAAGTAGAGTGAAATTGAAAGAAATAGCAATCTCGATAGATATTTTAAGGTTCAGATGCTTTTTGGAAGTGCCTTCTCTCCCTTTTTCCTTGACGCCTTTGATGAGTGGCAATGGTGGTGCATGAGAGAGGAGAGAGGAAAAGGAAAAGATTAATATCGAGTTTGCAAGTGAAATCTCAGGAGAAGGAAGAAGGCAGAACTAGGGGAGGGCAATGTAGTGGTTGCTAGATCTATTCAAATCTTGGGCAGCTCGCTAGTCTGTTTGAGCCCAGAGTATTTTGAACGGGCCTAAACCTGATTTTTAAGACTGGCAAGTCGGGTCACGATTGCCACAAGCTCCCCATCCCCCTCTCACCGCTGCTGCGGTCTCCCTTCCCCCTCTCATTGTCGTTGCCGCGGGCTCCACTCCCCTCCTCTCCTCGCCGTCGTAGTCTCCCCTCCTCCTCTCGCCGCTGCCGCCATGGGCTCCCCTCCCCCTTTAGTCGCCACCACAGTCTCCCCTCCCCCTCTTGCCACCGACATTGCCACGGGGCTCCCCTTCCCCTCTCGCCACCATCGCAGGCTCCCCTCTCCCTCTCGCTACCGACGCTGCCATGGGCTCCCCTTCCCCTCTGCTATTGCCACGATCTCTCGCCCCCCTCTTGTTGCCACCGCCGCGAGCTCCCCTCCCCCTCTCGCCGCCACCGTGGGTTACTCTCCCCCTCTCACCCCAGGCTCTCTTCCCCTTTATGCATGCTCTTCAAGCTCCCCTCCCCCTTTGCGTGCCCTTCAAGTGCTGACCCTGATGCAGATTTCTTGGTTATTTAAGAGCATCATTGTCTATGATTCAAAAAAGTCGGGCTCAAGCCTCGATAATTTTCGTTATGCATTGGATTGAGCCCGGGTTGAACCAGGCCTGGCCCATCTGATAAGCAAGTCTAGTGGTCATAAATGAGATCGAGGTGAAGGAAGAAGGCAACTCTAGGGTCACAAATGAGATCCAAAGAGGAGGAAGAGGGCAAGTTTGGTCGCAGGTAAGATCGAAGGAGGAAAATGATAGCATTACATCATAGGTGAGATCCAAGGAGGAGAAAAAGGGCAGCATCAAGTCGTGAATGAGATTCAAGGAGGAAAAAGAGGGTGATGAGAGCATAAATAATGGGCAATTACAGTGATAACATCAGCAGGGTCAGAATTGGGCTCAGACCAGATCGATTTCAAGACGGATTTCAGGCTAGGTCCGAAACAGTTCAGGCTAGACTCGGACCTAAATATAAGGCCCATTTATCTTTCGGACCGAGCTTGGATATATATTTGATTTAGCCCAGGTCCGGCCCAGGCTCAAGCCCAAAATCTAGCCTGATAGTAGCCCGAAGTCCATCTAAATAGCGTCAGATGCACATGGACCGTGCCAAATCCCACGATCAATAACACGCCATGTTATTCCTTGTATTTCGCCAATTCTCGATTGCACGCTATCTACTATGCATATGCTCTGCGATTTGCACTATGACCTTATCCAGTCCGAGTCCCAATCAAGAGCCCCTCTTCGAGAAGCTTCTCTCTCTGGGCTACCTCTTCTTCCTCTGTGGCCTTCGCGCAGTGGCAACCTCCAATCAGAGACTCTCCCACTCCTCTCCCTCTCTACGATCTCGATCTCCTCCTCATGCTCTCAGATCACCTTTCATAGCTCCGCTTCTCTTTTCTCGTCATGCCACAGTAGCTGTCAGGTTCCCCTGCTAGCTCCGATGGTGCGTCGGTGGTGGTCAAATTTGCCATGGAGATGGAATAATCCAGGATCTTCTCGCCTACAACCTCATCGACGACCACAGTGCTATTGTGTCCATGTCTTCATGGCTGTCCTCCTCGCCCTTGTCACTGCTCTGGCGATAATCTGAATCTACGTCGCTGTGCATGGCAGAAGAGATAGAGGAGGGGAGAAGAGGGCAGACGATCGGGGAGGATCACATGACATGGGAGGTGGCGAAGTCGTATGCAAGTTGAGAAAGAGAGAGAGGAAGGAGAGAGAAACAAAGGGAGAGGGAGAGGCTTCGGGCTAGGTCTTGGGCTCAGACCTTAAATTTTAAAATATTTTCGATCCTAAGCCCAATCTGAAATCCAAAAAAAATATTGCAGACCGAACTTGGATAGGAGTGGGGTCTGGCCCAGCCCGACCCATTTCCATCCCTAAACATCATAGAGGGAGGAGAGGAGGAAGTGACAGTGGCTGCCATCCCCTCCACCTTTAGCCTCTCCTTCCCCCCTCTTCTTCCTTTGCCACCATTGTTTGCACCCCAACCTACAACCCATTCCCACCATGCAATCTCCCACTTTGCCCCTTACGGTATATGACTGCTTCAATTCCAAATGGCACCTCATGCCACTTCTTTGTCCCTCATCCTCCTCTGCCTACCATCCCCACCCCGACTCTAGCCTGCTCTTCACTGTGTAATCTCTCCCCCTCCCTCTATCCCCAATAAGTATTACAACGACATCCTCTCCGACACCAACCTCGATCGTCACCATGGACAACTACTCCCTCTTCACCATGCTCACCATGGTCAAGAGCATGGGCACCTTCACTCCCTCTCGCTCCTTGAGAAAGTCCTTCTTTCTTTCGCTTCCTCCGACACCTCTATTGCCTTCTCCTCTCCATCTTCAATGCCATCGCTACCTACATCTTCAAGAAGAATAAAGCTTTAGAAAGATATTAAAATATTTCATTTTTGAAAAAAATGATACAAAAGATGTTAGCAAGAGAAAGAGCTGAGCCCAACTTTTGACTTGATTTGGCCAAGTTGAAATAGAAAATAAATAAAATATTTTAAAAAACAAGAAAGTGGAGAGGGTGATAACTTGTAGCTAACCTACTCATAACCTATTAAAAATAAAATATTCTAAATACCTAATTTATTGGTCTGTCTTGGTATCTCTCAATTTTTTGTAAAATATTATAAAAGAGCACTATAACCAAATCCTAATTTCAAGTGTAGTGCCGGTAACTCCTAATTAGTTGCCATAAGTATATTTTTAATTGATCTTGACTTTTCAATTTGGGGTTTATAAGATGGTGAATGAAAAATTGCCACATGCACCTATTTGATTTGCTAATCTCATTCAAATAAAAATAAAATTAAACCTTAATATTATTCACAAGGTGAAAAATCATGCGGTTGTGTAGTTAATCCTACATTAATTATCGGTAGGAAGATCTTGAGTACTTATATATACAAAACTAAGAAATCTAAATAATAATTTTCGATAAGTCTTTGCGGATGAGGTTTTAGATTATTACAAATGATATCAGAGTGGATCCAGCTGATAATCCATATAGATTAGAGAATATTACAATATGAATTTATTGGGACTGACCATAGACCGATCGTGGCATTTATGAATAGACTTACATGGATTTGGATCCTTAGCATAGTGAGGAGAAATTAATCAGAAGGAGTACGTGAAGATCTATATGGGCATATATGTAGTCTTATATTGATTATTTGTTGGAAAGATTTTAGATACTTATACAGATCAAAGAATCCAAATAATACCTTCTAACAGTCTTGTTGGGGGAGATTTTGTATTGTTACACTCAACCATTTTTTTTATTTCAAATTAAGCCAGATATGGTTACTGCAATGAGAATGAAATCCTCTACGGTACTCAAAAGCACTGTGGGGTGCTGTGCATGGTTGGACATCATTCGTTATAAGACGAACAGCTGTTCAAATATTTTTGGGGTTTATAAATCCTTTTCTTTGTAGTATTCTCATGAGTATGTGGCTATCCATCTTATGATGGATGAAATCTAATGATTTACGGCATCCTATGGTATTTTTTGAATACCGCGGATGATCCGCAATGACTGATATCAATAATTTCATTTTCATTGTTATTGATTCAATTGACCTCTGCTTGGCTCTGATATAGGTCATGGCGTTGTCTTCCTTGGCTCAGTGCGGATTAGAAATGGGATCTGAACTAGCAAACAACACCGTACAGTCCTCATGGAAACATTTGAAGTCCCGAGCAGGCTATCTTCTACACTACAAGGAGAAAGTTGAGAAACTGAAAGAACGTTTTGAGCATTTAAAGAATGTAAGAAATGACATAAATCGATCTGTTGAGACAGCTAATAGAGGAGGCGAAGTGATCAAGGACGTAGTAACTGCATGGCTAAAGAAAGTGAATGAACTGGAGACAGAAGTTGTTAATATGGAGAAAGAGGTTGAACAGAACAAGAGATGTCTCAAGGGGTGTTCTCCCAACTGTCGTTGGCGCTATCAACTTGGCAAGGAGGCTACAAAGAAAAAGGCTGTTGTTGAGGGGCTTCTTGAAGAAGGAAACTTTGAGAGTGTATCTCAGCTTCCTCCTCCACCAACCATTGAGTCCATGCCGGTGGGTGATTTTATGGCCTTCAGCTCCACTAGAATCGCTATGGATAATGTTATGAATGCGATAGAAGATGAGAATAAGCACTTGATTGGAATATATGGTATGGGTGGTGTTGGCAAGACAACCCTGATGGAAGAGATTGGCAGAAGATTGAAAAAAGATAAGAAGTTTGATGCTGTTGTCAAAGTGGTCGTATCACAGAATCCAAACATAGAGCAGATAAGACGTGACATTGCTGAGGAGTTGGGTATGACACTCTGGGGGAGTGGTGAATCTGCAGCTAGGGCACTGGCTGCTAGGTTGGGTAAGGAGAAGAAAATTGCGATAATGCTGGATGACATATGGGCTAGGTTAGAGTTAAAAGACATTGGCATTCCTTTCAGAGATGATCACAAGGGTTGCAAAATTTTACTAACTTCTCGGAAATCTGAAGTATGTGATTTGATGGAAACTGATGTTTCGGTCCTAGTAGATGTGTTGTCAGAAGAAGATTCGTGGGACCTTTTCAAAAGTAAGGCTGGAAAGGTTGTTGAAACCTCTGATGTAGAACCGGTCGCAAAAAAAGTTGCAAAGGAGTGTGGTGGTTTGCCGCTGGCAATTGTTGTAGTCGGAAGGGCATTGCGAGGATTTAAGGAAAGAAGTGTCTGGGATGATGCACTGCTCCAGCTCCAACAATCCACTCCTGCAAACCTAGAAGGTGTGGAGGAACAGTTGTACAAGTCGCTAGAACTGAGCTACAAACAGTTGAAAACAGACGAGATGAAAGTGTTGTTTTTGTACTGCTGCTTGTTTCGTGAGGACTATGACATAAGTGAGGATGAACTTACACGATATGCAGTGGGTGAGGGTCTATTGAAAGGTGTATACGCCTTGGAGGACGTACGAAGTAGAGTGCATTTCTTGGTTGAGAAACTGAAGGCTTCATGTTTGCTATTAACCAGTGATAAAATGGGGTGTGTTAAGCTGCATGATGTGGTCCGAGATGTGGCTGTATACATTGCATCCAAAGACGACAATCATTTCTTTGTAAAAGCTGGCTTAGGAGTGAGAGATTGGCCAGAGGGTGAAAACTGGGAAGCATGTAAGAGAATTTCACTGATGAATAATGACCTACAGGCACTACCTGATCGGCCAAATTGCCCCAGGGTCGCGACTCTATTGTTGAACATAAATCCTATTACAACTGGAATACCGAGCAATTTCTTTCAAAGGATGGCAGCACTTAAGGTTTTAGATTTGAGTGACACTGATATTGAATCATTACCTTTGTCACTAGCACACTTGACAAACCTAGTGACACTTCGTCTGGATAGATGCCAAAAATTACAAGATATTACAATGGTTGAGAAATTAAAGAAACTTGAAATACTTGGCTTGCAGAAATGCCGTGTTAGTGTGTTGCCAGAAGAAATAGGAACCTTGGTCAATCTAAAGCTCCTGGATATATCAAACTGCAGTGCTCTTAGGATACCACCTAATTTGATATCTAAGCTAAGTCGGTTGGAAGAACTGTACATGATAGGCTGCAATGCCAACAAAGATCTCCTTGCTGAGATTGCTTTCTTGAAACGCTTGGTCAGATTACATGTGTATGTAAGGGATGCCAAAAACTTTTCTCAAGATTCTCTCCCCGTCAATGCTTGGGAGAACTTAAGCCACTTCATTGTTTACAATGAATTTGATTGGTTTTCTCTGGCTTCTCTGCACCGAAGAAATTTTTATCTCAAGGGAGTAAGCAACTCATTGAATTGGGCTAAGGTATTGTTGGGCAAAACTGAGGACCTCATATTAGATGACTGGCAGTGGGATATTGTGAATTTGGTGAAATTAGATGAACAAAATGGTTTTGCAGACCTGAAGAAACTACGCATTACAAGATGTCATCGCATAGTGTGTCTTCTTGATACAACAAAAGTGGCTCCTTCCAATGCATATCGTGACCTAGAGATTATAAACCTTTGGAATTTGGAGAATTTGAATAGAATCTGCCAGGGACCACTTCCAGCTCTATCATTTGGAAAAGTCAGAATCTTGGATATAATGCGCTGCAAGAAGTTAAATAATATATTTCCATCTGACTTGCTGCAAAGAGTGCATTGCTGTCTAGAAGAGCTTGCCGTCAAAGAATGCGACGAACCACAGGTGGTATTCAATTTTGAGGGACTTCAGCAAGGGAGTATTATGCTGCCAAATTTGAGTAAATTGACACTGCAGCTATTACCAAATCTAACCACCATCTGGACTGGAGTCGTTTCTCAAGGAAGCTTGCAGAAGCTGAGCACTCTGGAAGTGTTTAGCTGTAACAAACTTGCATATATGTTCTCACGTCAGTCGGATACTGGACATCAAAGACTGCTACCATCTGGGACCTTCATGAATTTAAAAGAGCTTAAAATATCAAGGTGTAGGGGCTTGAGCTCTCTCTTCTTGCCAAGCATAGTGCATGAGCTCCGGAGATTGGAAAGATTGGAGCTCAAAGACAATGAAGCAATGGAGAAGATAGTTGCAGAGGAGAATGGTGTTCGGCTGGAGAAAGGAGCATTCCCCCTACTGAAGGATCTGTTACTGATAAACTTGTCCAAGTTGAGTAGCTTCTATGGTGGGGAATCAGCAGCAATATTTCTCGATTGGCCTTCACTGAAATACATCAAGCTGGGGGGCTGTCCAAATTTGAAGAGGCTCCCAATTGGACCAGAGAGTGCAACGAAGCTAAAGAAGGTGCATGTAGCAGGCGATGATGACATTGAATGGTTCCAAAATTTGTAAGTGGGAAAATGCAAGCATCCCTTCCCGCTTTCGTATCTGGTAAGTCTTTTGCCAAGCGTTTCCTTGGTTTCATGCGTGCTTCCTTCGCAAATTGTTCTCTAGTATTTTAATCTAGTGTCTTCTCCATAAAAAAATTCAAAAAAGAAATCTTACTCCAGCGCATGGATACTGGATTACCTACTGCAGCCTCAGTTCCTGGAGTCTCCTTCGACCGGTGGTATAGCACTACCTATGACACAGTTTTTGGCCCTACCATATGATACATTTTTTTGCACCGGTAGATTGCCTTCAATGGTCATAGGACATCCCTGCAATGGGATGAATAACCACCTTACAATTATAGATCAGCATTCAAGGACTCACCTTACAAGTTTTCAATTGGAAGTTGTTGTGTGGACTTAATTGACACGCAAGGTGAATCCTTTTCTCGAAATTTTGCTGTAGAACTACCCCAATTTGTTGTTGGGTCTGCCTCACACATTTGAATTGGAATTTTCACAGCCCAAATTCAAATTGACCTTTAGTGCACTATCTCTTCATGCTCAGCCAAGTCCGCTATACTGGTAAGCTATTCAAGGCCTAAGTTGGCCTACCTATTCCCAAGCCTGGATTGCCTTTGCAAAACCTGAAGCCTCTCCCTTAGCTACAAGTTTAAGGCACTAAAGAGTTCATTAAGCTACTATCCCTGTCTGCGAAACCTGCTGTACCTTCCAGTGCAGCTTCGTTTCAGTCTAACCAACAGTGTGCGGTAAAGGAGCAGAAAGGCAGTTTGGTTATTGGGTGCTCTGTTTTGCCTCTCCGAAATTTGTTTCATAGTGGCTAACACAAAATTATGCTAAAAACAGCAAATCAGGCACCGAAACAGATTCAGATTAGGCATAGACGACTGTGCAGTTTGCTGTTTTCAAGTGCAAGCTGAGAGAGATGGTGCTGAATGCAATCAGTTGACTCTCCATAGTGTTCGGAATGTCTTGCTTCTATTACTTATTTCTTATGCCTTGTCATGGGGGCATAAAAATGTTTTGTATTCCTGTTGATTTGAAACAAATAATGTGCTCTGTAAGTTTTAACAATTCAGATATCCATCTTGCCGTTGTTTGATTGTACATTTTATTTTGGACTATTTCACTCCAAAAGTTTTATTCTAGACTCTCTAGACCAGCCAAAATCATATTCCTTAACTGATTAAAATTTTTTGTTTGTTCAATACTTTCCTCCAGACTCCACAGTTGTAAGGATTTCACCATTGTGACGTCTGGGTCTCTAAAAATCCTGAAAGGGGTTAAAATACTTTTGTATCAAGTATGCGGATGCTAGTGTACCAAACATTCGGAGGACCGCTAGATATGCAATTTGAGTGCAGATGAAACTCGCCTACCTATTGTGCTTTGTCATGCAAGACGATGGGGGATCACCAATGTTGAGACAAATCGACTGATCCCCAAATATCGATCAATCTCCAATCAAATTCGACCAACATCCGACTCTGTCCACCAAACAGACGGACGACCCTGAAAGCGACTACCAACTGAGTTTCGACCAAGCAGGCAGACCGATCGTCTTCATGACCGACTCACCGTGGCTGACTTACCATCTTCATGGCCGACCGACCATCTTCATGGCCGACTCATTATGGCCGACTTATCATCTTCATGGCCAACTCATCATGGCCCGACTTACCATCTTCATGGCCGACTAACTATCTTCATGACCTACTATCAAACGGCCGACTGCCAAATATATAAACACAATACCATAACTGTCACAGACGATTATTAGTCGCATATCGTGGCGCAATTAGTGAGGATTAACAAGCCACACGTAATTATGACCCGATGATTTAGCGCCATAAAATGTAGGACCACGTCCGACGGTTATAACAATCTCATCTATAAAAGGAGATAAGACAACAGTATCGGTAAGTCACTTTTGGTCTGAGCTCTGCTACTCAAATTATTCAAACTTACTATTGCCCAGTCTCCCTTTCTGACTTAAGCATCGGAGGGTCCCCATCGGAGGCAACTCCGATCAGCGTGGACTTTGTTTTGCAGGTACTCGTTTCCGACGAACAAACGATGAGGGAATTGACCGCAACAGATTGGCGTGCCAAGAAGGAGAGAAAATAACTCGTAATGACAAAAATTAGAGCTCAACGATCAACAGCAATCGGATCGACGGGACACTCTTTCCATCGGGAAGAGGCTCCTCTCCTCCCTCCGATAGCAGAGCCCAGTTCTTCGCGCTCCATGCTCACCACGGACATCCAGATTGCTGCAATTATTCAGCAAATAAATATTTTCACAGAGGCGGTCAAAAGCCTTCAGCAGTAGTAGACCCAGCCACTACAGCCATCGGCGAAACAACCGATGGCGTATTCAGTGCCTTCCAGGCACAGCCGCCATCACCTGCGGCGAACTTCATTTTTTCCACCAAAGCGACCGTCTCGACTCTCTCAGCGGGATGAGCAGCGGTACTTGAGGTGCTCTCGACGTGCCACCCACCATTCACGGCATCCCTCTCCTTTCCAATTGGATCGGGCAAGAAAAGGAAAATGACCGCAAACACCGTCTACCTCTCCTTCTAATTCATCGGGAGGTTCAACCTCTGGAGTCTACCACCACCAGCGGCTCGACGACTATAAACGTAAGTTCGAGAAAATCGACCGCCAACTTGCCCAGCTTCAAATGGACGGTCAGAAGTCTTCAAATGACTTCAATTTTCATGCCATCCAACCTCTCTTCTGACTTATCTTGGATGAACTAATCCCAACTTGGTTCAAGATGCCGCATGTGGAGCTCTATTACGGTTCTACTGATCCAATTGATCACCTTGAGAGCTACAAGGCTCTTATAACGATCTGGGGGGCAACTAACACCCTCCTATGCATCGGCTTCCCGACTACACTTCGAAAGGCTGCTCGGGCCTGGTACTCCGAACTTCGATTGGGAAGCATTCACTCATTCGGACAGCTGGAACATCCCTTCGTGGCCCACTTCAGCACTAGTCGAAGGCCACCACGAACCTCGGATGGTCTCTTCTCGATCAAGCAGCGAGAGACCGAAATACTTCGGGATTTCGTGGCCCAATTCAATGTGGCCACACTTGAGGTCAGGGACCTCAACGAAGACATGACCATCTTGGCCATGAAAGGGATGTCTGAGGGGATCTCGATTCACGTACTCTTTGGATAAGACCCTCCTCCAAACTTATGCCGAACTTCTGGAGCGTGCCTACAAGTATATACGCGCGGACGAAGGAGATTCTGACCGACGCCAAACAGAAGGTAAGGATCAGAAGATGAAGAAACAAAAGAAGGGAGAAGCTCCGACCGAATCAAGTTGGCCACCTTCCAATAAGCGAGCTTCACCTCAACGATGGAGTCCAAGGACGAACTACGACAGGTATGACTCCTATACTCCTCTCTCTCTGCTCCTCGTGCACAGATCCTCCTAAAGATCGAAGGAGCAGGATATCTACGACAAACCCCAACGATGAAAGCGCCACCGAGAAGCCACGATCGAAAAAAATACTGTCAGTTCCAAAGTGATCATGATCACGATACCGAATAGTGCGTCCAACTTAGGGATGAGATAGAGGTTCTGATTTGACGAGACTATCTCGAAAAGTATCGGAGAGATCCGTCGGATCAACCTCCTACCGATCAACAACCTTAGCCGCAGACTGAGGAAGTTATAAATAATCAGCCGACTGCAAAGATGATCAACATAATCTTCAAATGACTGAACTGAGGGATAACTCCCGAAGAAAAGTCGGAGAAACGACAACAACTCAATGTAATAACTTTCTTGGAAGAAGATGTTCGGAGAATTCAAACTCCTCACGACGATGCTGTTGTTGTTCTGACAATTAGTTAATAAAAGCACGATGGATGTTTTGTTCTACTCGACTTCCTTCCGAATGCAACTACTTGAAAAATTTAATATATTGCATCACTCTTTAAGTTCAACCGACTATTAAATGATGGGTAGTCAATTCCTGTCAACATCAATATTTCGATTTTCACTGTAAAAGCCAGAAGATCGACTATCTCGACTCCGAATATACTTCGACTTTCACTATAAAAGTCAGAAGATCGACTATCTAGACACCTACTATATTTCGGTTTTCACTATAAAAGTCAGAAAATCGACTATTTCGATACCGAACATGTTTCGGCTTTCACTGTAAAAACCAAATAATCGACTTTATCTCGGCACAGAATATATTTCGCTTTCACTGTAAAAGCCAAAAAATTGACTATCTCGGTGTAGAATATATTTCGGCTTTCACTGTAAAAGCCAGAGAACTGACCTATCGACTACAACTGAAGGCCAGCGTTGGCGACGCAGACTTTCTCCACAAAAATTGTGCTGCCCTCATAGTTGGCTGTCCATCGAAGCAGCTAGCTAATTTGCCGACTTAGTACCAGCTAACAAAGGCAAAATGCCAAGACGACCAAGGTCGGATTGGAATCATACTGACTTGGTCACGGCCAGTCGAAGGATATTCAGCTTGCCACCGTTTATCATAACAATACGATGTATAAGCTCGATCAAGATCCGGACAATAGATATCCGACTTGCCATCATTATCCTAACTAAATACGTCGAAAACTACATGACTAGCAGATTTCGAAGTCTGCGAAATAGTCGGATCTATAATTTATAAGCCAGAATTAAAACGCATGATGCCAGTTCGACGTATAAGTCCGATCAAGATCCAGAAAATAGATATCCGAGTTGCTATCATTATCCTAACTAAATACGTAGGAAACTACATGACTAGCAGATTCTGAAGTCTGCGAAATAGTCGAATCTACAGTTTACAAGCCAGAATTAAAACGCATGATGCCAGTTCGTCTTCCCGATGTAATGGCCAGCGCCGACTCACCTTCCGCAAACGATACCTGACACCAGATCTCCCTGCTGATATGACAGCTCAAGGACGATAAAGTAGATAATAGACCGTATTCCGAAGAATGTAGCGGCAGAGTCGAGACTCAACATAACAGATAACAACTCATTTCGTCCAAAGCAACTGACCATGTGGCTACGCACGCGACAACTCACCATTGGACTCAGGAGTGAGGGGGCAACTATTGGGACAAACCGACTAACCCCCAAATATCGACCAATCTCTAGCCAAATCCGACCAACACCCGACTCTGTCCACCAAATAGACGGACGACCCTGAAAGTGACTACCGACTGAGTTTCGACCAAGCAGGCTGACCGATCGTCTTCATGGCGGACTCACTGTGGCCGACTTACCGTCTTCATGATCGACTCACCATGGCCGACTTACCATCTTCATGGCCGATCGACCGTCTTCATGGCCGATCGACCGTCTTCATGGCCGATCGACCGTCTTCATGACCGACTCACCATAGCCGACTTATCATCTTCATGGCCGACTCATCATGGCCCAACTTATCATCTTCATGGCCGACTGACTATCTTCATGACCAACTGTCAAATGGCCGACTGCCAAATATATAAATACGATACCATAACCGTCACAGGTGGTTATTAGTCGCATATCGCGGCGTAATTAGTGGAGATTAACAATCTACACGCAATTATGGCCTGATGATTTAGCATCATAAAATACGGGACCACGTCCGACGATTATAACAATCTCATCTATAAAAGGAGGTAAAGCAATAGCATCGATAAGCTACTTTTGGTCTGAGTTCTGCTACTCAAATCATTCAAATTTACTGTTGCCCAGTCTCCCTCTCTGACTTAAGATCGGAGGGTCTCCACCGAAGGCAACTCCGATCAGCGTGAATTTTATTTTGTAGATGCTCATTCCCGACGAATAGACGATGAAAGAATTGACCGCAACAACTAAGAAGAGTGGAAAGGAAGAATGCATTGTAGCATTGTGTGCACACCCGCACGTGTGTATGTGTGTCTGTATATATTTGCCAAATAATTCTTTCAAAAGGGCGATAATATAGGAGCAAAATAAAATTAGAACAACGGAAGCTTTCTTTCCTCAAAGAAAGTCTTTTGTTAAGAAAAATGAGGAAAGGGGCTGAAATGAGAAAGAAAGATGCTCTCTATCTCAATCTCTCTCGTTCGTGTGAGCGCAACTGATTGGATGTGCTATGGATACAATTGAACTGCAATGAAACTGCTAACAGCATACCACGTGCGTGCTTGGCTGGACAGGCGGACGGAAGTCACTATTCCAAAGTATACTTCGGCCTAACCCAACTCTTTCGGCCCGTGAAAGTGAGGAGCCGAACCCGATATTCCCTCGTTGTTACCTTCAACCAGGTTGTTCCAAGGACTCGTTTAGTTCGTTAAAAATAATAATAATAATAATAATAATAATAATAATATATATACATATATATATATATATATATATATATTATAAAAACCACCTCTTCCCCAAATATAAGATATATTAGATTAGATTTCTCGCCATATATCCGATTGCTGTTGAGGGCTACAATATATCCGATTGCTGTTGATGGACTATAATTACATCACATCATCTATGATATTCTTTTAAAAAAAAAAAAAAATTGTGCACATATTCGTATACCGTGTATGGTGATGGACTCACGCTTTTATCCGCACCGCTGCCCAATCCCGTGCGTGCGCGAATCATCCGCACCGACGCGCACGGTGCACAAAGAATTTCTCCCTTGCGAGGGGCATAGAAAGGTCTAACCTACTCCCGAGGGCAAATAACATGGTTTTGGAGGGGACTCAAAAAACGTTGATTAGTTGGATAACAAATCCAATGGCCCGGGTTGATTGCGTTCATCCACTTCAAGCATGTCTAGAGGCTACTTCCACCCTTATAATAGCTAATATATAAGCAATAATAAGATCATGGCCGTCCATTCCGCCGGGAATTGCCAGGCTGGCACCGCTCAAGGAGACGATACATGTCCCGGCTATAAAAGCCCGCCTAAACAGCTTGCTTTGGGACTCTACGGCTTCACCAGCACCACCCTGCTCTGCCCCATAAAAGGCCGTATCAGCTCTCCGCGCTGGGAAAACGGTGACGGGCTAGGGTTTCTCCTCCCCCTTGGGCGAAAGCTAGGGTTCCTCTGTTTCGACTGCAAAAGCTACGCCATTCCAAGAAAATTTGAGGATTCTTGTCCTCCGAGTCTCTTCCAGAGGAGTTCGCCGATGCTTCAAAGATCTTTAGGGTGATAGGAAAGAACGCTTACTTTCCTACATGGCGAGGTCTGGGGTAGTTCTTTTTCTCTGATATCTTGGTTAACCGTATCTCCTGCGAATTTTTCTTGATGTTGATTCCCCGCAACTGTACCTAAAGATTGTCTCTTTTCCGCTTCTTTGAAAGATTTTGTTCATAATTCTTTCATGTTTCTTTCCTTCTTTTAAATTTTCCTTTGTTGTTGGCCCTGTTCTCCGATCTCATGGTTAAGCTTGTCTGTTGCGAAGTTTTCCTGACATTGATTCCCTCAAAACTGTACCTAAAGATTGCCTTTTGTCCGCTTATTTGAAAGATTTTGGTCATATTTCTTTCATGTTTCTTTCTTTCTTTTACATTTCTTTCATTTATTACTAGCGCTGAGATCTTCCCACCCACCCCCCGCCCTCCACAAAAAGAAAAAGAATCTTTACGTTGAGATCGTCCAATCAATCCTATAAGTTGCTTCTTTTTTGGATGATTTCGCTCATGTGTCTTTCATGGTCTTGCTTCCGTACATGTTGCCTTTTCTTTTCCCCCTTAACGATCATTTCAATTGCTGTGATCTTTTGCCTTCTTTTACGTTTTCCTTTATTACTAACGTTGTGATTTTTTGCCTCTTCTTCCGATCTATCCTAAAGATTTCTTCTTTTTTGGATGATTTCTTTCATGCACCTTTAATATTCTTTTCTTTCCTACGTTTTGCTTTGCTTTTTCTCCCTTAACGACCACATTTTTTTTTAATCGCTGTGATCTTTTGCACGAATGACATTAAGTACCTCGGATTAATCATAAAGATGGCTTCTGTTTCACTTTTTTCAATGATTTGCTAATTTCTTTAATATGTTAATGATTTTTTAAGTACGTTGTATTTGGGTATGAATAACAGAAAATATTCCCAAACAAACTAGATTAAATGAACACCTTCAGAGTAATCTAAAATTGGCTTCTTTTTTGAGTTACTGGAATGATGTTAACATGTCTTTCACTCTTTCTTTCTTTCTTTTCCTTAAATGTCAACCATATGAGCTCTGTGATCCTCTTAATTTTTGTCCTGTGTTTATGGTATCTATCAATATTGATAGAGGAGATTATATGCAATGAAGATCTTTCAAATGTAAAGTCTACTGATTACTCCTCCATGTAGCTTTTTTTTCATTTCATTGACTGTTGTTTGTAGATATTTCATCTTTTTTCGTCCTTTCACACCCTTTTTTTTTTATTTTAATTTTTTATGTCCACCATATGAGCACCCCTCATGCTTGCATTAAGAGAATATAGCAATAAGGTCTGGGTAAGAATATCTGCTGAATAATGCTAAACTTGTCTCTTTACTTCTGTGAATGATATTTGCTTTTCTTTTGCACTTCTATGAATGGCATTCGTATAACTTTCATGCTTCTTTCATTACTTTTTTTTTTTTTTAAAATAATGCTAAGATTTTTGCACATTAATAGTCCTAAGATGGGGATATAACTCTCAATCATTTGATAAGTATGACCAAGATTAGGTCAGTAAAATAACCACTGGTATGGTACAGTAGTTGCCAGTGGCTTATAATTTGAAAGTAACTATGTATGGTATGATTGTTGCTGATGGCTTATGATTCTGAACAAAACTTATAATTTGAAAGTAACCATAAGTATGGTACTATTATTGCTGATAGCTTATGATTCTGAACAAAATCTGAGACAAAATTAGTTGGATGAATTTATACTAAACATCTTTCATAAATCCCACTATAGAGATTTTTTAATCAAATTCATTGATTTAATTTGATCCGAAGCAATTGATCCACACTGGGGCAACCAAACTATGCTCCCATGCTTCATGGTTTCTTAAAATCTTGATTTATATACAACTATAATTTAGGATTACGTATTTGTTATGCAAATTAAAACTTCACTGGAAATTTTACTAGACATTATACCCATTGGGGAATGACTCCAGTGAACATTTCTGGTGGATATCTCTCCCTGCTAGAGATGCCTTGGCCAATCATAGATGATCATTGTTAGGATGCGTGGTAGTCATGAAATTTTTCTTAACTTGATTCATCATGCACTTAAGTCCTAAATTGGCGGAAACAAAAGAGCAAGAAATCAGTGAATAAGTTTAAATATAGATATAAAGATAACTTTCTATCTACTAGACATCAAATTTATTGTTTTGACAAATTTTGGTGTTAGAGAACCCCCAATAGTAATAGGCATCATACTTCCAAATCAGTTTTTGTGGGATATGTACAAATGAAATTTATCATGGCGTTGCAGCTTTAGACGATGACATTTGCTCTAGCTATATTGTCAAGATCAGAATTTTTGGAAATTATCAATTTACAAATCCACAATATGCATGTGTTATATTATAGCTGAGAGTGCTGAGTTGGATATATATATATATATATATATATATATATTGTAAACTTATGGTGTATATGAGATGAGTACATGAGTAATGGCAAAGATAATGAAGACTCTACTTGTGCGGTGATTCGATTTGTATTGGTACAGTTAGGCAGATGATGCTGTGTAAAATATAGATGGAACTTGCAAAGAGGAGTTGAAAGTTGACCATCTGAAAGAGTTGAAAGAAAAGGCTTTTTGGTTATCATCATATGTACTTGAAAAACATCATTAGTGGAATTGTGGAAAGGAATATCTAACATAAAAATGCTAATTGCAAATATTTTCATCGAACCTAAGGTTTATAGATTCATCTTCAGTTCATCAGAATTTTTTGGATGCATGCACATATATTCTTTTGATTATTACATTATGGTTGCATGTAGTTTTCATGCTAATTTGCTGACATATGCATTGTAATATATTTGGTCACCTGCTTTATATGTATGTGAATGGTTGTTATTATCTTACATGAGATGAGGATCACTGATTCTTTGTAAAAGTGGCCATGGATTAGCATCCTAAGAATATAAGTTGTTTTAGGTGAAGATTGGGCTCTTAATTCCTGTTCGAAGGAACCTTTTGGTAGATTACTCATTCTTGAATATACTGATTTTTCAGGGATGTAATGTTATTGTCCGCAATGACCATGCTATATCTGACAAGAGAGTTAGCCGCAAGCATGTCAGTTTGCATACAACAGTTTATGACTCCGCTAAAGTTGTTGTGTCTTCTATTTATGTAGTATGTTAGCTTAAATTGCTTCTTTGCCTCTATGACTTGCAATGAGAAAAATTTGGCGGTCCAGCTACATTTTATAATTATGACCCAACTATAGGTTGCAATGTGCGGCATATAATTTGTAACACATTGTATCACTCTACCAGAGCTTATTTTTCTGATACTTGTGTCTATTTGCTAACTATTTGCTATTTCATTTACCTTATATTTAATATCTTAATATTTCAAATGACCTTGCAGGAAGGACCGAATCCTGTTATCGTAAAATCTGGGAATCAAAGCAAGAAGCTCTCCACTCAGGACAAAGCTCTGATTGTTCATGGTGACATTATTGATTTGATTCCTGGTGATTATTTAGTTAAGTATGTAACCTGTCGGCAATGAGCATGCATCTTCATCAAAAACAGATTCAATCTTGTTACGAAAAGAAAAAAGACATATTGAAGAGGAGAGTTCAGCTGTCAAAAGGAATCGACATATTGTTGAAGATGAAACTTTGGAAAGAGCCTTGCAGGTTTTGTTCTAACTGCTTTGCTGACATGCGTCCATGTTTTGGCAAAATGGCAATCATTCTATTCATTTTTGAATTATTAAACTTTTTTCCAACTCATGATGGTTTTTTGGTTCATTTTTCATGATGCTGCTGTTGTTGTTTCTGAGGGATGAAATTAAATATCATAATCTGATATTGTCTAGACTCTTCCTCTACATTCATATATGAATAATTTTACCCTTGTAAAAATGAAAAGATTCTAGCTGAATTTTTAGATGAAAAAAGATGGAAGGATAAGCTCTAAATGAAATCTACTGGGTTATCTCAATTAGGAAACATGCAAGCCTTGCCTATTGACAATTTGATCAAATTGTACGAGTGTTTTTTTTCTTTTTCAACTCTGGTGGTTATATTATATTTAGATATATCAATAAAGAACTGGAATCCCGTGGCTTACCGATGTATCTTTGGTTCACTTATTGTATATGGTCTGGACTGGAGTCTTTTCTCATGGAAGCTCACAGAAGCTGAACACTCTGGAAGTGTCTAGTTGTAACAAACTTGCATATCTGTTCTCATGTCGGTTGGATACCAGACACCAAAGACTGCTACCACCTGGGACCTTCACTAATCTAAAAGAGCTTAAAATATCATGGTGTAGGGGCTTGAGCTATCTCTTCTTGCCAAGCATAGAGCATGAACTCCAGAGATTGGAAAGATTGGAGCTCAAAGATAATGAAGCAATGGAGGAGCTAGTTGCCGAGGAGAATGGTGTTGAGCTGGAGAAAGGAGCATTCCCCCCACTGAAGGATCTGTTACTGATAAATTTGTCCAAGTTGACTAGCTTCTATAGGGGAGCCAGCAGCAATATTTCTTAGTCGGCCTTCACTGAAATGGATCATGCTGGGGGACTGTCCAAGTTTGAAGAGGGTCCCAATTGGCCCAGAAAATGCACCAAAGCTAAAGAAGGTGCATGTAGCAGGACATGATGTTGAAAGGTTCCAAAATATGGTGTGGGAAGATGCAACATCCCTTCCTGCTTTTGTATCTGGTAAGTCTTTTTCCATGTGCTTCTTTTGTTTCATGTGTGCTTCCTTTGCAAATTGTTCTCTAGTATTTACTCCAGCATCTTCTCAAAAAAAAAAAAAAAAAAAAGGAAAAATCTTACTCCATTGCATGGATGCTGGATTACCTACTGCAGCCTCAGTTTCTGGAGTCTCCTAGGACCAGTGTATGGCACTGCCTCTTGCCGCTACCATATCATACATTTTTTGGCACCTGTAGTTTGCCTTCACTGGTCGTAGGGCATCCCTACAATGGGATGAGTAACATGTTTATCGGGATATTTTTGATTTTATAGTGGTACAATTGCAAATCAGCATTCAAGGACTTACCTTAAAATTTCATTTGGAAATTGTTGTCTGCTTATTTGACATGCAAGGTGAATCCTTTTTTTGAAGTTTTGCTGTGGAACTACCTCAAGTTGTTTTTGGGTCTGTCTGCCTTACACATTTGAATTTGAATTTTCACAGCCCAAATTCAGATTGCCCTTAAGGGCACTATCTTTTCATGCTCAACCGAGTTGACTATACTGGTAAACTTTTCGAGGCCTAAGCTGGCCTATCTATTCCCTGGCCTGGATTGGCTCTGCAAAACCTGAAGCCACTCCCTTAGCTGCAATTCAATGGCACTAAAGAGTTCATTAAGCTGCAATTCCTATGTGCACAACCTGCTGGATCTTCCAGTGCAGCTTTGTTTCAATCTAACCAACGGTGTGCAGTCTATTATAGAATGCAGCAAAAGGAAGTTTGGTATTGGGTGCTCTGTTTTTGCTTTCTGAAATTTGTTTTTTAGTGGCTAACACAAAATTATGATAAAAACAGCAAATCAGATGCTGAAAGAGATTCAGATTAGACGGACGACTGTGGGGTATGCTGTTTTCAGGTGCAAGCTTGGGGAAATGGTGCTTAATGTGGTCAGTTGACTGTCCATAGTGCTTGGAATGTCTTGTTTATATTGCTTATTCTTATGCAGTGTCATGCAAGCATAATAATGTTTTGTATTAGTGATATGCAACAAATAATGTGTTTTGTAAGTTGTAACAATTCGGATATCCATCAACTTGTTGTTTGATTATACCTTTTATTTTGGACTATTTCACTCCAAAAGTTTTCTTCTGGACTGCTTTAGATGAGCCAAAATCATATTCTGTAACTGTTTTTTTTTTTTTTTTTTTTTTCCAATTCTTCTCCACTTTTCTTCTGGGTTTCAACTAACACTCACCTTGCCCCTCTCTATATCCCCACTCCTGATGCCCCCTCTCCTCGTGCCTCC
Source organism: Elaeis guineensis (assembly GCF_000442705.2). Taxonomy (NCBI): domain Eukaryota; kingdom Viridiplantae; phylum Streptophyta; class Magnoliopsida; order Arecales; family Arecaceae; genus Elaeis; species Elaeis guineensis. The sequence goes on along the minus strand of NC_025994.2, from coordinate 97,034,877 downwards.
CTTTGTTATCGAGTTCTCTGATGAGCTTCCCATCAACACCGACCTGGCCGATGACCTCAGCTCTCTTGCTGGTGCCTTCCTTGACCTTAATTGGCTTCAGCTCCTCCTCCTTGACCAGATCAAGTAGTAGATGGCGGGCAGTAGGCCCTGGTGGCCACTGCTGCACATCGATTTTCTGTCTTCTTTGCCCATCCTTGTGCTTTTATCATTGTTTTTCTCCATTGAGGTAAGTTCTTTGGCCATGCTTTCGTTAATTTTGTGCATTCATATGTATTTAAATGTCTGATTAGCCATCGATGGCTGATCTATAGATCCATGGTTTTGTCCCTAGCATCAGAACTAGGGTTTATGTGGATGCCAGCAGAATTTTTATGGTTTCTTGGTTTGATTCACCAATATTGGGTGCTGGATTACGAATAAATATTGTGTATCTATATGGATGATCCATCTGTGTGCTGTTGTTTTGGTTTCCAGCTATAATCTGAACTTTAGTTTTGCTTTTGATGGTCTCTCAGCTTTTTTGTACATTGTGAGTTAGCATGTTTTATTCCTGTGTTAAATGGCAAATTCTGTCACTGTTGTGGAGAGTGGGGTCCTTGGGACCTAGCTGTGGGCAACCATCCCTCTCTTTTTCTTGTGCTGTCTTATTTCAGTTGGGGTGAGTGAGTGAGAGGACCACTAAGTTGACTTTTGTTTCTTCTGTTTCTTTTTTTCGTTTGTTTTGAGGGATAGCTCCCTGCTATCTCTCTCTTATTCCGTATCATTTCATTCCTTTCAATGAAATAGTGGTGACCCTAGTCACCCTTCCTCAAAAAAGGTATGGATCATTCTAGGTGTTTTGTTAGAAAATTAAGGGATTGTTATATCTTTGTACATCTATGGAGGACTTGCAAAGACACCCCCTTTCCAGCCATACTCTGCAATACAGCCTTACAGGATTGCGATTTATATATATAAATTAAAGAACTAACGTTTTACTGTTAGTTTTTTGGATAAGTCAGTTCGATGGTGGTACTTTCTTATCATGTGCTATTAGTAGTGCTTTTACTTCTTGGCTGTATGAAGTTTCCCATTCTCCTTAGTGCTTTAGTTGGTATCCGTTTGCAATAGTATTTATATTTTATCACAGGCTTTTGCATATACCCAAGAATATGACTTGTTGCATAATTACCTTTTGAAAATCACTTTTTATATGTATACACCTCGAATCATCATGTCGTAGATTTGTGGCTGATAATGTTAATAATAAACATTTTAAGTATCATTTGATGCTAATTATTTTATGTTAACACCCCTGAAAAATTAACATTTAGTTTTTTTTGAAAAGAGCTTATTTTTATATGGATTTTCAAAGATATTAATGGAAAAGAGTAGTAAAGTCACTTTTTTATACTTAGAACAGTTAGTTATTAATACCATCAGTCAAAAATCTAAGTGGAGGGGCATTCATGGAACAACAATTTGATTTAAGCAGTATACTTTCAAATTGTGATTTTCAAAGGTTAAATATGCAATAAGCTATATTTGCAAGGGTGTATATACAAAAAATAAAATCCTTTATTTAATGCTTAATGATTTAATTTATATGTTTGTCCACGTGTGCATATCCATCAAGATATATCATATTGAAGCATGCACTATATAAATTTTCATTTATGGGTTCAGTAACTGATGGCTATGTGGAATGTCGAGTTATTGTGTAGGTATGATTTGTGTTTTCTCATGTGATCGTTTATGATTCTTTGTCGATACTTTGGACTCTGTTCTCCTTAAATTCATAGGCCTTTATCATGTGTAGCTGACTTATGATTGGAAGTGGCTTAGTGCCAAGAAGTTATGGATCTATGAATGTTTTATTATGAATCGCTTAGAATTTATATAGGTGGTTCTCTCTATGAATTTATATGGATTGACTGATGGAAGATTTTTATGGATGCTTTTATTTGAAATGACTCACCTTTGTAATGCTACTGGTATGCCAGCACTATGAGGCGGTTGCAAATTAGATGGCCAGTTCGGTGGCAACCTTTGCAACCCCTAATTCGTGTGGAGGGATGATTAGAGTGGCTTCGAGAGGAAGCCACATGGAGGAATTACCATGTACTTTTCCTTTTTCCGTGCCGCTAATGTCATGAGCCCTTATACTCTGAGACAATGATTATTTTCAATCCCGCACTATGTGCCAAATGTTGCAATGTTTTCATGTTTTATTCATTGCCTGATTGTTTTATTCTGCCGTTTGATGGTACTAGGATGGTTTTCACATGGGTGTGTTCTAAGTTTGATTTTTTTTTTTTTGTTGCTAGTTGTTATTACTGTGTCACTTGTTTCTACATGTGCTTGTCCTGGTTGGATTTTATCACTTATTCACTGGTCCCTGTATATCTTTGTTATATCTGTGTATGTGGTGTTCCAATCACATAACCCTGGGGAGTTCGTCTCTTCACCCTTGCCATGTTAACTAAAAGGCCTATCAAGTTGGATGCCACTACTTCACGTGTCCGACTGCCTTGTTTGTTACTTGTTTTCAGGACGACAAATGTGAGAATGGCACGGGTTTATTTTTGCATGTTCATGCGATGGCTTTTATGCAAGGCAAAGAGCTTTGTATGCTATATGTGATGATAAATTTTATTATATTATATAAGAAAAGCCTGGGATATTTGGTTATGATTGAGAAAGTTTAGGAAATTTTTTATTTTAAAAAGGTAGAAGGTAGGGAATATTAATCATTAATGTCTGCTCATGACTTAATGAATGGCTATTTACTTTGAAATTCCAAGCTTGAGAAAATAATCAATAATGAAATAGTTTTCATGGTTTTGTGATAACACATTGTAATTTTGAATTATTTCATGGTAAATTGTTTTCCAAGGCCCTCCTGTAAATTACAACTTAAAGTAATTAAAATATTTTAAATTATAAAATAATGTATTTAAATATTATAATTTGGATTTCAAAAACTAATTGTAGTGCAATGATTTTATATAAATATTAGAAATAATGATTACATAAAAATATAATAACAATCATTAATAAAATTGATAATTATGAATATTATAAAAATTTAAGAAATTCGTGGAAGGGTAAAAATTCATGTTTTTAGCTTGTGATAGAGTGATTGATGGCGTCATGTTTCTCATCTGTAATTAGACAATCGACAATATTCTATTTCCATCCTGTCACTAAGCAATTGATAATAATGGAAATAATTTAGAGCTTTTAATATTCATTCATCTATGCTAGCGTAAATTTTATTAATCAAAAGCACCTGGCATGCTTACTACATTAAAGTTAAAATACTATCATTCTCTATGCAAATTCAAAGTATGATATTACAGATGCATGTCTCAAAAATTAAAGCTGCTTTTGGTTAGCCATTAAAAATATATTTTTTTATTTTTTAATTTTTAAAAATAAAAATTAAAAAATAATGTTTGATAACATCATGAAAAGTAAAAAGTAAAAATCAAAAAAATTAAAATAATTATTTTATATGTAAAGTAAAAATATTTTATTTTTAAAATTTTATTTTTTTATTTTTTTTATTTTTTTATATTTAAAATGTCAAATCAAAAAATAAAGAGTTCGAATTTGATTTCCGCTCTTTCATCTTTTCATTTTGTTTTTAAAATCATTCTTTCTCATCGAGTTCTTCATTTGTCATTATTTTTTACTTTATAATAACGGTGTTATCAAACATATTTTTTATTTTTTTATTTTTATTTAAAAATAAAAATTAAAAAATATTTTTTAAAAATTAAAAATCAAAAAGTGTAACCAAATGCATTTTGAAAAATTTTTCATTGATATCTGGAGAGATGAAATATGAAATTTTCCAAAATAAAATTGTTACTTGTCTTCTGATTTTTCTTTCTGTTTGAGCATTGTTTTTATTTTTTTTCTGGTTCCCCATAGCTCTTCAACTAACCTCATCAAATAAATAAACTTTACCTCATATATATATATATATATATATATATATATATATATAGAACAAGAGCCCCAAAGAGGTAAGTTTAACATCAAACACCATCTCAACCAACACATATAACGGTCTCCTAAAGCCAACACTGCTGCATTTTCTGCTATCAAGCAAAGTCAACATGCGCTGTGGGATATACTTGACTGCTGACTATAAAAAGCATTGCTTGCTGGGGTACATCAAACTAGACAACCAGCAAAAAGAGAGGTTTCACGTATTTTATCTCTCAAAAGACAGGAACCCTTGGGAATGTGGAGGCGGTGATTAAATACAGCAAGCAATGAGACCTTTGATCAAGCATATACCCTTAGTGAGAAGCAGGACCTCAATTGAGGCGATCAATGAGACCTTTGATCAAGCATATACCCTTAGTGAGAAGCAGGACCTCAATTGAGGCGATCAATGAGACCTTTGATCAAGCATATACCCTTAGTGAGAAGCAGGACCTCAATTGAGGCGATCAATGAGACCTTTGATCAAGCATATACCCTTAGTGAGAAGCAGGACCTCAATTGAGGCAATCAGAGTCCCTAGCAACCAGATCAGCCAACCTCCCAACCAAGCCATGACATACATACTCCACTTGCAGCAAAATCAATTTAGGGTTTAGTCATCAAACCTTAGAGCATGACAACAATCAAGAAGGGGAAGAGATATTTCCAAGGGCGACAAGACCCACCTTAGCAAACGGTTAGGGAGAAGAACTGGGTGAGATGGGTATAAGTGGGCGAGATGGGTACAAGCGGATAAAGATTAAGAGGGAGGAGGACAGAGGAAGGTTTGATGGTGTTAATGTGCTAGGCTGATCCTAGATTAGGGTTGATGGTAGCAAGAGAGAATCAGTGGTCATCATGGCTTGAGAGAAGGGATTGGATGGATGGCGAAGACCGTCTAAATCAAGAAAAGAAAGTATTGGAGAGTCCAAGATAAAATGCATAGAAGAGTGAAAAGGGCTCGGCAAAGGAGACGACATGGATCAAGCCCTTTGATGGTGAAGATAGGTGAGATCAAGATGAAGAGCAGTTAGGTAGGCGAGGAAGATAGAGACAACTAAAAGAGGATTTAATTTTTTCATGATGATCTCTCCTTTGCCATTTCTCAATGCTACTGATCATTGCAAAAATTAAATTTTTTTATTTTTCATTCAAAATTCTATCAATCAAAAATCTTTGCTTTCTTCTCTCTTTTTCTTTTCTTTTCTTTTCTTTTCTTTTCTTTTCTTTTTTTTTTTTTTTTGTGAACTTGCTTTCTTCTCCTTTAAAAGCTAGACTTGTGGAGGTCCTCCCCTCTTTGATTGATGAAGCTCGATCAACTTTTATAAATGGGAGAACTATGGAAACTTCCTTTGTGCTCATGAGATGGTCTGGTCAGGAAGGTGTATAATGCAAGCTTGACTTTGGAAAACATTTGACAAACTGAATTGGTGCTTTTTGTTGGATGTTCTGAAGGCTAGGGGAGTTTCCTCAAGATGGATTGGGTGGATAAAAAGTCTTCTCAATTCGGCTTCAGTTGCTCTCTTGGTAAATGGAAGACCTGGCAATTGGATTAGATGTCTGAAGGGATTGGGACAAAGGGATTCTTTATCATTAGAATTTTTTTTATCTTAGCTACTGACGTGCTTTCCAAAATCCTACTTCCAACTAGCACTCTTGGACTCATTGAAGGCATTAGGTCCAACATGGTCTTCGCAAGCATTAAAGGATTGCTTTTTGTAGATAATACTCTTTTATTTTGTGTGAGCAAGAAGGATAGTGTCCTGGTTGCAAAAGCTTTACTCTTGGTTGTTGAAAGAGCTTCTGACTCGAGAATCAACTTCCATAAGAGTCTTACAATTTGCATGAACATGAATGATGGTGAGGCGACATCCTTTGGGCTCTTGATGAATTGCAATAACGGTTCTCTTCCTCTCACCTATCTAGGCCTCCCACTGTGTGATTGAAAGTTTCCTAGGCATTGTTGGCCACCGCTCTGGGAAGTATCCACTCAAGATTGGGTTCATGGAAAGAAAAACTGCTTTCTTAGGGTGGAAGACTCACCTTGGTGAACTCAGTACTTTCTGCTCTTCATTTCTACTACATGTCTATTTTTAAATCGCTCAAATGGGTCATTGACAAGATTGATCAGGTGCATTATGCTTTTATTTGGAAGGATAAAGAAGAGACCCGTGGTTTTCATTGCCTTGTGAACTGGATCACAGTCTGCTGATCAAAGGAACAGGGAGGATTGGGAATTAGAAACCTTTAGGAGACAAATTGCACTCTACTAGCGAAATGGGCATGAACATTTACTTCAAGTAGTGATACTCCTTGGAGGAGATTAAAAAAAAAAAGGCCAATTATGTGCAGACCAATTTTGGCATGCAAGACATCTGTAAACAGATCACTGCATTCTGGCACTATCTTACCTCTAATTTGGGGAATGGAGATTCTATCAGATTTTGAGAAGATAATTGGTGTGGACCGGTGCCATTTTGTTCCATCTTCTGCGACCTTTACTAATTGGCATTGGAAAGGAGTTTTCCAGTTGCTTCTCAATGGTCATGGCGGTCCCTGTCTTGGAGTATCAAACTCAAAGGCCCACTCTTGTTGGATCAATTGAGACAATTGGAGGTCCTCCATTGTAGTCTGGCCCGTGTTAAACTCTCTCGGGTTGCGAGTGCACCCGCATGGAAACTTAACAAGAATGGTGCTCTCTCTTTCAATTCCTTCTACAGGTTCATCAACAATGGCAGCATCTTGTCCCTAGGGTAAGGTAATTTGGAGGTCGGAAGTTCCAGAAAAGGTCAAGTGTGATAGCCCAGCCAGCCCAAACGAAAAAAAAAAAGAGAGAAACAGGGGATCGGGAAGAAGACTCCCAGTAAGAGTCTTCTTCTCCGATCAAACCTCGGAGAACGGAGTCCTAGGACCACCAGGAGTCCTAGGGCTCTCTATAAAGAGACCTCCCCCTTCCTAAGAGATCCCTCACCGGTCTTTTTCCCTCTTTTCCTCCCAAATTCCTCCGATTGAAGCCGCGGCTCTCGATCGTGCTCACCACGATTTCTCGCCGATGGGACCACCGGAGGCCGAGGTAAGCTTTCCTCCCCTTCCTCTCTCCTTCCCCTTCTTTCCCGTGCCGATGTGCATGCTCGCCGACGACCGGAGTCGCCGGATTTTGTTGCAGAAGAATCTTCTTTTTTGTCATTTTTCCATCGCCGGTGGTCACCGCCGACCACCGGTTTGGCCTCCTCTTGCCGTCGGATCGTCTCCCCTCCTGCCGACGGCCGTCTCACGCCGGCTGCGCCGCCGGCCGGCCAATCAATGAGGGGATCAAAGATCCCCTGTTTCGGTCAAAAACAAGCCCACGGGAAAAGAAAAGAAGAAGAAAGAAGAAGAAGAAGAAGGAGGAGGAAAATATAAGAAAAAGAAGAAAAAGAAAAGAAAAAGAAAAGAAAAAGGAAAAAAAAGAAGAAGAAAAATAAAATAATAATAATATAATAATAATAATAAGATTTTCTCTCCTCTCTTCTGTGAAGAAAAAGAAAAAAAAAGAGAGAGAGAAAAGAAAAGAAAAGAAAAAAAAATTTATTAAATTAATTAATAAATAATGATATAAATAATAAAATATGAGAAAGACAGTTTCTCTCTCTTTCCTCTCTCTCTTCAGCTTGAATTAGTATTTTCTCTCTCTAGAATTGAACTTTCTCTCTCTAGAATCTTTCCTCTAGATTATTTCTCTCTCCTAAGATTTCTAGAATTTTGAGAAGAATGATAATGAATTTAAATGATCCTCGTGATGGATTTTTGATCTGTGATCGTCGAACGGTATACCGACACCCACTTTGATCAGATTAGGTATTTCTAAGATTTTAATTTCTATAATTTTATTAAATTATCCACATGATAATCTGAGCATGATTTGATCCGATCGATCGGATCTGTTGAATCATATTGTCTGAAGAATTCAAGATGAGTTTTCTCTCTCTAAAATTTTTCTCTCTCTAAAATATTCTCTCTCTTGATTGATTCTCTCTCTAAAAAGGTTAGTCAATGAAAAAATTTCTTTCAATAGTATTGATCTGATTCTAATGAAGAATCCTGATCCATGGTTGTCGGGCAGTGTACTGGCACTCACCTTGATCAGATCCGATATTTCTCAATTTGATTATCCATGATCCCGATTTAATCATGATTTGATCATGTTGATTTCACCAATCGAGATATTGGACCAATCGTAATGTTGGATTTGTGTCACCTGATCAATTCGAATTGTACCTCATGAATTCTCTCTCCTCTGATTTTTTCTCTCTACTTGATTTTATGAAATCGATGAAGAAATCTCGATCCTATCACTTCGAATCCGATTTGATCTGATAGTCAAATTCTGGATCGTTTAGGTCTTAATTAGATTTTGATTAGATGAAATTAGATGATCGGACCCAATCTAAACCGTTGAAATATGGTATTCATATTCTTTCTAATTATTGAAATTGATTATGTATAGGATTATGGATGTTTGATAATGGGATATCGCGATATGATCTATGAACAAAATTTTTGGAAGAAAATTTATAGAATTATGTAGATTTATTGAAATACGTTCGAGGTAAGTAATGTTTCACTTTTTCTAGATTTATCGATAAATTATAATGTATTTTTCTGACATGATTTGTGAAACGATGCATGAATTGGATGAATGGTATTTTGTTATGAAAATATCTTATTTAAAATGTTATGATGAAGCATGATTGAACATATTGATTTCATGATGCATTATATTGATTGATTTCGATACTACATGATTATATATTTTATTATTGAAATTAGAATATGAAATATGATTTATGAAGAATTATGATATAAGAAACATTATGAATTGACAACCTGACTATGTAAAGGACCCCGCCAATGGGGGCATGTACGTTGGCAATTGATTTTTCTGAGGGTTTATGTCGCCAGCGAGACCAGCGACATGTCGCCAGAGAGACCAGCGACAAACCGCCAGCGAGACCAGCGGTTCCAAAGGACATGGCTGCCAGATGATTCGTAGCCTACCGCAAGCAGATACGCGGTATTATGACCCTGCCACAGGGAAAATATGGTCATAGCTCATGGTTGACGAAAAAAATTAAAGAACAAAAGAAATTGAAATCTGAAAAGAAACTTGAATTTTTGAAAAAAAAATAAATTTGGCATGAATTATGTTGCATAATTGAAATTGATTTCGAATTGATGAACTTTATATGCTTATTTTCTATAAATGATTATTTACTTAAATACCTGATGAAATCTGTTGAGAAGTGATCATTACTTACTGGGCTGTCTAGCTCATTACCTCTTATTTTACTATTTTTACAGATGTTAAGGAATTAAGATGATACAAGATATGAATGGAAGAGTGATCAGAAGCAGAATCCCTATACTTTTATTTTAGGTTGAAAGTCTTATTGAATTTGATGTAAGGCCTATGAATCATTGTTGAATTTATTGAGATATTAAAAAATATATATATTTAGATCGTTATGATTTAGATTTAAATTATTATCTAATTATTCTGCTGTTATTTTAAAATAGCATGATAAGATGCCTTGCATGCTTATGGGATGAGTTTTCTATGAGTATGCGGCGGTTGCTATGACCCTCGATTCATAATCTCGGGTCGGGGGCGTGACAATTATAGTGGTATCAGAGCATTAATAGATGAACTAAGATGTGTATAGAAGGAGTGTTAGTGGATAGACACTAGGGACATTATAGTGTAGATCTTTGATGATTGTAATGGGAGAAATATTTAAAAATTTTGATTAAACATTGAGATTATGTATAAAAGGATCACAAGAGATTATGACATATGGAGTTTGAAATATGATGGATAATCTATAGATCATGATATGATTAGTTAGATCTTGATCGAAAGTAATCACAAAAGGATTGACATAAAATTTTATTGTGCATTATGGTTATTAATTTGATCATTGGTTATTCAAGTGAATCGTAAGTTCAAATTCGATGTGAAAATAATACCATGATATTACTTCTAGTTGAGAAGTTTACTATTATTAGCAAGATAAATATTTGACGATAAAATATTATTCCAGGATGGACTAAGAAAGTCTCTTATGATGCTTGATTAAAATATTTATCGAAATTGAATTTGGTATGTGGATCATATATAAAGTGGCATATTAGGATGAATGCATATTTGAGGATATTGCGAAGAAGCCTATTTCTTATTGATGAAATTGATTTTGAGATTGTAGGATATTCATCGTACTGAAATCTTTAATCATCATCCTTAGATCTAGAAAATAGATCTTATTATGTCTCTTGGAGACTACATGATGTGTATGAAATTCCAATTTAAAGATTTCGTATTTAAGTTGATCAAGATATTTTCTGATATTATTATTGGGGTTGTTAATGAAAAAATTGATATCTTTCGATTAAGATAAAAGATCTGATTTATATTTATTTCAGATTAAGGGATTCATGTGAATTTATAATTTAAAAATTTTGGATTTAAGAATTGATATGGGGTTCCTTTGCATTTGTTAACGAGGTCCCTAATTGAATCTACTATTAAATGAAGATTTGATTTTTTTGAAGCTTGTATGATTGTTATGAAAGGATATTTGATAGATATTGAAGATCCTGATGATAGAAATTTTAGAAAAAAATAATGATTTGAAGTTTTTATATATTAAGATTATGTCCAAATTTGGTGGAGCATCGAAGAATTTTTTTTTTTCATTGATTTGACTTATAAGGATTTTTTTTTATTTGAAAATTATTGTTGCCCAGCTATGCAACCCAAGAGGGGGGGTGAATTGGGTTTCTAAAAAAATTTTAAGCCCAACAGATTACTTATGAAGATCAAAACAAAGACTTTAATTCAATATTAATTACCTAAAGCAGGAATGCAAGAATATAATAAAGAAATAAAGTGAAGAGATAAAGCACACCACAAACACAAGGATTTATAGTGGTTCGGTGCTAACCTTGCACCTACATCCACTCCCCAAGATCCTACTTGGAAATTTCAATCCACTATCCTTTGTATTCAACCCGAACACAAAACGTCGGAAACTCCGACACTAGCTATCCCAAGCTAGATCACTTGTTTTCCGGGTACAAGTAAACCCAAAACACTCCGATTTCAGGTTCGGATCAACCTTTCCTTGTTTTGGAAATCCTCCAAAAATAAGAACAAAAACTCACAAAGAGTTAGAAAATTTTGAGCACAGATTAATACAATAACAGCTCCTTTAAATGAGCGAATATAACAATAAAAGCTTTACTCAAATGAAGAACCTCTTTTTCGGATTTTCTCAAAGTGGATGAACGCTTGAATGCTTGAGAAGAGGTTGATTGTTGATTGAAGATCTCTTGAAAGCTTTGAACGATCTCTAGATCAAGGTTGAAACAATAGGCGTGAAGAATTCTCTCCTTGAAAGATCTTGCTTTTCTCTGTCACAATCTCTCTGGTATATTGTGGATCCTCTCTCTTTTTCTTTTTGGATTTTTCGTTGATCTCAGGCTTTTTCTTGCAAATTTCGGATCCTTTCTTCTATTCTTCTCTCTTTTGATTTCACGTTTGATCCGCTATTTAATCTGCAATTTCTTTCATCATTTTAAGCATTTTGTAGCATTAGAAGCAAGAGAAAATAATTTAGGTAGATAAAGAGCCGTTAGAGGATTTTTAGGAAGCATAAATGGCAATTAAAACGGGCAAAAAAATAGCCGTTGCTGATATTCTCCGTCGCAGGGGTCGACTCATGAGTCGACTCATGCTTCAGGGGTCGACTCATGAGTCGACCTCTGTTGCAAAAATCAGAGAATGCGTTTCTGAAAATTCTTGGCTCAAATTAGCAGGGGTCGACTCATGAGTCGACTCATGCCTTGTGGGTCGACTCATGAGTCGACTCACAGGTCGTGCCAAGCCAGAAAACTAGCGTGCCAAGGAGAATTTTTGCGTGCCAATCAGCTCACAGTGCCATGAGTTGACTCATGAGTAGACTCATGCACTTCAAACCTTCATAACTTCAAAAATATAAGTCCAAACACAATAAAATTTTCACCAATAGATTTCAAATCATTTGTTCTACCAAATGATACTATCAAATCAGGATTTTAGTGAAATTATGATTTTACCCTTGAAGAGCATAAGGACTTTTTCATTTTACAATTATTTGTATCCCTTCAATCTGCTTTGTAATCATCAAAATCAATCTAGGAGCAACAATCTCCCCCTTTTTGATGATGACAAAATATTTGAACAAAAATATTTATGTTAATGCATTAATTTCAAAAGAATCCATTATAGGTGTATATGCTTGAAAAGAGTATGATTCTTTTGGCATGTAATATAAATGCAAAAATAGTTTGTCCATTTTCTTAAAGATTTGAAAAGGGTATTAGATCATTTTGAGTTCAAGATATATCAGAGCAAGAGAAGATAAATAACTTTTGCAATGTATCAGAGCAAGAAAAATAATTTTTACAATGATATCAGAAAAGATTTTACAATGTATCAGAGCAAAAAAAATTTTATAATATATCAGAGAAAATTTCACACTGTATTAGAGCAAATGTCAGAAAAAATTTCACACTGTATCAGAGCAAATGTTATAATATATCAGAGAAACTTTCTCACTGTATCAGATCAAATGTTATAATTTATCAGAGAAACTTTCTCACTGTATCGGATTAAATTTTATCATGTATCAGAGCAAGTTAAAAGAAATTGTAGGGTGTATCAGAGTAAAACAAATTTCTTAAGATGTATCAAGGTGAATAAAATTTTAAAAGATGTATCAGAGCAAGTTTGAATTTTGAAATATATCAGAGCATATAAAAAAAATACTTATTTGCATTGTACTTATGATTTTGCTTTTGATGGATGACTTTTTGTTTAAGTTCTGTCTGATACCAAATTTCGATACCAAATTTCTCAAAGTTTTGTTTAATCTTTCAATCCTTATTTTTGTTTAATTTCTCCAATATTTATTTAATTTCTTCAATATTTGTTTTAATCTTTCAATCTTTGTTTTTGTTTAATTTCTCCAATATTTATTTTAATCTCTCCAATATTTGTTTTAATCTCTCCAATCTTTGTTTTTGTTTAATTTCTCCCCCTTTTTCTCATAATTTAGGATTTTGCTTTTTGTCTAATTTTAATTTTTGTTTTTGTTTAATTTCTCCCCCTTTTTGACATCATCAAACATAGTTAGCTCTTCCTTTTCTTTTTCTGAAATATTCTTTATTTTCTTCCTCTTTAGAGTTTTTTTTTTTTCACAGATGTTTGCTCCCCCTTAATATAGCAATTATCAACAGCAAACAACAACAAGGAGAAGACAATATTTCAAGAAGAAAATATATAACCAAAATATGATCATTACAAAGAGGTAGAAATATAGGTAAAAGATGATTCCATTAATATCATAATTGTTTCAATACATAAAATTCAACCAGCTAAATGTCAATACATGGCCCCAAGGTATAGATCCTAGAACAAGATACTAACTCCTAGGACCTAGTAAAGATCAAGATAAGTCAATGATCGGAGTCATCAGATATAGGGTGAGGAGATGATGGATCAGAAGTGCGTCCTCTACCCCGTCTGCCTCTGCCACGAGTATGAGGGCGAGATGAACTGGGTGGCTGAGAACGCTGAGATGCTAGGGCTGATACCATGAGTCTGATAGAATCAAGTACGTTCAGTGCTCTAGAAACAGATTGAAGTAGAGCAGTGAACTGGGTGGTAGCATGCTCATTCGATCCTCGGATCTCTTTCTTCAGTAATTCATATCCACCTTCTAGTGCTCCTCTGAGCCTGCCAGCCTCTGCAGTGAGGTCTGTGACCTCAATAGTAGACTCCTGTGGCTGGGGATGGGCCAATGCAAGGACTTGCCCCTGCAAGTCAAGAACTCTGCCAGTCAGTCTCCAGACTGTGTCCTCAAGCTGCTGTATCCTGACGGACTGATCTGAAATCATCTGAAATACAGTGGAGATGTGGGGAGTAAAGGTCTGATCAGAAGAGGTAGCTCCAGGTGCAAAAGAAGTACTACTCCACTGGCTAGACAGCAAAGAAGCCACACGCTGAGATATATGCTCGATCTGATCGTCAGCCAGTCTGAACTCTGAATGAGGTGCTCTGCTCTCTAGCTGATACACTGGTGTGGGCATCCTAGTAAACTCAGAAGGGCCAGCCTCAGTATCAGGAATGAACTGGGTATCTGGTGAAGCTGCCCTGAAGTCATGTACAGGAGAAGATGGACCTTCTTCTTCTACTCTGCCTTCAGTTCTGTCTTCAGCTCTTTCCTCAGCTCTCTCCTCAGCTCTTTCTTCAGAGCCCTTGATCCAACCACCAACAGTCTTTGTAATTCTCATTCGGTGCAGGCTGTGTTGGTTGAAAGTGTCCACATGTGAGAGCTTGGTAGGAGTCTCCCCCTCACAGCTAACTCCAAACCTCCTAAATACTCTAGTAAGGGCCATACCATAAGGCAAATGTGCCTTGGATCTGTTCAAAGTTTCTCTCATGGCCTCTATCATAAGTGCAGGGAGGTTTAGGGGGGTCTGAGTGATGATATGAAACATGACACATACATCTCTGCCGGAAAGTAAGTCATGTCTACCACTCCTAGGAAAGAAGAGTTTTGTTACAATCTGATGCAGGACCCTCATCTCAATGGATAATAGCTTTGCTTCCAATTTGTTTAAACTTCTTGAAAAAGTTTCTCCTAAGATAATTCTGATCCCTTCTTCTTTAATTGGGAGTTTCATATATGAGTATCCTTCACTAGGCAACTGAAGTATATCTCCCAATATCCTAGAATCCAAGCATATGTCAATCCCCTTGACTGTTGAAGTCACTGACCCATTTCCATAATTTAGGTTCTGGTAGAACTCTCTAACTAGATCAACATAGGTGACTTCCTTAAGAGAGCAATAAAGTTCCCATCCTTGATTTTTGATCTTGGTAGCAAAAGTAAAGCCTTCTTTCTCAAAGAACCGAAAATCTATATTTTTTCCGGTTTCTACTTTTCTATCAGAAAGAGGATTTACACTGGGGCTTATGGAGGATTGAGAGAGACCTTGAGCAGGTACTGAAACTGGAGTGGGAGCAGTTGAAGACTGAGCATGCCTTTTCTTTCGGACAATTTTCTCAGGCTCACGGATTGATTTTCTTCTTTGGGGAAGTTTCATCTTTGGAGCCATATCCAATAAAGTAGCAGACAAGAAGACTTGAATTGAGTGGAGGAGAGATCACAAGAGAGTAAAGAGGAATTTTAGTGGAGAAAAGATGTGGATTTTGGAAGTTTGGTGAAGTGCTAGGGCACGTTCAAACCGCGCCAAGCAATGCGAGAAAGCACAGAAAATCCTTTTGAAAGGAGGCGATTTTTGGTGGAGAGTAGGAGGGAGAATTGCCTCAGAATTGATCCTTGGATTTGGAGCAAGAAGAGTTGGAGAAGACGGCTTTTGGAAGAAGAACGATGGGAAGATGAATCGTCTCACAAACAGTAACCCTTATAAAAACAATGAACCCGTTGAAAGTTGGTGGGATTTACAAGTTTGCCATTGAGTCGACTCATGGGGGTCGACTCATGAAGTTCAGAAAATCAGGAAAAATGTGAATAAATTTCAGAAAAATTCAAAATTTTGAGTGAAGGAATTTTGCTCAATGATAAATTTTTAGAATGATAAATTTGAACTTTTTGGACCAGGATAGATGTTGAAAATTGAGCTCTAATCAATTCTTTGGAAATTGAAAAATTTTAGGCAAATGGATCTAGAATTCCTAGATTTCTCCTAATTTCACAAAGTCTATCCTCACTAAGGGCCTTTGTAAAGATATCAGCTAATTGATTTTCAGTGCAAACATATTCAAGAATTATATTTTTATTTTGAACATGTTCTCTTATAAAATGATGTCTTATTTCAATATGTTTAGATCTTGAGTGTTGAATTGGATTTTTAGATAGATTTATGGCACTTGTGTTGTCACATCTTATTGGTATTTCATTAAGTTTAATTCCAAAATCTTTGAGTTGTTGCTTAATCCACAAGATTTGAGCACAACAACTTCCGGCTGCAATGTATTCGGCCTCAGCCGTAGACAGTGCCACCGAATTTTGTTTCTTGCTAAACCATGAGATTAGATTTACTCCAAGAAATTGGCAAGTTCCACTTGTGCTTTTTCTATCTAATTTACATCCAGCAAAATCAGCATCAGAATATCCTAACAAATTAATTTGTGAGTCCTTAGAGTACCATAACCCTATAGTTTGTGTACCATTTAAGTATCTAAGGATTCTTTTAACAGCATTCAAATGAGATTCCTTAGGATTAGATTGATATCTTGCACATAAGCAAACACTAAACATGATATCAGGCCTACTTGCAGTTAAATACAATAATGAGCCAATTATACCTCTGTAGTATTTTAAGTCTACGCTTTTACCTTCATCATCCTTGTCAAGCTTACTTGAGGGACTCATTGGTGTGCCAATTGGTTTGCAGTTCTCCATTCCAAATCTTTTGAGTAGTTCCTTGGTGTACTTGCTTTGGGTGATGGAGATTCTCTCTTTTGATTGTTTGATTTGGAGTCCGAGGAAGAAGGTGAGTTCTCCCATCATGCTCATCTCGAACTCTCCCTGCATAAGCTTAGCAAAGTCTTGACAAAGGGATTCATTAGTAGACCCAAAAATTATGTCATCAACGTAAATTTGTATAATTAGCATATCATTTTGGTTTCTTTTAATAAATAGGGTTGTATCTACATTGCCTCTTGAGAAACCATTATTTAGTAGAAATTTGCTCAGCCTTTCATACCATGCTCTAGGTGCTTGTTTTAGACCATATAAAGCTTTATTTAATCTAAAGACATGATTGGGAAAAGCATGATTTTCAAATCCAGGGGGTTGTTCTACATATACTTCTTCAGAAATATATCCATTTAAAAATGCACTTTTAACATCCATTTGGAATAGTTTGAATTTCATAAAGCAAGCATAAGCAAGTAGAAGTCTAATGGCTTCTAATCTAGCAACAGGTGCAAAGGTTTCATCAAAATCAATTCCTTCTTCTTGATTATATCCCTTAGCAACCAGTCTTGCTTTATTTCTAATTACATTTCCATGCTCATCTAATTTGTTTCTAAAGATCCATTTTGTGCCAATTATTGAATAATCTTTAGGTCTTGTTACTAAGGTCCAAACATTATTTCTTTTAAATTGATTAAGTTCTTCTTGCATAGCATTAATCCAGTTATGATCATTTTCAGCTTCTTCAAAAGTTTTAGGTTCAAGTTGAGATACAAATGCACAATGATTAAGTACATCTCTAAGTGAAGAATGGGTTTTTACCCCATGCATAGGATCACCAATTATTAACTCCTTAGGGTGGTTGTGAACATACCTCCATTCCTTGGGTAGGTCATTTGTACCTTGAGGTTGTTCTTGAATTTCTTCACCTTTCTCATTTTGTTTGACTTCTTGATCCTTGTCTTCTGGAGTTGCTGAGTCTTTCAGAGTGATCTCCTTCATACCTTCTATTAGTGGATCTGCATCATCAACACCCTCATTCTTCCTTGAAGGAAGATCGTTAGATTCATCAAAGACAACATGTATGGACTCCTCAACTACTAAAGTTCTTTTGTTGAAAACTCTAAATGCTTTACTAGTGGAGGAGTAACCTAGAAAGATTGCTTCATCTGATTTTGCATCAAATTTATCAAGTTTTTCTTTGTCATTATTTAATACAAAACATCGACAACCAAAAACATGAAAATATGCAATATTTGATTTTCTTCCTTTCCAAAGTTCATAGGGGGTTTTCTTTAAAAATTGTCTAATTAAAACACGATTTAAAATGTAACATGCTGTGTTAATAGCTTCTGCCCAAAAATATCTTGGAAGGTTGCTTTCACAAAGCATGGTACGGGCCATTTCTTCTAAGGTTCTGTTTTTCCTTTCTACTACCCCATTCTGTTGGGGTGTCCTAGGAGCAGAGAAGTTATGGCCAATTTCATTTTCATCACAAAAATTTTCAAAGTCATGATTTTCAAATTCTGTTCCATGATCACTTCTAATATTTTGAACTGAAAACCCTTTTTCATTAGTGACTTTTCGATGAAATTTGGTGAAAATTTGAAAAGTTTCATTTTTGTGAGCTAAAAAGAAAACCCAAGTAAAACGAGAGTAATCATCAATTATTACAAATCCATATCGTTTTCCTCCTAGACTAGTGGTTCTAGTTGGTCCAAATAAATCCATATGTAAGAGCTCTAAAGGTCTAGAAGTTGAAACAGTATTTTTGGGTTTAAATGATACTCTAGTTTGTTTACCTAATTGGCATGCATCACAAATTCTATCCTTTTCAAAATTCAGTTTTGGCAAACCGAGAACTAAATCTTTTTTAATTAATTTTGAGAGAGAATGCATGCTAATGTGTGCAAGTCTACGATGCCACAGCCAACTAGTCTCATTTATTTTAGCACTTAAGGAAACTAGGCATTGCATGTCTAATTTAGTTAAATCATTCAAGTCTACCATATAAACATTGCCATGCCTATGTCCTATAAATTTAATGCCATCGTTAATAGGACTCGTCACAATGCAAACAGATGATTCAAAACTTACTTTATATCCTTTATCACAGAATTGACTAATGCTAAGTAAGTTATGCTTTAAACCTTTAACTAATAAAACATTCTCAATGTATTTGGAGGGAGTGATACCAATGTTACCTATCCCGATGATCTTTTCTTTGCCATTATCTCCAAAGGTGACCATCCCTCCATCCTTAGCATCAAGCGTGATGAATTGTGATTCATCACCAGTCATGTGTCTCGAGCATCCGCTGTCAAGATATCATTTCCTGTTTCCTTCTTGGGATGCTAGACACACCTGCAAGCAAAGGTTACGTTTCTGTCTTAGGTACCCAAGCTTTCTTGGGTCCTTTCAGGTTAGTCAGAATGGTTCCTTTTGAAACCCATATTTTCTTTGTGTTTGCATATTTGTTAATAAGACATGTGTATGATTTATGTCCTATTCTTCCACATTTAAAACAAGTAATATTTGTAGACTTGTTACTTGAATAATAAATATCCTTCAGAAATTTTTATTTCTTCAGGGGTTTATAACCAAGTCCAGCCTTATCATATATAGCTTTCTGACTTTCAAGGATCATATTTAGTTTGTTTGAACTTAAGGTGAACTTATCTACTATAGATTTCAGCTTGTTCATTTCATCCTTTAAGTTTTGATTTTCTTGAATCAAGGTGAATTTTTCAATTGAAAGATTTTCAGCTTGTTTCACTAAGGACTGATTTTTCAATTTCAGCTCTTTGTTTTTCTTCCCTAGTTTCTTTAATTCATCAATTGAATCATAAAATACTTCATGCAATTCTTCAAAAGTAAATTCACTAGTGGATTCAGAAGTTACCTCATTTTTATGTGCCATCAGGCACAGGTTGGCTTGTTCTGTTGAGGTTTCCTCGTCGGAGCTTGAGTCATCACTCGCACTCCAGGTCACCATCATTGCCTTCTTTTTGAACTTCTTTGGACCTTTCTTCAATTGTGGATATTCGGATCTGAAATATCCTGGCTTCTTGCACTCGTAGCATATAGGGGGTTGATCTTTCTCTTTTTCTTTGCTTTGATCCCCTTTTGTGAATTTCTTTCTCATCCCCTGTTTCCTTTTTCTTAGAAACTTCTTAAATTTCTGGGTGATGAGAGCCATCTCTTCATCCTGATCTTCATCTTCAGAGTCATCCGTTTCATAATCAGGCGAAGTTGTGGATTTGAGGGCAATGGTTCTTTTCTTTTTGATTTCATCCTCTTGATGTTGCTTCATGCTAAGTTCATGAGTCATCAAGGATCCAAGAAGCTCTTCTAGAGGTAGAGTGTTCAAGTCCTTTGCTTCTTGGATGGCAGTCACCTTGGCTTCCCAAGTTCTTGGCAGTGACCTGAGAATCTTCCTTAC
This sequence comes from Elaeis guineensis, assembly GCF_000442705.2. NCBI lineage: Eukaryota > Viridiplantae > Streptophyta > Magnoliopsida > Arecales > Arecaceae > Elaeis > Elaeis guineensis. The sequence goes on along the minus strand of NC_025994.2, from coordinate 97,014,933 downwards.
AAGTTCACTGTTAGTATAAGATTTGCCAAGACTCTTTAAACCATTGATTATATCAGTAAAACGAGTAAACATAGTAGTTATGGACTCATCATGCTCTATTTTGAACAATTCATATTTATGTATAAGCATGTTTATTTTAGACTCTTTTACTTGATTTGTTCTCTCATGGGTGACTTCTAACCTATTCCATATTTCTTTAGCAGATGCACAAGTAGAAATGCGATTAAATTCACTTGCATCTAGTGCACAATAAAGAACATTCATGGCTTTGGCATTTAATTGTGCCAATTTCTTGTCAACCTCATCCCATTCTTTCTCGGGTTTGGTTGACTCCTCACCATCTATAATCTTGGTGGGTGTGTGAGGACCATTCACTATAATACTCCACATATCATAGTCGAGTGCTTGTATGAAAATCTTCATCCGAGCTTTCCAATAGGTGTAATTAGACCCATTGAAAAGTGGAGGTCGGTTTGTTGATTGCCCCTCGGCTAGAGAAGTTCCAACATGGGTTGCCATAGATCTTTGGCTCTTTGATTGTTAGATCAAAGAAGGGCTAGAGCACCAGCTCTGATACCACTTGTTGCCCAGCTATGCAACCCAAGAGGGGGGGTGAATTGGGTTTCTAAAAAAATTTTAAGCCCAACAGATTACTTATGAAGATCAAAACAAAGACTTTAATTCAATATTAATTACCTAAAGCAGGAATGCAAGAATATAATAAAGAAATAAAGTGAAGAGATAAAGCACACCACAAACACAAGGATTTATAGTGGTTCGGTGCTAACCTTGCACCTACATCCACTCCCCAAGATCCTACTTGGGAATTTCAATCCACTATCCTTTGTATTCAACCCGAATACAAAACGTCAGAAACTCCGATACTAGCTATCCCAAGCTAGATCACTTGTTTCCCGGGTACAAGTAAACCCAAAACACTCTGATTTCAGGTTCGGATCAACCTTTCCTTGTTTTGGAAATCCTCCAAAAACAAGAACAAAAACTCACAAAGAGTTAAAAAATTTTGAGCACAGATTAATACAATAACAGCTCCTTTAAATGAGCGAATATAACAATAAAAGTTTTACTCAAATGAAGAACCCCTTTTTCGAATTTTCTCAAAGTGGATGAACACTTGAATGCTTGAGAAGAGGTTGATTGTTGATTGAAGATCTCTTGAAAGCTTTGAATGATCTCTAGATCAAGGTTGAAACAATAGGCGTGAAGAATTCTCTCCTTGAAAGATCTTGCTTTTCTCTATCACAATCTCTCTGGTATATTGTGGATCCTCTCTCTTTTTCTTTTTGGATTTTTCGTTGATCTCAGGCTTTTTCTTGCAAATTTCAGATCCTTTCTTCTATTCTTCTCTCTTTTGATTTCACGTTTGATCCGCTATTTAATCTGCAATTTCTTTCATCATTTTAAACATTTTGTAGCATTAGAAGCAAGAGAAAATAATTTAGGTAGATAAAGAGCCGTTAGAGGATTTTTAGGAAGCATAAATGGCAATTAAAACGGGCAAAAAAATAGTCGTTGCTGATATTTCCCATCGCAGGGGTCGACTCATGAGTCGACTCATGCTTCAGGGGTCGACTCATGAGTCGACCTCTGTTGCAAAAATCAGAGAATGTGTTTCTGAAAATTCTTGGCTCAAATTAGCAGGGGTCGACTCATGCCTTGTGGGTCGACTCATGAGTCGACTCACAGGTCGTGCCAAGCCAGAAAACTAGCGTGCCAAGGAGAATTTTTGCGTGCCAATCAGCTCACAGTGCCATGAGTTGACTCATGAGTAGACTCATGCACTTCAAACCTTCATAACTTCAAAAATATAAGTCCAAACACAATGAAATTTTCACCAATAGATTTCAAATCATTTGTTCTACCAAATGATACTATCAAATCAGGATTTTAATGAAATTATGATTTTGCCTTTGAAGAGCATAAGGACTTTTTCATTTTACAATTATTTGTATCCCTTCAATCTGCTTTGTAATCATCAAAATCAATCTAGGAGCAATAATTATCGAATTGAATTGATATGAGAACTAAGATTTAATTCATATTGATTATAGTAAATCTATATGATGGTTTAAATATGATATTGGACTCAAGGGTTAATCAAGATTATTGTACACCAGTAAAGGTATAAATGAGAATCGAAAGTTAATCTTTGATTTCAATTGAAATTTAAAATTTTAGATCTTTTCTATTGATAAGGTAAAAAAATAATTTGATCAAACTTTTTTTTGGTGAACCTAAGAAATTTTGATTGTTAGATCAGAGTGCGCAGCGGAAGCATGATAATCTGGATTACTTTGAGTAAGTCAGGAATGCTGATTCTTTGAGTCAAAGAATTATGATAAATGATATAGTTTGATACAAGAAATTCATGGATATTAGAAAGAATAATATTTTAAAATTTTGAATTATTTTAGATATCCTAATGTGATTTTTAAAAGTAGAGCTTCCACCTACTATGCTACAAAAATAATTAGCATCCTAATTCTAGGATGAGTGGACCTTTGATTTTTGATTTTAGATTTAGAATATTTAGAGATAAGTTTTCTCTATCCTAGAATTAAATTTTATAATTCCTTATTTATTAGGAAGAATTTGAGATTGTTTATCGAATGATGATTTCGATCTTAGATTATTATGCTCAAATATTTATCTCCAGAGTATAATAAAATTTGAAGTTTGGACTCTTTTGATCATTATTATTTCTCTGACTGAATGAAAAAGATTGAGGTTATTTATTGATATTGATGATTGTTCTACAAAAGATGGATTGGAGTTATTTATAATTTAGTTTGATAATGAATCGATTAATTAAGAGTTGTTAATATTTAAATGAAAAAAATTGATATACTTACTTAGAATAGAGACATTGATTTTGATTATAAGAAAAATATAGTTTTGATTTAGATCAATTTTTGAGTTATTGATTTTTATTATGGAATGACTTAATGATAAAATTTGCTTCAAGAATTAGAATATTTAAGAGTTTGAGGGTTTGAGTAAGAAAATTTTAATGACTAGAAATAGTGATATTGATTCAATCAACAATGGTGATATTGATCTTTATGAAATAACTTAATGATAAAGTTGCATCGAGAAATAAAATATCAAAAGTTCGAGAATGAGATTGAAATGATAAATCTTCAACCTTTGAAAGTATGAATAAGAGAAAATATTTTTAAATTTTGATTGATTGGGATGTCATCATATGATTCATAGAAGTATGTTTTCCTATCTTATGATGGGTTGAAATTAAGAGTGGTTAATATTTTAAAATAAATAAATAAATGATAATGAATGAAGTTCTTATGCAAGAATAGAGACATTGACCTTTTTCTATTCACAAGAGATAGATTTGATTTTAATTTGAGTCATGAGATATTGAATATTAATTTTTACAGAAAATAAGATCATAATTTCAAAATCTTGAAATATTAAAAATCTTTGAGATGTTGATCTTGATAAATAAGAAAATGGATGGTTCCGTTCAGATCAATATTTAATGTATTGACTTTTCCTTATGAAATGATTTAAGAATGAATTTTATATCAAGAATTAGAATATTAAAATATTTGTGGATGAGATTCAAGTAAGAAACTATGAAGACTCAAGCAAGAAAAATTTCGAGGACGAAATTTCTTTTAGAAGGGAAGAATGCGATAGCCCAGCCAGCCCAAACGAAAAAAAAAAAAGAAGAAGAGAGAAACAGGGGATCGAGAAGAAGACTCCCGGTAGGAGTCTTCTTCTCCGATCAAACCTCGGAGAACGGAGTCCTAAGACCACCAGGAGTCCTAGGACTCTCTATAAAGAGACCTCTCCCTTCCTAAGAGATCCCTCACCGATCTTTTTCTCTCTTTTCCTCCCAAATTCCTCCGATTGAAGCCGCAGCCCTTGATCGTGTTCACCGCGATTTCTCGCCGGCGGGACCATCGGAGGTCGAGGTAAGCTTTCCTCCCCTTCCTCTCTCCTCCCCCTTCCTTTCCGTATCGATGTGCATGCTCGCCGACGACCGGAGTCGCCAGATTTTGTTGCGAAAGAATCTTCTTTTTTATCGTTTTTCCATCGCCGGTGGTCACCGCCGACCATCGATTTGGCCTCCTCTTGCCGCCGGATCGTCTCCCCTCCTACCGACGGCCACCTCACGCCGGCTGCGCCGCTGGCCGGCCAACCAATGAGGGGATCAAAGATCCCCTGTTTCGGTCAAAAACAAGCCCACGGGAAAAGAAAAGAAGAAGAAAGAAGAAGAAGAAGGAAAAGAAAAGGAAGAAAAAGAAAAGAAAAAGAAGAAAAAGAAAAGAAAAAGGAAAAAAAAAAGAAAAAGAGAAGAAGAAAAATAAAATAATAATAATATAATAATAATAATAGGATTTTCTCTCCTCTCTTCTGTGAAGAAAAAGAAAAAAAAAAGAGAAAAGAAAAGAAAAGAAAAGAAAATTATTAAATTAATTAATAAATAATGATATAAATAATAAAATATGAGAAAGAGAGTTTCTCTCTCTTCCCTCTCTCTCTTCAGCTTGAATTAGTATTTTTTCTCTCTAGAATTAGACTTTCTCTCTCTATTTTCTCTCTCTAAAATCTTTCCTCTAGATTATTTCTCTCTCCTAAGATTTTTAGAATTTTGAGAAGAATGATGATGAATTTAAATGATCCTCGTGATGGATTTTTGATCTGTGATCGTCGGACGGTATACCGACACCCACTTTGATCAGATTAGGTATTTTTAAGATTTTAATTTCTATAATTTTATTAAATTATCCACATGATAATCTGAGCATGATTTGATCCGATCGATCGGATCTATTGAATCATATTGTCTGAAAAATTCAAGATGAATTTTCTCTCTCTAGAATTTTCTCTCTCTAAAATATTCTCTCTCTTGATTGATTCTCTCTCTAAAAAGGTTAGTCAATAAAAAAATTTCTTTCAATAGTATTGATCTGATTCTAATGAAGAATCCTGATCCATGGTTGTCGGGCAGTGTACTGGCACTCACCTTGATCAGATCCGATATTTCTCAATTTGATTATCCATGATCCCGATTTAATCATGATTTGATCATGTTGATTTCACCAATCGAGATATTGGACCAATCGTAATGTTGGATTTGTGTCACCTGATCAATTCAAATTGTACCTCATGAATTCTCTCTCCTCTGATTTTCTCTCTCTACTTGATTTTATGAAATCGATGAAGAAACCTCGATCCTATCACTTCGAATCCGATTTGATCAGATAGTCAAATTTTGGATCGTTTAGGTCTTAATTAGATTTTGATTAGATGAAATTAGATGATCGGATCCAATCTAAACCGTTGAAATATGGTATTCGTATTCTTTCTAATTATTGAAATTGATTATGTATAGGATTATGGATGTTTGATTATAGGATATCGCGATATGATCTATGAACAAAATTTTTGAAAGAAAATTTATAGAATTATGTGGATTTATTGGAATGCGTTCGAGGTAAGTAATGTTTCACTTTTTCTAGATTTATCGACAAATTATAATGTATTTTTCTGACATGATTTATGAAACGATGCATGAATTGGATGAATGATATTTTGTTATGAAAATATCTTATTTGAAATGTTATGATGAAGCATGATTGAACATATTGATTTCATGATGCATTATATTGATTGATTTCGATACTACATGATTATATATTTTATTATTGAAATTAGAATATGAAATATGATTTATGAAGAATTATGATATAAGAAACATTATGAATTGACAACCTGACTATGTAAAGGACCCCGCCAATGGGGGCATATACGTTGGCAACTGATTTTCCTGAGGGTTTATGTCGCCAGCGAGACCAGCGACATGTCGCCAGGGAGACCAGCGACAAACCGCCAGCGAGACCAGCGGTTCCAAAGGACATGGCTGCCAGATGATTCGCAGTCTACCGCAAGCAGATACGCGGTATTATGACCCTGCCACAGAAAAAATGTGGTCATAGCTCATGGTTGACGAAAAGAATTGAAGAACAAAAAAAATTAAAATCTGAAAAGAAACTTGAATTTTCGAAAAAGAAATAAATTTGGCATGAATTATGTTGCATAATTGAAATTGATTTCGAATTGATGAACTCTATATGCTTATTTTTCATAAATGATTATTTACTTAAATGTCTGATGAAATCTGTTGAGAAGTGATCATTGCTTACTGGGTTGTCTAGCTCATTACCTCCTATTTTACTGTTTTTACAGATGTTGAGGAATTAAGATGATACAAGATATGAATGGAAGAGTGATCAGAAGCAAAATCCCTATACTTTTATTTTAGGTTGAAAGTCTTATTGAATTTGATGTAAGGCCTATGAATCATTGTTGAATTTATTTAGATATTAAAAAAAATATATATTTAGGTCGTTATGATTTGGATTTAAATTATTATCTAATTATTCCGCTGTTGTTTTAGAATAGCATGATAAGATGCCTTGCATGCTTATGGGATGAGTTTTCTATGAGTATACGGCGGTTGCCATGACCCTCGATTCATAATCTCGGGTCGGAGGCGTGACATTAAGATTTTTTTTTTTTTTTTATGGCTCGCTCTTCGAAACAGGCTACACACCGGAGAAATCCTTGAGAAAAAATGATGGCATTGTTACATCACAGCGGCGTGCCATGGGTCAGTAAATACCCCTCCATAACTTACCCATTTAAAAAAGCAGGGTGGCCATTTGGTTTCGCATTCCCTCAAAAAATAGTTTAGAGTTTCTAATCAATAAATTTTCAGCACCTTATTTCTCACCAATCTTGGCTTGTCTAATACATGTGAGTATAGATAGATTCCTTCCCCTTGATGTTGCCTTTGGAAAAGTTATTCTTAAAGTAAACTTGCAGCAAATTCCTTTTACCCAAGTTCCCAGACAGGATTTAGTTGAAATCCTCAGGAATGTGCAATGAGTGGAGCTCAAGGCTGCATTTTCCCAGTTTGCTTGTTTAGATGGATTGGAATGACGTCTTCAAGGCCATGAACCGTAGTTCGTCCGCTACTTTCTATTAGTTGATCCCATGTTCCTTTATCTTCTGGCAACTCACTCTAGTTATGAGCAGCTGCAGCCAGCCTTGTACCATGGTAGGATATATTATGTCCCTCATCTTGCCATGATAGAGAATTAGCCATCTCTGTTCTCTTCTATAAAAGGTATTTAAAGTAATCTTCTTTCCTCAAGATTAAGTCCCTGTTATGATTTTCTTCTTCTAAATGTTTGGATATATGTTTTCTCATATTTGATGAGAAAATGCTTGGATAACAACTTCCAAATATTTTGTTATCGTTTGGCGTAACAGCACCAGGCAATCACTATGGGCAATTTTATATTTTTTAAATAATTTTTTTAAATCTACAAAAAAAATCAAAAAATTGAAAAAGCTTTGTCTGGATCGAGATATATGATGAATACTGTCTTAAGAATATGATTCCCCCCTATATATAAATCTATAGCAATCACGTTTCGATGGTTCCGAAGATACATGATGTTTCGAAAACACTTTATCCCTTCAAAAACCAACATTCATTATGGATTATTTCAAAAGGAGGCATCTAGCAAAAATTTATGCATTATGTGAGGCGCCCATGCCTTGCCATGTGTTGCACGTGTGCATAGCATGTGTGGCTGTTTGCACCCAACCAAGTGGTCTTCAAAGGATAGCATTTCTATAAAAGCAAGAGAACTTTCTTTTATATATACAACTAGTCGAAGACCCAAGCATTGCGTGGGATCAGATGTACGAAAATAATTGTTCTTCTAGATCTAATCAGATTGAAAAAAAAATTATATATAAATAATAAAATGATATTCATTCAAATTTTTAGAATCACTTCATATTCTCAACCACCTATATAAATAGATTTTAATTATAAGAATATAATAATACCATACATTAATAATATAATTTAATATGAAGATGTGTTACATTAATAACATAATTTAGTATGAAGAGGTGTTCTTTTCAAGTGGCAAAACAAAACTCATTTGAGAAGCAGGGTTGGCAACACTCCAATACTCCTTCAAAGAAAATATTTTAAAGCATTCGAACCAACTAAAATTTAGAAAATAATATTGGTTTAATTTTTAAAATTTGAATCTTTTCAAAATTAAAAACTCTGAAAATCTATTAAAAAAGATTTAAATTTTGAAAAATATAAAGAAGAAAGATTGGGAAACTTAAAGAGTGCAATGGGTGAAGTTTCCTATGGATTTGATCCTTACTTAGTATTGAGAATATTCATTCGAAGGAACCATAATAGATTAGATTTTGAACTAAATTCTTTAACTTAGACTTCTACTTATCTCACACACAATAAGGATTAATTGTGTTTTTATGTAGTTAGTACCAATTGAAGGCCTTACGCTTAGTACCTTGACTTTTCATGAGAATTTATTAGGATTAGTTGGAACCACTAGTTGCGACCTATATGACAATTCATACATAGGCAAGTCCTCTAAGAATATTTATAATCTAATACCCTATACATTTTTTGTCTTGAACTCATTAAGAGTGTCCCTTAACCTTTCTAATTTATTTTGTCACTGATGTTAGCACTCATCATAGGATTAAGAAAGATATCCTAAAAATGTGCTCTAGCACAATCTCTTAATCAACCTCATTTCTATCATATTGAATCTCTTTTATGAGATCTTCAATCATAAAGGTTAAATATTTACGGTCAATGACCAAGTAGTAGTTTTAAGCCCCATTCTCCTTGATGATTCTAGGGCTCCACTCCTAAATAAACTCTTAGTTAATTGATCTGCCAAGTTTTTTTAAGATTTGACAAATTCTAAGGAAATAACATTATGCCTTTTGAGTTATCTTGCAAAATTATACTGCATCTGAATATGCTAGCTCATCTTTTTATTAATATTCTTTTGATCAGTCAATATGTAATGAACTTATTATCACAATAAATTGATATGGTCAGAACTAGCTTAGGTACTCATAGCAGTTTTCATTAAGATTTTAATTCACTCTGTCTCAATAAAAGCGATATACAAAAAAATCAACTTGACCTCTATGATTCTCTAGAATGTAGTAGTTTGTCTAGAAGATCCTAAAGCAATAGTAATACAGCCAAGAAGAAAAGATATCTGATAATTGATTTTAAATCAAAAGAATCAACAATCTAATTTGCATCATTGTAACCCTCAACCATATCAAGGTATCTAGTGTATAAGAGAGAAACAAGTGGATCCCTTAAGATACTAAAAACCCTTTTAACAGTTACCTAATGAGATTGATTTGGGTTTTAGATATATCTACTTAGTCTCCCTACAATATAAACAATTTCAGGTCCTGTCCTATTTGCCATATAGATCCTATATATCATTTGGGAGCATCTAATTTGATAAACTAGTTCACCAATGTTCTTTTTAAGATAAGTCCTTGGATCATATGGAGTAGATATAAGTTTATAATAAGAATAACTAAATCTTTTAATCATTTACATAAGTCCTTTTTATCAAAATGATTTGAAAGAAATTATTTGATTTCAGATATAAATGTAAGAAAAGTTTTTAAGATCAAAATACTATCGACATATAAATAAAGGATCACACAATCATCATCAATGACTGTGGAATATACACACTAGCTATGATCCTTAATGGTGAAACTAAAAGACATGATGGTTTTATTAAACTTTGCATGCCACTATTTAGGTGCTATTTTATACTATATTAGGACTTAACGACATTGCAAAGTTTGTTCTCTTATCCCTTCACAATGAATCCTTCAGACTGTTTGATGTAGATCTCTTCATCTAGATCTCTATTTAGAAATGTTGTTTTCTAATCTATTTGATAAAGGATTAACTTATGGATGGAAGAAATGGCAAGAAGGGTTCTAAGGATGGTGATTCTAGCTACAAGAGAATAAATATGAAAATAATCTAAATTCTTTTTTGGTTATATCCCTTGGCTACTAATCTAACCTTATACTTTTCTATTAATCCATCAAATCTAAGCTTTTTACAAAATACCCACTTACAACCTAATGGTCTACTACCTAAAGGAAGATTAGTTAGGATCTAGATTTGGTTTTGGATTATTGAGTTAAAATTAGAATTTATAGCTTCTTTCTAGAAAGGGACATCAAGTAAAGGCATTACCTTTTTTTAAGTGGAAGCTTCACCTTCAACTAGGCAGGTAAAGAATCCTTTACTAAGATCCTTTTTCTTCCTTATCCTCATGCTTTTTCTAGATTCAGAAGATTAGTGATTAGGGTTAGACCTATTCCTCTTTCCTGAAATATAAGGAACCTTTGATTCAATAAGGCTAAGATTAGGAGATATATTAGAATGAATTTGATTTGGGACTTGGTTAAACTTGCAAAATATCAGCATATTTCGTCTCTATAAGAGTATTGTTAAAGATATCACTTATCTTAGAATGTTTTATTAGAAATTTATTGATGCTACTATCAAAAAAATATTTTACAAAGTTTGTATCTATAGTTTTAAGGTCAATTTTTTTCTTACAAAGTTTGTATCTAGGAGTTCTATCCTTTCAGAGTCCAAACTATATCCTATTATTATTTATAGAAATTATTCTATTTTGGATCTAACATGTTGCTAAAAGAGTTTCCATCTGAGCTAAAAAGGTCACCAAATAAGATATGGATCATTTTAGATACTACATTATTCAAGAGGATCGATAGACTTGATGTTGACCATTTTGACGACTATAAATATTCAGGATGATCATCAGACTCGCTGAAGATTACATTAATCACTATGAGTATTCAAGAAAATCATCAAACTCCATGAAGATTATTTTAGTCACCACGAATAGGACTGGATAGGATCCGAAAGCAAGATCCTCTACATAGAGAAATCGAATCACATGTCAAATTTTAAAAGATTATAACTTGGTCATACGATATTCAATTTATATATATTTTTTTAAAATTTTTTGAAATCGGATAGCTTTTCAAGATCTACAACTTTGGGGTAACCCCTCCTAGAGAGTTAAATTGGATCGAAATTCCATCATTTGGGTCCCGAGGTTAGTCAAATCGAAACTTTTTTTCTGAAAAATATTTTGATTGAGTGTTATCTTTCAATCTGTAAAGAATTAGATAAAGCAACAAAAAGCAAAGTTGATGTAGAAATAGAGATCAATATATTATAGAATTTTAGATTTTTTCTTAATTATTTTTATTATTCAAATTAATTTTTGGAGATCTAGTCCTTTATAAATTAGAAGAGAAATTCTACTCTAGTTAACAAAAAATCTCACTAGTATTATAAATAGAGGTTATATATCTCATATTATGAGTGTGGAGATCAATGTAAGGAAAGAGAACTTACGGTCTAATTTCAAAATTCTTTTATCTTCTTCTAGTTTTTTTTTTTTTTTTTTGAAAGATTCAAGTGGAGTAAGTTGAAAAGAATCTTCTTTCTCCCTGATTAGAATATGATCTTTTCATTCCATTATACTGTTGGACTACAAGGAGTAACAAGGAGTTAGCTGATGAATGATCTCATGTTCTTAGCAAAATAGAATCGTTTCATTTGAGGTATATGCTCCATCTCGATCAAACCTAAGTTGTTAATGATCTTTTCAATTTAGGTTTCAATTTCACTCGTAAAGATTTTAAACATATCTAAGACTTAATACTTAGATTTGATCAAATATATATAACAATACTGAAAGAAATCATCAACGAATATTATACAATAATGATTTCCTCCCCAAGTTGGCAATTAGTAGAGTCATACACATCACTATGATCAAAACAAAGAAGGTTAGAAATTCTATGAGCTGATCTGGAAGGTTTTTGGATATTTCTAGTTGGAATATAGATTTCACATTGGATCTTTTTATTCAAATAGATTTTAGGAATCAGATTTGAGTTAGTTATATGATGTATCTGATGAAAGTTCCCATAAGCAAACCTACTATGCCAAACATTAGAAGATTCAAAACTTAGAATAGAAAAAATGATCTTTGGTAGAATTTTTAGGAACTATACTTGATTTGAATAGGCCTTTAAATATAAAGTCTTTTCCAACAAACTCATTATTACAAGTAATTGCAAACTTATTAGATTCTAATATAATTTTATAGTCTCTAAATACAAGAAGAGATCCGTTGATTAGGCTCCTCTTAATGTTGGGGATGTACTACACTTGGTGAAGGATTAAGATTTTTTAGATGTTATCTTTAGGTCCATTCGACCTCTTCCTAACACTTATTCTATGAAATTATTTTCAAGCATTATACCTCCTTCACTTGACTCCTAAAAGGTCAAGAACTAGGAGTAATCAAAACAAATATGCACATTAGCTCCAAACTTAAGCCACCAATCACAAGAAGAATAGATAAGGAATATCAAAGGGTTACAATTTTGTGCTTGAAGGGAAGTCCAGCACCATTTTCAACCATATTCACTAAAGGTTTAGCTGCTCCTTTCTTCCAAAATTTGGCCGTTATATGGTAGCAATCTCTTTGTATGATTGGTCCATCCATATATGAAGTAGAAGGTCTTCTTTTTTGGCTCTAATTGAGATAGTTTGGCTTCTAAAAGATTCGGAGAAAAAGAATTAGTTTGATCAATTTTGGGTTTTTTTTTTCTTTTTTTTGAAGGATTTTCCCCAAGGTTTGAAAAGATTTTATTGGATTCAGTCAATTAATCTTGGCTCCAAAATCAGATTTGGTCTTAAGCTTAAGCCAATGCTCTTCTTTATTCTAATAAAGTTTATGATCTTCGATAGGATTAAGTCATCTTACATATGACTCAACTTCTGAGAAAAGCTCGACCAGGATGAAGGAAGACAATTAATAAGGATTTGAAATTCATAATTTTTAGAGAATTGGCAACCGGTCAATTCAGTCTCAGAAGATCTTAAAATTCATGGATGGATACTATTGGATTTGGATTCCACCATACTTCACTTTAAGGGCATCTCATAATCCCTTAGCTGATTTGGTGGGAAAGTACACACCATACAAGAAATCAGAAAAGACATTAATTATCCTATGACGGCAGTAGAAATCAATTTCTTCATAAGTTTTAATATGGCAGCCAAAAGATCTAGAATTTTAAGGACTAAGAGAAGATGAAGGTTGAGAGATTAATCCAAAGAATAGTATATGATCAGGGAACTTTATGGTAGAGATCAACCCTCATGTAATAAGCCAATATTTTATTTAGCTTTGCCACCTTTCAAAGAAGAATCCTCTAAACTTCTTAGATTTTATTGCATTATGATCATGAAAAGAATGCATTTATAAATTTTTGTTGGTCAATTGGTTCCGCAAACACAAGTTTCAAAAGATTTAGCCTTATGTATTTAAATGGTTCATTAATGGCTTCCAATAATACAAAACCAGGCCTTGAAATAAATGCAAAAAAGAGAAATTACAACAAAATTAAAAAATTACACTAAGATATATGATATATAAAATAATTTATGATTTCTGCATGGTTTTTAAAGCAAAAGATATTTCAGCATAATTTTTGAAGATGCAAAAATTTCTTCATAGAATTTTGAAGTTGCAAAATATTTATGCACAGATTTTGAAGCTGCAAAACATTTCTATATAGATTTTTAAATCTGCAGTAAAATATGTTTTGCACTATTTTTTGAGCAATGAAAATTTCTTAAGCGATTGATTTTTTTGGAAAGAAATCAACCTCTAAACAATAGAGATAAATCTTTAATCTTATTCTACACAATCAAGGCAAATTAATTCTATATAATAAATTTAATTTTGATAATAGCAACATCTAGGATAATCAAGATCATGTTAGACTGCTGGCGTAATGGCACCTAGAAATTGCTATGTTATAATTTTATATTTTGCAAATAATGTTATAAAAAAATTAACAATAAAAAATTAGAAGATTAAAAAAGTATGGTTTGGATTGAGCCATATAATGAACAGGACTCAAAGAACATGATTTGCCTCCTACATTCACCAGACTGATTTTCTCAATGCCCGTGACTTGAGCCTCAAAGAATAGGATTTCTATTACGCATATTGTTCCTCTTTTTTTTATTTTCCCTATTGAACCATTCATTTACGCTTCTTCCACCAACCTTATTTGTTGGGAAATACCGACCGATCCCGCTCATCCCGACTTATAACCGGGCGTACCCGACCGACCGACCGACCGATCATCGGGTACCGTGACCGACCGATCGACGGCTCTCTACCGACCGAAGATATGTCGGCCGGGTAGACCTCTCCGCCCTCCCGACCGACTGCACCAGGGGGTCCGATGGCCGACTCCCGCGACGTGCCCAACCGACCGTCGGAGGGGTCCGAATCTCCACCCGATGCCACTCAGCTGGCCACCGACTTAAGGTCGGTCGACTTCTCCGATCACCATACTACGGCCAGAGACTGTCAGTCCTAATAGCAGCATGCGGCATTACCGCCTAAGGGCATCATCCCGCCTAGGGCATTGTCAACCCTAGTGATTTGACAGCCCACGGCGACGTGACACTTTCACGGCGACTCTGACAGTCTACAGTGAGTTGACAATTCCTCAATTGTCTGCGCCATTAATGACGGCGCCATACTACGCTCCACTATATATATCGGGGAAGGCTACAGTGCTAGAGGCCCCTTCGAAATGGACAGGCTTGCCCCCTCTCTCTCTCGTTGAGTTCTTTGCTTTCTTCTCACTGTTGTCTAGTCTCCTCTCTGACTTGACCGTCGGAGGGTCTCCGTCGGAGCTGCCTTCGGTCAGTGCGGACTTTCTTTTGAAGGCGCTCGTTCCCGGCGATCAAGCGACGAGGGGATTGGCCGCAACAGATTGGCGCGCCAGGTAGGGGGGGCAGGAGTAGATACTAATGACAAAGACAAGAGCTCAACGATCGAGAGTCACCGGGTCGGCGAGGCGCTCTTCCCGCCGGGAAGAGGCCTCTCCGTGCTAATGGACGCGGTCAAAAGCCTCCGGCAACAACCGGTACGGCTGCCGCCATCATCGGTCGGGCAAAAGGCGGCACGTCCGATGCCCTCCAGGAGCAGCCGCCGACGCCCGCGTCGATCTCCGTCGTCTCCGCGGGAGCGCCTGCCACAGCACTCCCACAGAGAGGAGGAGGCGCGGCCGCGGTGCGATGCCCATCGATCCCAACAGCTTTCTCCCTCCTAGCTGAAACGAGCGAGGAAGGAGAAGCGACCGCGAACGCCGTCCGCCTCCCTCTCGGATCTTCCGGAGACTCCACTCCTGGGGTCTCCAAGCACCGACGGACGGACGACTACGAACATCGGTTCGAGAAAATTGACCGTCGGCTCGCACAGTTGCAGGTGGACGGACAGAAGTCTTCGAACAACGTCGACTTTCAGACTGCCCAACCTCTCTCCCGACTCATTCTCGACGAACCGATCCCCAGTCGGTTCAAGATGCCGTATGTGGAGCCCTACGATGGCTCCACCGACCCAATCGACCACCTGAAGAGCTACAAAGCTCTCATGACGATTCAGGGGGCAACCGACGCTCTCTTTTGCATCGGCTTCCCCGCCACGCTCCGCAAAGCTGCCAGGGCCTGGTACTCCGATCTTCGATTGGGAAGTATCCACTCTTTCGGACAGCTCGAGCACTCTTTCGTGGCTCACTTCAGCACCAGTCGGAAGCCGCCGCGAACGTCGGACAGCCTTTTCTCCCTCAAACAGGGAGAAAATGAGACGCTCCGACACTTCGTGGCGCGATTCAATACGGCCACGCTTGAGGTCTGGGACCTCAACGAAGACATGGCCATTTCGACCATGAAACGGGGGCTGAGGGCATCCCGATTTACTTACTCCCTGGATAAAATCCTCCTCCGAACGTACGTCGAGCTGCAGGAAGGCGCGTACAAGTATATGCGCGCGGACGAAGGAGCTTCCGATCGACGCTTGGCCGAACCCAAAGGCCCGAAGGAGAAGCGGAGAAACGGTCGGGACCCCACTGCGCCTAGCAGGCCCCCGACCGATAGTCGGGTCTCACCCCCACGACGGGACCAGAGGTCGCCCCATCGATGGAGCCCAAGGCCGACACGCCCCAGGTATGATTCTTACACTCCCCTCTCTGCCCCTCGTGCGCAGATTTTGATGGAAATCGAAGGGGAAGAGTACCTGCGACGGCCTCCGCCTCTGAAGGCAAAGGGCCTCGACCGACGAAAGTATTGCCGGTTCCACCGGGGCCACGGCCATAATACCGAGCAATGCATCCAGCTTAAGGATGAGATCGAAGCTCTCATCCGCCAAGGGTATCTCGATAAATTCCGGAGGAACCCGTCGACTCGACCAGTGGCCGACCGACGACCCCAGCCAACTGAGGAGGCGACCACTAATCAGCCGACGGTCGGGGTCATCAATATGATTTCCAAGCGACTTGGCCCGGGGACGTCTGCTAGAGGGGAGCCCACGAAGAGGCTACGCCCGGACGACGTGATTACTTTTACGAAAGAAGACGTTCGGGGCATCCAAACTCCACACGACGATGCTGTTGTTGTCTCGGCAACAATAGCAAACTATGATGTAAAAAGAATTTTTGTAGATAATGAAAGTTCGACGAACATTTTGTTTTACTCGACCTTCTCCCGGATGCGACTATCAACTGACCTACTCAAGAGGGTCCCTACGTCCTTGATAGGCTTTGCCGGGGACGCCGTCGCGACGGAAGGTGAAATTATCCTGCCCGTGACGGTCGGCACCGAACCATGACAAAGCACGGTTCATTTGACTTTCGAGGTCGTCCAAGTGCCTTCGGCCTACAACGCCATACTTGGGAGACCCGGACTTAACGCCCTCAAGGCGATTGTCTCAACGTACCATCTTTTGGTTCGGTTTCTGACCAAAAACGGAGTCGGAGAGATGCGCGGAGACCAACAGCTCGCTCGTCGATGCTTTCAGATCTTCGTCCAACGCGACGAGTCGAGGGGCTCCCTGACGATCGACAAACTAGACCAACGGGAGGAGGAAGAACGGGGCTCACCGACCGAGCAGCTCGTGTCGATCCCGATAGTGGAAAACCCCGACCGAAAGGTATGGGTCGGGTCTCAACTACCCGACCCAGAACGGCAACGGTTGGCAGAGCTGCTGACGGCCAACGCCGACATATTTGCTTGGTCGGCAGCAGATATGTCGGGCATCCCCCCAGAGACAATAACCCACCGACTCAACATCGACCCGACGATGAGGCCGGTGAGGCAGAAGAAGAGGTCTTTTGCTTCCGAAAGATAGAAGGCCATCGACGAAGAAGTGGACAAGCTGCTCGAGGCGGGCTTCATCAGAGAAGCTGCATATCCCGATTGGCTCGCCAATGTTGTCATGGTCAAGAAAGCCAACGGAAAGTGGAGGATTTGTATTGACTACACCGACCCGAATCGGGCCTGTCCAAAAGATAGCTTTCCACTTCCAAAGATCGATCAGCTGGTGGATGCGACGTCCGGATTTCGACTGCTCAGCTTCATGGATGCCTTTATCGGGTACAACTAGATCCGGATGGCGCCCGAAGATGAGGAGCACACTGCCTTCGTGACCCCCAAGGGCCTCTACTGCTATCGAGTAATGCCCTTCGGGCTGAAGAATGCCAGCGCCACCTACCAATGACTTGTCAATAAGGTCTTTAAAGATCAGATCGGGCGCAACATGGAAGTATACGTGGACGACATGCTGGTGAAAAGTGCGCAGATTCCGGATCATGCCCAGGATCTCGAAGAAACCTTTCGCACTCTACGATGACACCGAATGAAGCTGAATCCGACTAAGTGCGCTTTTGGGGTAACCTCGGAGAAGTTTCTCGGATTCTTTATTTCCCAGCGAGGAATCGAGGCTAACCCTGAGAAAATAAAGGCACTCATCAACATGCGCCAGCCGAACACCAAGAAGGAGGTCCAGCAGCTGAACGAAAAAATCGTCGCTCTCAGCCGGTTCATCTCTCGATCGGCTGAAAGGTGCCTCCCATTCTTCAAAACTCTGAGGTAGGCGAAGGGCTTCTCTTGGTCGGACGAGTGCCGACGGGCCTTCGAGAATCTGAAGAGGTACTTGGCTTCCCCGCCGCTGCTTGTGAAGCCGGAGGTCGGGGAGACATTGTATCTCTATTTGGCCACCTCCCCAGAGGCGGTCAGTTCAGTGCTCGTCCGAGAAAATGAGAACCGAACCCATCAGCCTATCTACTATACCAGCAAAGTGCTCCGCGGTGCTGAAGCTCGATACTCAGAGATGAAAAAGATGATTTTTGCCCTGACCGTCTCCGCACAGCGACTCCGCCCATACTTTCAGGCGCATGCCATTGTGGTCCTCACCAACCAGCCCCTGAGGGCGATATTGCGCCGACCTGATACATCGAGACGACTGACGAAGTGGACGATGAAGCTCAGCGAGTTCGACATACAGTACCGGCCACGACCTGCCCTCAAAGCTCAGGTTCTGGCCGACTTCATCGCTGAATGTCCGACGGTCGACCAGGGGTCGGAAGACGCAGACCCCGGACGAGATGCGGTCACTGAGCCTGACCCGGCCTCCACCTGGGTACTGCACATCGACGAAGCTTCAAACGTTCAAGGGAGCGGGGCTGGGTTCCTGCTCACCAACTCGGATGGGGTAGTCACCGAGTACACCCTCCGATTCGACTTCAAAGCCTCCAATAACCAAGCCGAGTATGAAGCGCTCCTCGCCGGCTTGAGGATGGCAAGGGAGCTTGGGATCGACAGCCTCTGGGCATTCTTCAAACGTTCAAGGGAGCGGGGCTGGGTTCCTGCTCATCAACTCGGATGGGGTAGTCACCGAGTACACCCTCCGATTCGACTTCAAAGCCTCCAATAACCAAGCCGAGTATGAAGCGCTCCTCGCCGGCTTGAGGATGGCAAGGGAGCTTGGGATCGACAGCCTCTGGGCATTCTCCGATTCTCAACTGATCGTGGGGCAGGTCAAAGGTGAATTCGAGGTGCGAGATCCAGTCATGGCCAAATATCTCCAGAAAGTGAAGGACCTCATAATGCGCCTCGGGTATTTTGAAATTTCCCACATTCCTAGGTCGGAGAACGCCCGAGCCGACGCACTCTCCAGACTGACGACCTTGGCTTTCGACTCTTTGGACCGGACGTTCGTAGAGAACCTCGAGCATCCAAGTGTCGATCAGATCGAAGAGATGCTACAACTGACAGCTGAACCAAGCTGGATGGATCCGATTGTTCGGTTCCTGACCGACGGGATTAGCCCTGAAGATCCCACGGAGGCCAGGCATTTCCGATGGTCGGCCTCCCAATATGTGATCATGGATGGCCGACTCTACAAAAGGTCGTTCTCCCTTCCCTTGCTCAGGTGCTTGGGACCGACCGACACAGATTATGCTCTCCAAGAAGTGCACGAAGGAATCTGCGAGAGTCACTTGGGGGGCAAATCCCTAGCCTACAAAGTCCTGCGACAGGGTTACTACTGGCCCACCGTGAGGAAGGACGCGGCTGAGTTGGTCCGGAAGTGCGAACCATGCCAGAAATATGCCAACGTACAATATCGATCGGCCAGCCAAATCACTCCTATTGTTGCTCCATGGCCCTTCGCTCAGTGGGGGGTCGACATTCTCGATCCTTTCCCTCCAGCATCGGACCAAAGAAAGTTCATAGTCATCGTCATCGACTACTTCACCAAGTGGGTGGAGGCCGAGCCCCTGGCGTAGATTACCGAACGGAAGATGGAGGACTTCGTCCAAAAATCCATCATCTTCAGGTTCGGATTGCCGCATACCATTATCACCGACAATGGGCGATAGTTCGATAACCAAGACTTCAGAGACTTCTGCACGAGGTTTCGCATCACGCACCGACTGACTTCAGTCGGGCACCCGCAGTCCAATGGCGAAGTCGAGGTGACCAACCGGACTATACTACACGGGCTCAAAACCTGACTAAATGAAGCCAAAGGCCTCTGGGTCGACGAGCTGGACTCCATTCTGTGGGCTTACCGAACGACCCTCCGTGTTTCGATCGAGGAGTCGCCTTTCAGTTTGGCCTATGGGACGGAGGCAATGATACCACTCGAGATCGAGCTACCATCCACCAGGGTCGAGCGGTATCAAGAGCCGGACAACTCTGATTGCCGGAGGGCCAACCTAGACCTCCTCCTCGAACTGCAAAATGAGGCTCAACTTCGTATGGCTTCATACCGACAGAGGATAGCCCGATATTACAACGCCAAGGTCAAGCCGAAGCTTTTCAGGCCTGGGGACTTAGTCCTGAGAAAGGCAGAAGTCTCGAAGCCCCTAGACCAAGGGAAGCTGGCTCCAAACTGGGAAGGGCCCTACATGGTGGCGGACACCTACGGGCCAAGGGCTTACCGACTGGAAACTTTGGAAGGGAAACCCATTCTCCGGACCTGGAATGCCGACAATTTGAAGTTGTATCACCAATGAGCTTTGTACCTGTTCATTTGGAATGCAAAACCAGTCCCAAGGTTCGGAGTTTTCGCTCTTCGACTGACGATCGGTGCTCGCCAAAAAGGCCGAGTCCCGACGTCCCGACTCAGACTTAATGTCCACGTGGAACCGACGGCCCGATCGCCGACGATACATCGGACGCTCACAAGGGCCAAATCGTCCACAACAACGGGAGTTAGCGCTCCTTCTACGGTCGAACTTTTGGGCTAAACGATCGGCTAACCTGCCGACTGAGCCCCGACCAAAGAAAGGCGTGACGCCTACGCGACCGACGTCGCGACTTACCGACTGAGCTACGGCCGGTCGAAGGATATTTGACTTACCATCGTCTATCACACGATGCGACCACAGTCGCATTCATGACTCACCGACCGAGCCACGACCGGCCGGGGGATATTCGGCTTACCACCGAATAATACACGGTGCAGTACCCGACACAAGGGTATCGGGGTCTGACTCATCATCGTTTCCCCGACTAAACATGCCGGACGATATTTGACTGAATGCGTTGAAAGAGACCCGACTGTCAAGTCTTATCCGACGGTCGATCGGCTTCCGACTCACAGTCGGGCGAAGGACGCCCGATTTAGGCCCTCGACCATCGAAAGGCCGATCCAAAGTCGGGACTTGTTCTACCTTTGTGGCGGCACGAATTGCCGAATGTCCTAACTGATCTATATGGGTTAGCGACTTACGTGTTCGAAAGCATGCCACAACACATGAAAAGAGAGAGACAAGCGAAGAAAAAAAGTTTAAGTCCAAGACTTTGATTCCATTGAAGATCAAAATGGGCTTTACAAAGTTGGGCCGAAGCCCGAATACAAGCCGGAGCAAAAGTAAAAAAGAAAATAAAAAATCGACTAATCATCGGAGTTGGCCTCCTCCACTGGGTAGCGACGGGGGACGGTCGGCGAATCCGCTCTGGCTTCGGCAGTCGGGGCCGCCTGATCTTTGGTAGCCTGCTCTGCGTCTTCTTCGGCTTCCGCCCTAGTGGAAAGGCCTTCCGATACTGGTTCGGCCGTCTCCTCCACAGCTGGGGCCTCCGACTCTGACAAAACTATGCTGCTGAGATCGAGCTCTGGGTACAGGCCCCGAACAGCTTCTCGAACATTCTCGTACCCGACCCGATACGAAAGGAAGCCGCTCTCCAGAAGCTCTTCTCGATACTTTTTCGAGTCACGAAAGTCTTCGACGGCCCGACCCAAGGCCTCCTTCGCCGATTCTGCTTCGGCCTTCGTGATGTCTGCGTCGGCCTGAGCGATAGACAAGCCTTCTTCGGCCTTGGCAAGATTTCCGAGGCTTGCTCGAAGCTGCTCGCGGTCGGCCTCCAGCTCCTTGACGAGGCCGTCCCGCTCGTGCCGAAGCCGACGGACGGTCCGGGACTTCTTCTTCGCATCATCCCGGGTCGACTGAAGCTCGGACTCCGATGTCGCCAAGGCGCCCTTGAGTCGGGAGACCTCCTCCGTAAGTCGGGAGACCTCCCCCTCAAGTCGGCCCTCCCGCTCGACCGACTGTTGCAGTTGGTCGACCAGGACGACCCTGTCGGCTTCAGCGACCGCGACTGTCTCTCCAAGCCGCGCGCATGTCGCCGAACTTTCGGTATCCGGCCTCTAGCTCGGATATGTTGTAGACCAGCTGCAGAAACAAAACCGACTGTCAAGAGGCCGAGCCTACGGAAACCACGTGAAAAACGAAGGAAAGAGGGACTTACCCGGATCATCATCGGATAAAATGAAGACAGCATGTCGGAGACACGCTGGTTCTTCATCGCATCGATGTCGGCAGGAAGGAGGAGCGCCTGGCACAGTCTCCTGGCCAAGTCATGGTTGGCCAAGCCCGACGCACCTTCAGGGAGTGGGAAGTCGGTCGATCCTCCGCCGGCCGACCGTCCTTCATCGCCCGACGTCATGGGGACCTTCCCTCGGTCGGACGCCCAGGCCCTGCGTCGGAAATCGACGGCAGGCTTGAGCCCGATCGAGTCTCGATCGACGGTGCGGCAGCAGCGGCCGCTGGTCGCTCGGGGTCGTGAGCCTCCCCCCGATCCTCCTCTGCCTGCTGGGCGGCCGGCGCGCCATCTACCGACTCAGCCGCCCTCCTTTCGGGCGAAGCGGCGCCCTCGCCCAACGATCCCTCGGACGGGACTTCGACAAGCACTGTCGGCGCCGACAGTGCGATGACGGGCTCCGCCCCCGACCCAGTCGATTCGCTCGGCGGAGCTGCGTGGGGCCTCTTGGGAGGCCACAACGGTCCGGCCTCTTGCGTCGGCCTCTTTCGGACGGCGTACTGACGTACGTCGGCTGCCGTCAATCGTGATCTCGACGGCATATCTGCAAACAACGATGGACGGTCAGTACCATAAGGAAGAAACAAAAAGAAGAAAAAGGGCAAGAAAAATGAAAAACCGACCTAGGCGGGGGACCGAGCTGAGGCCGGCGTCGTACAGGGCCTGCTCGGTGACGAGCTCACTCTGCTTCGGCACCGAGATGTCCTTCAGCCGGTGGAAGTCCTCCCGGTCTTCAGCCTCCATCCGACTATTCTCGTTCGGCTCAGTTCGGGGATTCCCCCAACGAACAGGGAACCCCCAGGGAGTGGAAGAGGATGCGAAGAAGAACTGATTCTTCCATCCGTGAATAGACGATGGAAGACCAGTAATAAAGGAGAGCCCCTTTCGAGGAATGAAATACCACCACCCTCGGGCTTTAGGGTGGGGTTGGAGGACGAAGAAAGCTCGGAAGAGGGAGATCTGAGGATCGGTCGGCAAGAGCCGACACAGAAGCGCGAGCTGACTATCAGCCGAACTGAGTTCGGTGCGATTTGTGCCGGGCACAGCCCGTAGTAGTCAAAAATGTTTCGGACAAACTCCGGAATCGGAAAACGAAGGCCGGCCCGGAGGTCCTCCAAGTAGAAGGCCACCTGGCCCTCAGGCGGGCTGTTAACCTGACCGTCGGCACCAGGGGCGAACAGCCGAAACTGCCCCGGGATGCGGTATTGCTCCCGGAGCCGATCGACGTTCGGCCCCGAAAGTGAAGAGACCTCCACCTCCGGGGTCGATCGAGTGTCGTCAGTCGGCTCTCCCGACCGACCACCTCGTGGAGACGTTCTGGCCATGGACTGAAACAAATGGTAGGAAATAAAGAAGAAGGAGATGATGAAGACGATGATGGCCCTCAGAAGAAGGAGAAGGAACTACTAAGAAGAGTGGAAGCGGAGGAAAGTACCTGGGATGAGGAATTACGCGGGCAGAGTCTCGACAGCGAAATGAGGAGGGTGAAAAACTGAATAGGAGCGACCCTATATATATAGTACCCTCCGACGGTCGAGATGAAGGCACGACCAACGAGGACTCCCCAGATTTTGCCACGTGGCATCATCCGGACCGCCCATCGGCCCGACGGTTCGACGCACCTACCTTCAGATCGAGCCACGTCACCTCCATCCGCTCCAACGAACCCGTCCCAATGGCCGCACGCCATGTGGCGTAAAGGCCGCGACGTTTCGTATCCCCGAAGGGACGGCGGGAATGACGGTTCTCCTTCCCGATGGGACGAGACGTCTGACACCGACAGGACGTCCGACACCGACATGATGCCTGGCGCCGACAAGACGTCTGACGCCGACGGGATGAGACACCTGACACCGACTAGACATCTGACGCCAACAAATCGCTCGGCATTCATGGGACGCCTGACATCGTATCGACCCACGGTACGGTCGGAACTTGGCATACAGTGAATCCACTCCTTTTCGCCCGGCGTTACTGCCCAAACGAAGACATCGGCCAGCGCGCCGTCCGACTCAGGAGTGGAGGGGGGCAACTGTTGGGGAATACCGACCGACCCCGCTCATCCTAACTTATAACCGGACGTACCCGACCGACCGATCGTCGGGTACCGTAACCAACCGATCGACGGCTCTCTACCGACCGAAGATATGTCGGCCGGGCAGACCTCTCCACCCTCCCGACCGACTGCACCAGGAGGTCCGATGGCCGACTCCCGCGACGTGCCCAACCGACCGTCGGAGGGCTCCGAATCTCCACCCGATGCCACTCAGCTGGCCACCGACTTAAGGTCGGTCGACTCCTCCGATCGCCGTACTACGGCCAGAGACTGTCAGTCCTGACAGCAGCATGCGGCATTACCGCCTAAGGGCATCATCCCGCCTAGGACATTGTCAACCCTAGTGATTTGACAGCCCCACGGCGACGTGACACTTTCACGGCGACTCTGACAGTCTACAGTGAGTTGACAATTCCTCAATTGTCTGCGCCGTTAATGACGGCGCCATACTACGCTCCACTATATATATCGGGGAAGGCTACAGTGCTAGAGGTCCCTTCGAAACGGACAGGCTTGCCCCCTCTCTCTCTCGTTGAGTTTTTTGCTTTCTTCTCTCTGTTGCCTAGTCTCCTCTCTGACTTGACCGTCGGAGGGTCCCCGTCGGAGCCGCCTCCGGTCAGTGCGGACTTTCTTTTGCAGGCGCTCGTTCCCGATGATCAGGCGACGAGGGGATTGGCCGCAATATTATTAAAATAAATATAAGAACACGAGCCCCAATCGCACTTAACAGATCATGCAAAGCCAATGCTTGACATCAAACACCGTGGCAACCGACATATACAGCAATCTCTTAAAGCCAACACTATTACATGATCTGGTATCAATGCGCTGCCGGCTATAATCGATTGCTGAGTATAACAGCATGCAATGTTTAAGAGGGGGGACGTCAAAATAGAGAACCAGCAATGATAAAGGTTTTGTGCATCTTACCTCTCAAAAGGCAGCAGCCATAGTAGGACCCGCCAAGCATCCTCTTCCACGACCTCCCAACCAAGCCACGACAAGCACTCCACCTGCAGCAAAATCAATCGAGGGCTTAGAGATTAGGAGAGGGCAGAATGGAGGAAGGTTTGATGGCTTTAATGCGTCGAACTGACTCTAGCTAGATCAAGAAGAGAAAGCATGGCGGAGTCAAAGATCAAGAGCAAAGGGAGTAAAGAGGACTCGGCAGAGGAGATTGATATGGATCAAGGTGGAGAGCAGCTGGTAGGCGAGGAAGGCAGAGACGACTACGAGAGAAGCCAAAGAGGAGCAAGGAGAATTTAATTTTTCTCGTAACGATCTCTCCTTCGCCATTTCTCAATGCAACTTATCATAGTGAAAAGTCAATTTTCTTTTTTTTTATTCAGAATTTTACCAGTCAAAAATCTTTGCTTTCTTTTCCTTTAAAAGCATAAACATGTGAAAATAGTTTAGAATTCCTAACCAATTAATTTTCAGCACCTTATTTCTTACTAATCTTCGCTTCTTTAATACATGTGAGTATAGATGGATTCCTTCCCCCTGATGTTGCCTTTGGAAAAGATATTCTTAGAATAAACTTGCAGCAAATTCCCAAACAGGATTTAGTTGAAATCCTCACGTTAGGAATGTGCAATGAGTAGCGCTCAAGGCTGCACTTTCCCAGTTAGCTCGTTTAGATGGATTGGAATGACGTTTTCAAGCCCATGAACCGTTAGTTCGTCACCTGCTTTCTATAAGCTGATCTTATCTTCCTTTATCTTCAGGCAACTCTTTCTGGTTCTGAGCAGCTGCAGCTAGCCCACGTACGACAGTAGCATATGTGATTCCCCTCCCGTCAAGATAGAGAATTAGCCATCTCTGCTCTCTTCTGTAGAAGGTATCTAAAGTAAATCTTCTTTCCTTGAGATTAAGTCCTTATTATGATTTTTTTCTTCTAAATGTTTTGAAATATGTTTCCTCATATTTGATAAGAAAAGGCTTGGATAACAACTTTGAAACATTTTGTTATTGTTTGTGCAATGGCACTTAGAAATCTCCGTGTTGCAATTTTATATTTTTTAAATGATACTATGAAAGAAAATCTGCAAAAGGAAAATCAGAAGATTGAACAAGCTTTATTTGGATTGAGATGCATAATGAACACTATCTAAGAACGTGATTCACCCCATACAAGTGGATCTGCAGCAATCTTGTCACCAAGATGCTCAACCCAATCCCCCTCCAACAAGTACAATCATTGGGATGCTAGACCCGATCGGCAAGAAATAGTTCGTAGAAAAGAGAGAGGAAGTCTCTATCTTAAAATGGAAGAACAGTCTCTCGAGCTTAGCAATAGAGAGAGAGAGCACAAGAGAGGGGATGGATGTATTTTTTTTATCTATGTGGCTGTCCCAATGCATTGGAACCAAAGGATCAGATCCTATTTATAGAAAATTAATTTTTTCATGGGTTTAATATGGATGCTACAGAATCCAGGATCTTAAGGACTAAAAGAAGATGAAGGTTGAGAAGTTAATCCAGATAATAGTCTAGGATCAAAGAACTCTATGGCAGAAATCAACCTCAATATAGCGAGCCAATATTTTATTTGGCTTTGCCATCGGCTAAAGTAGGATCTACTAAATTTCTCAAATTTGATTCACTATGATCATCAAAAGAAGGCATTTATGAAGTTTGGTTGGTTAAATTGATTATGTAAATATGAGTTTCAAATGGTTTAGCCTAATGTATTTAAATGGTTAACTAATGGCTTCCAATAATATAAAGCTAGGTTTTCAAATAAATGCAATAGAGAGCAATTACAATAAAAATTTAATAATTACATCAAAAAATGTGACAAGTAAAGTAACTTATGATTTCTGCATGGTTTTCAAAAAAGCAAAGATTTCAGCACAATTTTTAAAGATCCAGAAAATTTCTATACAGAACTTTGAAGTTGAGGAATATTTATGCACAGATTTTGAAGCTGCAAAAAAGTTTCTGTATAGATTTTTAAATCTGCAGTAAAATATGTTTTGCACTATTTTTTTAGCAATAAAAATTTCTTGAAAGATTGATTTTTTGAAAAGAAATCAACCTTTAAACAATAGAGATAAAACTTTAATCTAATTCTATGCAATCAAGGCAAATTAATTCTATATAATAAATTTAATTTTGATAATAAACTAACAGCAATATCTAGGATAATCAAGATCACATTCTTAGACTTGTTGGCATAATGGCATCTAGAAATTGCTATGTTACAATTTTATATTTTTCAAATAATGTTATAAAAAATCAACAATAAAAAGTTCGAAGATTAAAAATGTAATGTTTGGATTGAGCCATATAATGAACAGGGTTTCTTTTTTTTGGTAAGATATAATGAACAGGGCTCAAAGAACATGATTTGCCTCCTACATTCACCAGACTAATTTTCTCAATGCCCGTGACTTGAGCCTCAAAGAATAGGATTTCTATTATACCAAAAAGGAAAAAACTTGCATTTCTATAAAAACAATTGCATATCTAATGTGGGACTAAAAAAACAGTATTTTAAAGGATTTGAATCATCAAAAATGTGGGGATGATGTTGGTTTTATTTTCTAAAATTTAAATCTTTTCGAATTAAAAACTCCAACATTTATGTCGTTATCTTTGTTTACATATCTCATACACAAATTAAACTGTTTTTGTTTTAGGCAGGGGCATGGAGTTTGTGTCTTCGTTTTTGTCCTCAATAACAACTGAGATCGCGAAATGTGCATGGCCGCATCTCAAGACTCAGGTGGCCTACTGTGCATGTTCCAAAAAGAAAGTGGAGGAACTCAGGAATCGTATGCAAAAATTGCAACCGCTAAAGAATGACGTGGCAAGACGAGTGGATGAAGCACGTTTAAAAGATGAAGTGATCGATGATGTAGTGAGTGCATGGTTAGAAAATGTAATTGACATGGAGAACAACACGCGTCGAATGGAAGCCGAATTTGAACAGAACAAGAGATGCTGTAAAGGCTGCTGCCCTGATCGGTCTTGGCGCTATAGGCTGGGCAAGGAGGCTGCAAAGAAAGCAGTTGAAGCTGAGAGGCTCCTGCAAGAAGGAAATTTTAGCGGTGTGTCTCGGCCTCCACCACCACCAAGTTTTGAATCTATACCAGCGGGAGATTTCATCGGCTTCACCTCGACGAGAGAAGCCATGAAAAAGGTGTTTGATGCACTGGAAGATGAAAAGACGCACTTGATTGGGATTTATGGTATGGGTGGTGTCGGCAAGACAACCTTAACGGAGGAAATAGGCAGGAGAGCTAGAAGAGAGAGCATGTTTGATGCTGTTGTAAAGGTGGTCGTATCACAAAGACCAGACATGCACAGTGAAAATTCAACACGCTCTAGCGGTGAGATTGGGCATAACACTTCCGGAGGATGTTAACCTAGCAGCTGCAGCACTTGCTTCCAGGATAAAGAAGGAGAAGAAGATTCTAATATTGCTTGATGATGTCTGGGATAGGTTAGAGTTGAAAAAAGATGTCGGGATCCCATTTGGAGAAGACCACAAAGGTTGCAAAATTTTAATCACCACCCGGAAAGCTCAAGTTTGCGGAACGATGGAGTGCGACACTGCAGTCCCTGTTGATGTCTTGTCGGATGAGGATTCATGGGTTCTATTCAAAAGCAAAGCCGGGGAAGTCATCGAGGATCCTGATTTGGAACCATTGACAAGAGAGGTCGTTAAGGAATGTGCAGGCTTGCCACTTGCAATTGTTGTGGTTGGAAGGGCACTGCGAGGGCGCGGCAAGAAAAGCGTGTGGGAAGGTGCCTTGCTGCAACTGAAGCGAGCTATTGCTAAGAACCTTGAAGATGTAGAGGACCAATTGTTCAAGTGCCTGGAACTGAGTCATAATTATATGAAAGACGAGGAGACTAAATTATTGTTTTTGTTCTGTTGCTTATTTCGTGAAGACTACGAAATAAGCGAGGACGAGATCGCAAGGTATACTGTCGGTGAGGGATTCTTGAAGGATGTCGACGAATTGGAGGTTGCCCGAGCAAGAGTGCATCTAATGGTGGAGGATCTTATAGCTTCTTGCTTGTTATTAAAAACCGACGAAGACCGGGTTGTAAAGATGCATGATGTTGTTCGAGATGTCGCTGTAGATATTGCATCGAAACGTGAGGACCGTTTCTTCGTGAAAGCTGGGCTAGGAACCAGAGATTGGCCAGAGGAAAATTTGGAAGAATGTCAGAGATTATCACTGATGAATAATGACATAAGCAAACTTCCAGATCAGCCAAACTGCCCCAAGGTACGTACACTGTTACTGAATGCCAATCGATCAATACGTAGCTTGCCGAATGACTTCTTTAAGGGGATGGTATCACTTACTGTTTTAGATTTGAGATACACCAATATTGAGTCATTACCTTCATCACTTTCATGCTTGACGAAGTTGGGGACACTTCTCTTGGATGGACGCACAAAATTACGTGACATCTCACCGATCGGACACTTGCATAAACTTAAGATACTTAGCTTGCGGTGGTGTCATTTTGATGTATGGCCGGAAGAGATAAGTGCTTTGGTCAATTTGAGGCTCTTGGATCTGTCATACTGCACCTCTCCTGAAATACGGCCCAATATCATACGCAAGCTATGTCGGTTGGAAGAACTGTAATTGATACGTTGCACAATAAACGAAGCTTTGCTAGTTGAAATTGCTTCTTTAGATAGCCTGGTCTGTTTACAAGTTTATGTGAAGGGTGAATGTTTTTCCCAGGAGGTGATTCCTCCTGGTGGTTTCAAAAACTTAGACAAATTCGCCTTTCAAACTGGAGACCATATATTCACTGATAGATATCAGAGGAAATTTTATCTCAGCGGAGACCGTAACTTTGCAAATTGGACCAAGGAATTGCTGAGGAAAGCAGAGGACCTTGCACTTGAGGAATGCAGGTGGGAATTCGCGAGTTTGGCACCACTAGACAAAAGCAATGGTTTCATAAGTCTGAAGGAACTCACGCTTGAATACTGTCATCACTTGGAATGTCTCCTTGACACACAAAAGGGGGCTTCGCTAGTTGCCTTTGTTAACTTGGAAGATTTATACCTTTGGTACTTGGATAACATGAATATGATCTGCAAAGGGCCGCTTCCAGCTCTTTCATTTGGAAAATTGAAAACGCTAAATATAGACAGTTGCAACAAATTGGTCGATATAATGCCATGTGACTTTCTGCGAAGAGTGCATGGCTGTTTACAAGATGTTACTGTGCGAAAATGTGAGAATCCACGTGTATTGTTCAACTTCGAAGGACTCCAGAGCGAAAGTGTAGTGCTGCCAAATCTGAAGAAACTATATCTTTCTCAATTGCAAAATCTAAGCAGCATATGGAGTGGAGCAGTACCGCCTGGCAGTCTGAAGAACCTGGTTTCGATAAAAGTCTATGAATGTGATGAACTTGCATCTATTTTCTCGCGACAGTTGGATTTAAGTCCCTCAAAATTCCTACCTCCACAAACCTTTAGAAACTTGAGGGAGATAAGCATAGAGAGCTGCAGCAGCTTTAGGTATCTCTTCTCAGCAAGCATAGCCAATGAACTCCAAAGTTTAGAAAGATTGGTGCTGGAAGATAATGATAACGTGGAGACAGTAATTGCAAAGGAGGATGGTGTTATACTAAAAAATGATGTGTTTCCCTTTCTCAAGGATCTATGGCTCATAAACTTGCTGATGCTGAAAAGCTTTCACCAAGAGGAGCCAGCAGATTTATCTATTGATTTTCCTTCACTAAAATACATCAGGTTGGGGAGCTGTCCACATCTGAGAAGGCTTCCATTTGGCCTAGAAAGTGCACCAAGGCTGAGGACAGTTCATGTTGCAAGAGATGAAGATGTGAAATGGTTCCAGAGCTTGGAATGGAAAGATGCGCGCATCCCTTCACGCTTTGATTTCGAGTAAGAAATTTACCTAGCAATTATTCTGCATGATTCACTTATGCTTCGTTTGTTCTCCAATATCATCTCTGAGCACAATAACAACCTAAATGTTTTGTACACACCAGGGTTGCTCCCACCTGTTGTAGGACTCCCATTGAGATAGGTATAACAGACCACTGAACGGCGGCATGCGAATCTTTTGATTGCTGGCGATTCATTATGATTTAGAATTCAATAATACCCACTGAAATAGATAGGCAAGCGATGATGCGTCTAATTTGAATCGAATTTGGTAATTGAATCTGGGACACCAATACTTCTTCATTTGCAAGTGCACCCATTGTTATTCAGTTTTTACAGATTTACCTTAGAAAAAGAATTTAAAAATGGTCACATGTTTGAAACTCAAATCAAGATTTAAGACTCAAATAATCGATGCTTTTAACTCAGATTCCAGGTGATTACAAACTTACATCCTGTTTCTGCCTGTAAGCTTTTCAATTTTCACCAAGCATCATGATATAATTTACTCTATTCCGTACTTGTGAAGGCTAAACCTGTGATAGTCTACAGTCAGGCTTTAGCAACATAGCTTTTTCAAATTATGTATTTATGTGGAGTAATCATTAATTCAGGACTTTCAAACCACCGATTGAAAGCCAACTTATTTTGGAGTAACTTTTTTGATAGAACAAACAGTTGAAAGATAAGATTTTTGTTGTCTACTCTGTTTTTGTAAATGCTTCTTAATAATGGCTGGGAGGATCTTCCTTCTTTTTCCCTTCATCTTTCAATGCTGCTAACAAAATTACTATGTCAACAATTAAAACAGGAAAAAAGAGTACCTATGATGACCAAAACGAGCCAGAGTATCGGAGGAATGGACGATATATGGACATTATTGTGGGGAGAAGTTGCATGATGCCCTCTGTCAAACACTATCTCGCTTGGATCTACTTGTCTTCATTTTACTTCTTGCTTAATTACTCGTATGTAGACATGAGGATAATATAGGTTGCTAGAGACAATTTACTCCGTGATTTATTGATCACTATTCAATAATGACTGACGGCATTACTCTGATAAATAAAACTAGTAAGTTGTAGAACTGCTTTCACAGATTACATTATAACAAGCAAAATCACTTGTGCGGGACGTGAACAATACTCTCGCATCTTTTTTATTTGCTTTCCGTAACTTTTAGCATGTTACCTCAAATACTGTAAACCCGTTTTTATACAATATATGCAACCTTGTTAAGGCTTCTTTTCTGTGTGAAATATTGAATTAAATCCATCTTTCTCGCTAAAAAATGGGAAATTGGAGAACGGTAAAATTTGCCATTATATCTTCTTGTGGATACAAGCAAAGGCTACGGTCATGCGCTTTGAGCAAGGAATCTTGAAAGCCCGACCTTGTGACCTGTACGTCTAACATCCTCTTGGACTTGCTGTTTGTACTCCCCAAAGCTAAACTTTGTATAGATCGCAGGCTCTGCATAGCTCCGTATCACAGTGTCATAGGAGGGACACAGGAAGTATGCCACTGAGAACCTCTCCAGTTGTGGGTTGGACATAACTCTGTGTTCCACACTCTTGTACACCCCATTGCTCCATGCCTGCATGGACTCAGAAATCACAGCGCATGCCAAACCATAGTAATTAAACTAAGATTTTAACTACTCCTTCGGTGGATAAGACAAGCTATGCTGTTATAGGAATGTCAAAATCATTACCATACGAATATCATATTCAACCATAGTTGCTTGTGTTAACGTTACTCTGAGGAGTCCTGTCATCTTTCAACAATCATGAGTTATTATTATCTTTTTCTTTTCCATTTTAGAAAAATCTCCATAGCTTTTCTTTGAAGGAGATCCCTACAAGATTTTGCCCGGGCAAGCAGAAGTCGTTGCTAATGATATTGAAGATATATATGTACATACCTGGAACAAGTCACCAATGTTGACAATTAATGCATCAAGATTTGGTTTGACGGTGATCCACCTGCCATCCTTCATCAGTTGCAGCCCACCCACTTGATCTTGGCGTACAATGGTCAGGAAACTACTATCAGTGTGAGGGATCAACCCAAAGACTCCAGTTTTTACGGGACATGGCGGATAACGATTCAGCCGTAAATAACAAGTATTACGTGTGCAGTTCTCCTTTATATACGTGCCGTCGTAGCCCCCCAAACCTTCAGCTAATATCCCCACTAGTTGATGTGCCAACCGTAACATCGCCGTCGAGAATTCCTCTATTATGTGCCTGTATCAAACGATAAGAATGGTTACGGATTTCTTTTAATCAGAGAGACGGACGGTTGCGAAGAGCCAATTCTAGTTTCTTTTTTTGCTTGTTATATACATGTGTAAGAGCAGCACAGAAATTCTCGTATCGTATTAATTGTACTCGTTTTGCAGTGGAACCACAATGATCGTTAAGATGTGTTCCAAAGACTGTAGTGAACTATTACATTATATGTATTTTGAATTTTTAGATCAAAAAATTTTATTTTGAAATAACAGCGTAGAAGCCATTGAGATGGCATCCCAGCGAAATAGGTCTTTGTTTTCAATGACCTAATCCAAACTCCGATTAAATGTCAGGGCATGAATGACGCTCAAATCGAGCGTATCCTAGTGATTTAGATATGGCGAGTAAAACCATACAGGGCTATGTGTATAACTAAGCAATGATCATGATAATGATATCATCATTATTGCATCTGGTCTCATAAAAAACCTGGGTATTGTCCATGGTGTGCATAGCATCAAAAAATAAAGGAAGTCTATTTCCATGGACGATGCCGTGTCATCATTTAGACCCGGCCCATATAAAAATAAATTAAGCTGCATGGGCTATCTCACGGCCATGATTAGCACAAAAAAGAAAAATGCATAAAAACTCTTACATCTAACAAGATTTTTATATGATATTATATGTGTGTGTACATATATAATATTAATATGTATGTACACATGCGCACGTGTATATATATATATATATATATATATATATATATATATATATATATATATATATATATATATATATATATATATATATATATATATATATATATATATATATAGATGTGTGTCTGTATATGTATATACACACACATATACATATAATATATATATATATATACACACACACATACATGTGTACATACGTACATCTATGCGTGCGGACGTGTGTGTAGAAAAAGAAACTACATCCATTTCATTACGGAAATGGAGTACAAGATTTTCTTTTTTCAATAGAAATGAGAAGGGAGAAGGGTTCCTACAAGGGAGTACAAGACTTAAGCAACATGCTTAGGGCAAACAAATCAAAGCACAATAGAAGATTAAAAAAAAGTAGGAGAGAGATCAAAATTGCAAGCTTGGAAAACAAATAAGAGTTTTTTCTTTTTTTGGATAAAACCGGTGGATTTCCACCCTTCTTTTAATGAGTTGTTTGGAATGTACACATTTGCATACTTATTTACCATGTAGTGCTTGGCAAGGACTTAGAACTAATTAGGTAGTGGCATGACCTATTATCATATATGCCGACTCTTGTATTGATATTTGATAGCCTCCTCAACAAACGAGAGTTTTTAGAGAAAACAATATGATTCCAGGAGGATCAAAGAAGCACGGACTCTTTCATGGCACTAAGAATGTAGGTGGCAACCAACAGAATGGATAATATCCTGTTCATGTTGAACAGAATAAGTACCTGGGGCTAGCTTTGGTGACATCGGTGGACGGTGGGAGAGGGACATGATATGCTTCGGACCATGATAATTGCTTGAGGGAAGTGGGCCTCGGCGTCCCCCAGCGATAATTCTCAGGCGAGAAGTCCAACAACTTCTCACTGGCCTTCTTCTGGAATGGCTGTCGGAACACGTCAAACTGCACCTCGCGTAGCCTATCCAGGATACTATTGGAGATGCCATGGTTCACCACCTGGAAGAAGCCCCACTCGGAGGCAGCAACTTTGACGTCTCTCTTGCACTGCTCCTCGTGGTGCTTACCATTTAGACAGTTGAGATCGATGATAGGGAGCTCGCACTCCTCGGCTATTACCGTTTGATCAATATCAGATGAATGTGGTTGGCTATCCAAAAGAGCCTTGTAGGTGGTGAAGAACGGTGGATTGGGATCCATTAGCACTGCACTATGATATTTAGCAAACAAAAGGAATAGGATGAGGTTAACACTTGGTAGCTACTAAAAACAACTAACACTTAGTATAATTTAAAGAGCATGAATCCTCTATGATGCACCAGCTGCACTGCAAACTGGTACACCACCCATGATGGTTACCTAATAAGTGGTAGACGACCCTCAAATAAAGAAATCCATGGACACATACCATGTTATATATAGCATGTATTGTTAATTTGATGGCCGTCCATCTCTTGGTGATGGCCATCAAAAGCAACATAGCACCCTATATTGCAGCCCACATACCATAGGTTCTTGTTTGGTGATTTAAATAATTTGTGTGTGTGTGTATATATATATATCACATAAGAAAGAAAAAAAAAATTGCATTTGGGATCCCCTCACCCACCTGAAGATGAGCGGTAAGCTTACCTTGTGGGCTCATTTCCTGATTCTTAGTTGCTACATACAATTAGCCCAGTAATTCAAAGCTTTAGGTTTGACATCCATCTCAACCTAACTAAAGCCTGACTCAAATTAGTTCTAACATACCTTTAATTACTATTCCCAATAATATAGCACCTAGAAGCTTCATGGGTTGCTACGATGTAAGTTGAAATTGAATTTGTTAATATAGAGGATAAATATGGTCCATTTTAAATTATATTTTTAAACCCAATTGCTACATATATTAGAGACTATCAAAATATATTATTTTTAATCTCTTAGAATTTTGACGAGCAGAAATTATTAGTTTCAGACTTGAGATGAGTAGAAATCCACTTCTCTTATGAGGAGCATAGTCCATCCCAAAAACTTGGTATATATATGCTAAACTTCATTTTGTGACCAAGATAAACTTTTTTTAAGTATCAAACCAATCTTTTTGACCAACATTATGATACTATAAAAAACCTGAGTTCAAAAAATATGACTACTTTATTTGGATAAAAATGCAAAATTGCTAGCCATGCCAAGATCCTGTTGTGCTAAAATAACTTAGTTCAATTGCCCAGAGCAAACCAAACTGATCTTTGTGATCTATATTGTGATATTCCAAAAAAAAACCTTAGTCCCGAGAATACACTAATTTATCTGGATACAAAACAAAAGTGCTAGCCATTCCAAGAACCTGCTATGCTAAAACAATTTATGTTATCATGTAATCAAAGCAAACGTTTTCTCTTGAGTAAGGACAAAACCAAACCAAACCAATCTTTTTGACCCACATTATAATATACCAAAAGAAAAAAACTTAGTTTCAAAAACATCACTACTTTATGTAGATAAAAAAATGTTACCCATATAACCATTAAAAGTGACCATTCAACAATTTATTCTTTTTTTTTTTTAACTTTTGGTAAAACTTCAACAACAATTTATTCTTTAATGAGCAAACATGTCACACAGCTCTCATAAATTATAAACAAATAATCCTTTCTCCGGATAACAAGAAGGGATTGGTGCAACTCATGAATTTATTCCTCGAGACTGCAGATTGATTATTATGGAATTGAGAAGTTAGTGGCTGTGCACCTTAACCAATAGATCCTGTTTAGCAAAGATGGATATTTTTTGCTTATTATTAGACAATCAATTATTCACAAACCTCGTGTGGGACTAATAATTTTCATTTTTCATCACATGAAAAAAAATTTTATGTGCATTTACGGCATGCCAAAGCATTTACCTACCGATAGTATATATAATATCCTATCTACCAAATGTAAGTCTACAGAACGATGATGTGTAGATTTCCCATGTAAAATAGTTGAAGAAGAATGTAGATGATTCTGTTAAGATTAGGTTGTGGTAAAATTATTTCGCGCCTCTTATATATCTCCTGGGCAATATATTCTACTTACTATCATATATCCTATTAAGAATAGCTGATAATAAAGCGTAATAAATTTCACCTGGTTGGGGCCGTCACTGAGCCAAGCTAGTTAGATCGGCACGCTCTTGTACGTACCTCGCTCGTCCAGTAGCATACTAAGGCTTGAAAGAAGGTTTATTTTAATTTAGGCTCTAGCAAGTGATCAAGATGAAGCGTGCGGTAACAAGATGAGCACAAATCACTTGAAAATTAGCAGACTAGTCATATGATTTATCATATTATATGAAACTAGAACTTCTTCACATTTTTTTAGCTATATTTTTGCTCTCATGCATGTAATGGTTGATCATCAATCAACCATGTTCACATGGAGACATGAGAGAAGAAGAGTATGGCAGGGGTTCTGGAAGAACGCAAGTATATTACAGAAACCTAGTCCGTCTAAACTTAAAGATCGAATAAGAGCCCCAACACATAATTAAGTTAAATCTAAAAGGGAGCGTGGAATTAATGATTGGAAAACTTACTTGGAGAGGAGACGAGGGAATGCATATATATGCCAGGGGGAGGAGTGGGAATAACTAAGTTGGAGCTAGAATATATAGACAAGAAGGCCGACCACGCATTGGCCATTTGTTGGTTTCTGGTTGTTGAGAAGAGCACGTTTCTGAACGGAGCATCAAACGAAATGGAGATTAGATTTTTGCTGAACTGATTAGATATTGGGAGGAGAGGTAAAGGAGAAATGATGGCCAATGAACGAGGACAGTGGGGGTGGGAGGAGGGATAGAGTTGGAGGAAGGAGGGCCAGTTGAAGGGGAGGTTACAGTATCCCTTTCTTCTCTCTCTCCATGGCCAGCAAGCCACAATTGACGCTTTCATACGGCTCACTGTACCAGTGCCCACCGCCACCGCCCCCCCCCTTTTCCTTCCCTGTCTCTCTCCCCGCCCTCGCGCCCATGTCGGTACCGTAGGCTAACTCGCGTGCCACCATCCGATTGGAAGATCTCGCCATGTTGACAGGAGATAGACGTTTTGGGGGACGCGACCATGTCAGATCGCCACGTGGGCCTCACTCGAGCGGCGGCAGATCCTGTGCAACCCGGGCTACCAGGAATCTGTAAAGCAGGGGACACGTGGTCTTATCTTCTATCAGAGAAATTATTGCATACAGCGCGTGCAAGCAAACCAGGATAAATGCTGGAGCACATACACGGCGGATAGCACGCCATCGGGAATTGATGAAATACAAGAGATGGCGTGGTGTGTTATCCACCATGAAATTTGATGCGGTCCAATTATATCTGATGCATATAATACGGAGGCCTTCTATCAGGCCACGACGATACTAATGACATCAGCAATAAGGATGAGGGCATGTTGAAGGGACAAAAATTTTATATGTGCATTGGGGTTGGGATCGTATTTGATAGGTCCAAATGAAATTATCAAGATGATTATAAATTATTAATAATTTTTATCTTAGATGAATTTAATTCTTAATAATTTAAAATCACTATATTTGATATGCTATATTTTAGTGATTAAAAATTTTTAGATAACAAAGAGTAATCTATTTGATATTCCATTGGAGTCCAATATCACTAAGCATATAATAGCAACACTGCATCTAATATATTACATAAAATATATTTATTGATCATATCAAATATACTATAATAAATTATTAATATATTTATTGTTAAATTATTTTATAAAAATATATTCATTAATCCTAGAAATTATTTATCCAGTAAAAAATAAATTAGTCATTATTATAGAATTAAAATTTTCATTTACACTTATAATATATTATTATTTTAATACTAATATCTATTTTGATTAGAAAAATAAGGTAAATTGAAGTAATATATTAAATGATTTCATAATATAGATATAGAGTATAATAATATATTTCTATTATAATTTAAAATTATATTGAATAAAGATATGATAATATATGATTAACGATATATTATAATATAATATATATCATAAATACAATACATATAATATTAATATAATATATGTAATATTGATATAATATATCAGGTATATTAATATACAAATTTTTTTGTCGGATCAGAAGACATTTGGCATCTCCAAATTTTGGCCCACGGTCACCATCCTAAAATCATCTTGGATACCTAACCTCAAAAATGAGATTCCTATCACTGGGGTTGGATGGTTGTTTAAAAAATAGCAATACGTAATTTGAAATTATTATTACGTAGAATCATTATAGTGCAATCAAATATCGTGATCTCATCATCTCCATTTATATCATCCTTAATTTTGAGATGATCATCCTATACCAAATACCTATAAGAGTGATTATATGAGGCGACCTTTCTTTTTTACCATCTATTATATCACATATATCTTAAAGTAGAAACCAGATACTTAAGAGTAAGACGACTCCTATTAATAGAGTCCATTCATCTCAAGACTTAAAACAACAAAAAAAGAAATATGTGAAGCATCATCTATAAGACCATCTATCCGTATTCCTATATTTTTCTTGTCAAGTTATCTTTCTCTTTCCATTCATCTATGAGACTTTTCTTTTTCTTCAGAGTCTCTTTTTTCTCCTCTGAATTTTTATCCTCATGAAAGCATCCATCCCAAATGCATAGCTTATGATCATGGACTGTATACTGATAAACATCATATTTTAAAAATTATATATTAATTTATTTATAAATATGTACTAAGTCATCATTAGATAAGTATTAAAAAAATTTAATGTATGTATCAAAAACAATCAAATATATATCATCTAGGTATATCTTACATACTGATGGATACGATGTTTTTGAAATTTTATATCAATTTATCAGGATGTGTCTCGATGCGCCTGCAGCTGCGGTGTGCGTGATTTTCCCTTTCGCCGCCCCTTTCCGCTGACCATTCTACGGGCCTTTGTCCTGTTCCTTTTAAATCAATCCAACCCAAGCAGTCCTGCATGTCATGCCAAAAATATCATCAATAATAATTGAAGTGGTACTAACAAAATGATTGGCACCCTCATCCTCCACACCTTTGCACGAGAGATTTCTAGATAGGGACACGTTTCTATCATACTTTTCAGAAAAAAAATGATTGTGAGAAATCTGTCCAATGGAGACAACAAAGGACACAAACTGTTGACGCTATCTGCAGCCTATCTATACGAGTTGGTTCAGTGACAGATGACATGTACTATTTACCATCATCACTTATCAAACATCACATGCTCAATGATTGCTTCCCTTAGGTGCAATATCATACATCAGCTGGTTGGTTTCTTAGGTGCATGTACCATGCATGATGAATTTTTTTGCTCACGCGAGAGTTCATATGCTCATCCAAATGAATTTTGTCCCAATCTCGCACCATAAGCATGCAAGTAGGCTAAGAGTGGTAAAAATTGTGTCATTATTTATTCTAATTGCTTCATACATATGTGTTAAAGTATCCTATTTAAATTTCTATATTTACACTAGATCTACCAACCCTTGAATACATTCCACACTTTATTAATTGTGGACCAGTCTAAAATGCATGTGCCATATGAGGGTAGATGGCATCGTTTTCGCACAAGGATGCCATAGGCAACTATGAGATCGATGGGCTACAATTAGTCAATGACCCGACAAAATCACTCAAAAAAGTTGCTCAATTATTTCGCACCGTTCGCTTTTGCTCCGCCATTGGAACAATTCCCAAAACCAATTCAGAGCGAGAAAATGCGAATACAAAACAACAGCTGAGTGGCTTCTTGAGTTATATATGCGAGTTACTAAAGTACTTTTGTTGTAAGGTAGGCACTCATACAGAAACTCTAAGCAGATCATTTAAACTAAAATTGGTCTTGGTGTCCTGTAGCCCCAGTTATAAACTTCTAATGACATACTCAACTCAGATAGTTAATACCTGACTTCATTTAAATAAGGTCTTGGATTTAAATCCTATTAAGTTTCTTGGGCTTTCATATTGCATGTCTGAAACTGTTGGAGGCAAATATGGAACATCAATGTCGGGACAAGCAGTTGATGATTCAGTAGACATGATACTTAGGATTGTAAGATAAAGAAATCTCCAACAAGATGATCATGGGATTTAGGTTCTACAACAAGGCATTAATTTTATTAATCTTCGAACATGGTTGAAGAATGAAGATTGTGTGCTTATACCCAATGATCACCTGGAAATCGCCTACAACACCATGGAAGAAGGTAACAACATTGTCAAAGTGATTTGGATGGAGGACTTTCCGGCCTACTGATTGTCAAAGGTAATTTGTTGTTTCCCTAACATCATAATGTTATGAGCTATTGTGCTCACTTATCTGTTGCTGCTGCTAAACTCAACAATGCTTATTCAGCGTGATAATAATTGTGTTCAAATTGACCTACTTACCAAATCTTGTCAAACCCAGTTGAATAGGCTAAAAAAGAGTACACTTGAGGGAGTAAGGGAGAGAGTAGATGAAATGAAAGTGATATTACAAGGGTTGCAATAAAACTTAGATAAGAAGAGATTTTTTTTGTTAGTCTATCGAGATCAAGCCCTGTGTCACCCTGTCCTCTCCCTCTCTTTTTCCTTCCTCATTCTCCTCTACTTATGCTCTTCTCATCATTCATCTCTTAAGGTCTATCTGGGTGGGGTATATCAAATTATGAGATAATTTAATGATTTTTTTAGAATCATTTATCTAAAAAAATAATTATGGAGAAAAATAATTTGTACTATATTTGATTGATAAAAAAATTATTTCAAAAAATGACACTAAAAAAAAAAAACTACTATATTTAGTTGGAAGAATATCTATATAGGAATATTGCCATATCTACAAATATACTCTTCAATATAAAATATTTTTTTAATATTAGGATAGTATTATCATCTCCAATTAGCTTTTATGTAATGACTAATCGCGTAGCCCTTTACATAATGTCATCTCTATCTTAATTTTTTTATAAAAGCTCTTTATTGAATGAATTTGGAAAGATATCAAAAAAATTTAATGACTATATACACAGCTTTATTAGGGATATTTTTATCAAGTATGGATTATCACTACTCGAGATTTTATTAAATACCAATTCTCCATGGTATTTGTTTTACCTTCTCTCTCTAAAAAATAAATATGGAGCCCACCAATTTTTTTATCATCTCTTTCCTCTATTTTTCATACCAAACATAGTAATCTGATATTGAAATCATTTTTCTATGTCAAATTACCTCAAACCAAATGGTGCCTTAGAAACTTCTCAAATGGATTGTTGTTCTGTGTTTGGTTGGGATCATAAAAAGAATGATTGATGGGATTGAAAGAATGGATAGTTTCATCCACTGTTTGATTCAAAAATCTTAGAAAGGATGGATGAAAAAAAAAATTGCCCATCCACCTTGATCCAATAATTTATATCCTTCCAAATAAGGAGAATGTAAAAAAGGATGAATAGAGTAATGAGGAATTGAGGACAGATTTCTATATTGATAAAATTACTTCTTATTAACTATTTGACAAAATCTAAATATTTTTCACTTCTTTATCTACTTTATTTATAGTTTCTATTTATCTATACTATTTATCCTATATTATTTATTTTATTACTGATTATTTAATTTTAACACAT
This sequence comes from Elaeis guineensis, assembly GCF_000442705.2. Taxonomy (NCBI): domain Eukaryota; kingdom Viridiplantae; phylum Streptophyta; class Magnoliopsida; order Arecales; family Arecaceae; genus Elaeis; species Elaeis guineensis. The sequence goes on along the minus strand of NC_025994.2, from coordinate 96,972,185 downwards.
GATTTTATAATTATGAAAGATTAATTAAAATTATTTCCTATTTTTATTTTTATTCATTATTTTTAGTTAATTATTTGTATAAAACTAATCAACAATTTAAATTAAATTATAAATTAATTAATTATTTATGTAATTAATATACAAAAAAATTTGTTCATATATAAGTGATTAATAAAATTATTTATTAAATTAAATTAAAAATAAATATTTATAATAATTTATATATTATAAATTATAAAGATTATAATTTATATATTGCTCTACTTGTTTAGTATAAATAGTATTATAAATTAATAATAACAGTACTTTTTTAACAAATAATAGTTGAGTGAAAATATCATACTAATATCATCTTTTCTTCCTTTCATTCTTTGTATACCAAATAGAGATAGGAATCATTCTCATCCATTTTTCTATATTTCATCAAATTTATGAAAAAAATAAATAAATAAATCTGTCCATCCTACCTCTCATCTATCTTTCCTTCCTTCTCTATCTATCATTCCTCCAATATATGCATCATACCAAACTAAGGGTTTTTTTTTTTTTTTTTGATGCAAATACTGAACAAAGGGTTAATGATGAAGTAATGCACCTGATACTAGTAAAAGAATCACAGCTCGCCTTTTAGCCAAACATGATTTCTACAAACTTGAAAAACAAATATGAGACATAATGCAATATATGATCTTTAAATGGGCAATTGAACATATTCAGCTAACTTATGTTGTAATTCATGCGAGGCTGGTAGACAGGGTGAAACCATGTTGTTTGCTCAATTATGGTGGGGTACACCCAATTGGATTGCTTATTATTGGACCTTAATGCTCTTTTGTTCGTTAGCGGCACATCAGCGAATCTAGGATGCGTGGCCGCGCATGGTCCATCCAGCACGCTGTACTCCCCACTGTGGTTAGAAAATGAAAGACCTCAAAGCGCCACGAGGGAGCCTATGGAGAGCAATTGCCCTTCTCTACATCTCTTGTCATTGGCCCAAGCTCTCACATCGTCTAAGGCTCCTTGTCGTACCAGCTAGAGATACCAGGATACTACTGGGAAGTTTTTAAATTATTTCTCTCGCCTTCTCATGTTACAAATGAGAGAAACAAAGCAGCAATTGAATGACCTCCTCTCCATCTTCCCTTCATAAACTCTCCGTCATCGATGTTGGTATCTCATGGCAAGTGATGAGTAAATACAAATTAGAAGACTAGCATAACCTTTTTACAATTCTATCTTGCTAATACTGTGCACGATGCCAGCGTTGGAGTAAAGGTGAAACTGTGGTGCCAGGGACTGGTGGACAGTGTTGGGGGAGCCCCAGTGGGTTCTTTTTTTCTTTTTGTTTTTTTTTTCTCCGCTCCTTGCCCGCCTCCATTGACTCCTTCACATGTTGCTTATGCATAGCTTTGCGATTCATGTTTTCCTAACCACGTGTCTACTGAAGCCGCGGTGCAATGGTTAAACAGCACAGAGCGGCGCAGCGGAGGGTAGCCCGCGCGTATGGGTAATGGATATGGGCATCTTTGCATGTCCAGATAACCTCCAATACGAGTGATCATATGGAGATATTGTGGAAGCCATAAAGATGGACAACCTATCCGTTCAAATATTGAGGCCCAACTCATTTCAATGTTGGAAAGGAATAAAAAAAAATTCATCATAACTCGAAAATCTAGAGAGAGAGAGAGAGAGAGAGAGAGAGCTGCTCAGCAGTCTTACGCCACTCATTTTCCTTTGCCATGTGGCACGCATTAGAGTAGCCCTTCAAGGAAGCAACTAGAATACAACAAATAAACTGTATGACTTGAATGACTTGTGGAGTTAAATTATCGAGCTACTGATATATTTTTATAAAAATAATAAAGCAGAAACATGCAACAACTTCAATCCCACCTACCAACTAGGGTTGCAATGAGATCGGGTCAGATAAGGACATGTTTGGCTCTGTCTTGATCCAGTTTCATACATGGGTCTTGATTTTGGAGCGGGGCCTAATCCTGATCTAGATCAGGTGAGATTCAGATCTATGAAAATATTTTTTTAGACCAATGGATTGTTCAAATCGAGGCAGGGTTATGCATGATATGGACTTATCCAAAGTATTAGGGTCCACATCAGGTCTAGACGGACCTAGCTTAGTTTCGTATCTATTTATTTTTTAATGAACCACATTTACATTTGTTTATTAACAAGATTTCATAAAGAAAATTTTGTTCTTGTCTTTGATGAGTTTTTGGTTGTCACAAAATTATTTGTTAACATGGTCGAAACTTCATGGATTAATGCTTATCGTGATTTATAATATGCTCCAAGAAGTTGATAACCTCGATTTATAATATGCTTCAAGAAATTAATAACCTCAACAACTGATATTTCTTAATGTAGTAAGATTAGCTTGAAATTTTTCTCTTAACAAAGAAAAAGAAAAAAATAAATCGGAATACCTTCTGTTTGGATCAATTCTAATTGGATCAAGCCAGGTAACTAATAAGAAGATCTAAATAAATCCATATAGTGCATGGATCTGATCAGATAAAATTGGATCAAAGTTTATAAAATCTAAACCTAATCCAGAAAATGGAACATATCTAATATACTTCCATGGGTTTTAAAAAAATGGATCAGATACAGTCTAGCTGGATCGGATTGCATCACAAGTCAACCTCACCTGTTTACCGTCTTAACGGCATAGGGCCTCACTTTTGGTATTAACTGAAGTCCAACCGTAGATTGTTGTGTTGGATGGCCCCCAACCCCATCCTGAACATCAAGTTAATAAATAATCCTGATGCATGCACGGCCTAGGATTGCAACTGTTAGACTCTTGGAGGATGTTACGGCTACTGTGCGTCTCATGGTGCGGCATTTGCTCTTCTATAATCTACATCCAATCTTTAGGGTTGTTTTGCAATGATTGGAGTAGATAAGCGGCTGCTCCGTACCATTGGACGATGACATTTATGCACATGTATCGGCACAAACTTCATAAGAAAAGTCACATGATGATTGAAAAAATTGTAGTTTTTGTGGGCAGCTATGAATGGGACGCTTTTTTTTTATATTTTTTAAACCTGGACCACTTGAGCAGTCCTATAGTTGTTCTCAGGTTGCCATCAAAGCTTTTGCCATGGATAAAGATTGCGTGACCCTTTAAATAGGCATAGATATTCTGCTCCCTCGTAACTGAATTTCATAAACCTATGGGCATGTAACACCATATAATTTCAACTACAATTTTTCAAAATTTTGGTTAGGATTATTCAAGTGATGGGAGCATTTTATGTAAAGGATAGGGGTTGTATGTTTCAAATAGAAAAAAAAAGATTTATCTTTCTTCATGTGAATCTACCATTGGATCACCCTCTGCATAGATCTCAAAGCACTTCAAATTTTATTAATCACCCATCTGCATAGATCTCAAAGCGATAAATCGGTAATCCAATGATGAATTCGTGCAAAGGAAGATAAATCCTCCTTTTACGCAAAAGATACAACTCCTATCCTTGTGTCAAAGGTCAATTGGGCTATGATAGGTTTTTACTAGTTTATAAAGTTTTAAGTCCCATTTAAAGGTAGACATCTGCATATGAAAGTGGATCTCTGAAGTCATACATGTCATATTAAATTCAGTTTCTAAGAATTTGGGTACCATTCAATATGGCTTTGGACCTATCAGTAAAGAAGCCTTTAGATATATTCACATAAAAATTATATGAATGATATGTTCTATCAAAAAAAAAAAAAAAAAGCCTCCAGCCTACTACTCAGCAAGTAAAATCCCAAACTGCCCAAACTCTAATTTTGTATCTTATCCCTAACATGGATTGTGTCCTAATTTAGTGTATCAATTTTCAAATTTTTGAAGTAGAACAATAATGGTCCGGTAAAAGAAAAACTAACACATGATAATAGTTGCTTTTCAGTCTACCTTTGTGAGCTCCCTTTGGCTTTGGCATGGACCTACATGGTGATGTGAGCAGCGACTGATAACTTGTCCTTCTTTAGGAATTGCAAATCAAGAGAAGCGCACAAGATTAAAAAAATATAGATTTAATTAAGTAAAAAATTTTATTTTTTTTGAAGATTTTCAATTTCATCATAAATTTTTATTTAGTATAATTAGATCATCGAATTTTTAGATTATTTCAATTCAGATCCTGATTCTAATTTCTATTGACCTACTGCAATGAGTTATTGCATGACTTACTTATATGACATCAAGTTGCTTATATAGCAAAAAAGGTTGACATAAAAGCATCCAATTCAAACAATCAAAATCTCATGGTGAACAAACTATGAGAGAAGAGATCAATAAAAAAAAAAAAAGACAAGAGCCTACAAATCTGATTTCTCTTGGAAACTCTTAATATACTTGAAAAATCCTAAACTAGTACCACCATTTCTTTCTCTACCAAACAAACACAACAACAAGATAAAATAGTAGAATAGGGTATGGAGAAGAGACCAACAGAGAACTACCAAAAACTAAATTAAATAGAAAAAAAAAAAAGATTTAAGACTTGAAGAGATGAATGGATTAGATTGGAAGCCCACAAGACTAGCTTTGAGGAGGGAATAAAAGATGTAGAGCTTATATAAGCCCAAAGTATTGGGCTTTTAATCGGGAAGGCGGTCACCTTCCCATTCTAGCCATAAGGAAATGGTCTAAAAGAGACGACTTTAAGAAGGGAGGGGTTGCTAACCAAAAAAGGGATGAAGGGGATCTTGGATGAGCGAAGGAGAGAGTTTCTCCTATTGATGAGAGGCGAGTGAACAGTAAAGTCGGGGTGAAAGAGGTTGGAGGATATAGAATTACATTAACTTTGATCTCTACCAATCTAAAAATTAAATCTCTTTTGTTTTATTTCAAGAAGGTAGAAAGAAGAGAGTATATAAATCCAAAGGGAGAGGAATTGATAGAAATCCTATACAGAAGGAGATTGGAGAAAGGGGAGAGAAGGATTTTTAGAATTTTTTTTTCAGATCATCAAAAAAAAGACCACATAAATAGATCACATATATTATGTGATAATTCAATAATGGTAGACAGAAATTAGAGTCAGGATCCGAATTAAAAGAATTTAAAAGTTTGATAATTTGATTGTACTATATAAAAATTTAGGATGAAATTGAAAATTTCTAAAAATTTAGGATTTTATGTATAATTTGATATCATTTTATTTAGTTTAACCTCCTTACAATAATAAATGGATAACAAAACTGGTAGCCCAGGTGGATTGTGATCATGGCTGTCCATCTCTCAGGGAATCTTGACAAGCTGGCACCGATCAATGTAATAGTACACATCGTGTCTATAGAACCCCACCTAAATTGGAGTTCTTTACCCATGTAATGCAAATAAAAAAATTTTTTACAAAAATGATGTGTCTTCATACTTATTTACTAAATTGATACAAAAGGTAAAAATACCATTTGGAATGACATTTTCTATCTGAGAAAAATATCATTCCAAATAGCGCTTTCTATCTAGTCAACCCACCTCTCTGCAACCTATATGGAACAAAAAAAAAAGGGTGCTTGAAAGCACCATTTTGAATGACGCTTTTAGGTCTGTCTCGGCACATACCTAACGTGCCACACCCCAACAAAGTTTTTAATCAATTTTTGATTTTAAAAAAATCTAAAATTTTCTCCAAATAATCCACAATCTTCTCTGACGTTCTTAAGGGTAAGATGATGAGGGGTGGAGGAAATATGGCAAGTTTCAGAGATATTTGGAGATGCTTAGTGAATATAGGGTAAAATAATCACAAAAACTTGATAGATATTTTTTTTTTGTTAGAGCGTGTCTCCTCAACTGGCACCTTAATATAATATGTTTCTCTCATACATTAGAGAAGTGGAGCTAACTTGTGAAAGCTTATTCTTTGCTATTTCAAGGGATGTAATTGAATTACTCAACATGTTATTATTATTTGTATTTTGATTTATATGACCATTTTAGCGTAGCATTTTCTCTTCTAACATTTCGAGACACACCTGAAGACCTATATCCATGTCCAAAAATTTCATAGCATCCCAACACTTGAAATTGACAAGCAAAATATTTAAACTAATCTCCAATAGAAATAGTAATTAATAATATAAGATAGAATAAAAATATCAAGTCTACAAAAAAAAATTCGACATTATTACAAGTCTAAAAAATACAAAGTACCACAAGAGCGTTGTGGTGCTCGTGGTCGCTTAGACCTTCTCAAGAAGGTCCTCAATGATTGCTTCTACTCCTATGTCACCTGTGATGGCCTTTTCTCTATATCAATGGACGTCTTTTGGTCATGCATACGAGGAAGAACAGATGCTGTCGGTGTTGGGAATAGTGTCCCAAAGCCAATCGTCAGCCTGTTGACGGTTGTGCTCCTTTTGTATTAGTACATGAATTATAAATAAATAAAAGTTATTTTGGTATTTTTTCATCACAAATGTTTCATCTTCTAATGAACTCCTGTGTTGTGGTGAAGTCCTTAGGACTATTTAGACTCGACAAAGGAGGATTTGTCGTTTAGTCCTTAAACATGTTCGCGACCAAATGATACGTTGTTACCAAGGACGACAATATTTATCGAGCATAGGTCGTTGTGTGCCATATGGGTTGGTTGTCCTCATAACCAAAGAGTGTGGAGACACTGGTATGGCATACAGGTGAGATGTAATGGTACATCTGCACTGAACGTGACCAACTCCGGAGCTATTTCTGCTATCAAGATTTGCTCCGATGGGATATGGGTATAAATGTCCCTCCGACCTGAGACCGCCACGGTGACTTGCAAGCAACTCACTGCACTTAGGCACTGGACTACCTGAATTTCTAATTCAATGACGGAAGGTTGCTGGGTGTAGTCAAGTACTTGACTTGTCGGTGCGTGTGTCAAGATGGGATTGACCACTCCAGTTTAGGAGCTGTGTACAGTCGTGTTTCAATTTAGCAAAATCTTGGCCAGGGTAGTCCTAGTGAGGAGTCACAGAACTAATTGAGTTGAGCATGATTCGGATGATATCATCAGGGTTGACAGTTTAACCCTGAGTCATCCTAAACACAGGGGTCAAAAGGGATGAATTATACGGTAACCATATTCACGTAGGTTCTGAATGTTGCGATTGCGATTATTCGACCTATCCGATCATCGGGTACCATTGCTAGATGGTCACTTCGATTAGTACAGAAATTGGTTCCTGTGCTACCGGCTTAGGTTCGAACCTGCGGGGTCACACACATTAGAGGTTCCTTTCTGATCTGATGGCTGATTATGAGTCTTATCTATCTGGGACTCTATGATTAAGAATTAGGATTCTCTAATCATGAGTTCCACACATTTTGGGTACCGGGGTCAAAATTTTGAATTACAAATTTTGAATTTGAAATTTGAACTCTTTGATCAGGGTTTCATATCGATGGTCTCTGATGCCTGATTGCCCATCGAATTTGGACTCAACATTTATGAGAGATTTAATTAGTGATTTAATCACTAATTAACTCAATTTGATTGAGTAATTATTTTTGGATCAAGTCCAATTGAATTGGATTCAGTTTGGATTGACCCGATTAGGTTAAATGTTGACCTAATCGCTAAGGTGGTTTAGTCCCTGATTTGATCAGGGGTTAGGTTTAGTTAATTCCTGATTTTATTAGGATTTTATTAAGCCTAATTAAGCCTAATTATGTTGGGTTTAATTTGGTCTAATTGTGCTCAACCTATTTTAAACTAGGTTGGCTCAATTTGAATCAAACCACCTTGTTTTAAATTTCCTGCGTCACCCAACTTCCTTGCACCCATTTGAATTCACGAGAAGAAACTTCTCGTGAAATTTTTCTCACGTAAAACCCTTCCCCACGTCCTCATTTGTGCACCATATGGATGGATAAATTAATTAGTTAGCCATTCAAATTCAAAGCATGTTTGAATTTGAATGGATAACTTATCACTTGCCCTTTCATCCTTATCCATTTTGTGCGCCACATTACTTACACGAGAAAAGGTTTCTCGTGAAACTTTTTCCACGCACAAAGAGCCACACCCCTTCTCTTCTCACGTCCAAAAGGATAGGGATAAGTTGGTTTTCGTTTGAATTCAAATTTGATTTGAATTCAAATGTGTAACCTCTTGTCTTTATCCTCTCACGCGGATAAGACACGTTCGACGTTGTTTTAAAAAGAGGAGAAAGGTGGGACGTGCATAAAAAAATTAGGAGAGAAACTTTGGGGCGTGAGGAAGGCTTCTGCGCAAGGTGAAGGTCCAAAACCTTCCGAGAGAAAAAGAAAGAAAAGAGAGAAAATTGGGCGCAGGGTTTTTGGTGTGTACCCTAGGGTTTCTACCTAGGGTTCGGGAAGTGAGATTGGTGTGCCACGAGTGTCATGAGTCCACCAAATTTTAGAGAGAGATCCATCAGCCTCTCAAGTAACTGTGCAGATGATCCGAAGCATCCGAGAAGTCGGCACACATCGATCGAAGGAGTTCGATCAACATCTGCCATCAAAAGGGTGAAATCACGAACTAGCATTCGTGAGGAGCTGATCAGACGGGAGCTTCGTGTGGATGATCCGCAGAGGTCAGACAGTTGGGTGGTTGCGACGTGACAATCAGAGTACTCCGACGGTGATCGACTACCCGCAAAAGGTGATGTGTTCTGAACACAGTACTGTAAAACGTTTACTGATTCAAATTTAAATTTCAAATTTAAATGCATGCTGTTGTATCATATTTAGATCTTAGTATAGGGTTAATTAGTATTAATTAATGAGATTAATTAATAATTTCGCTATAAAATAGTAATTTTAAAAAAATTTTAAAATTACCATTTTGCCCCTGCACTAATTTTTCGCTTCAATTGGTATCAGAGCAGGTTCTAGAATATGATATACATATGCATGCGTAGATTAAGGTGTAATCTATAAGTTTAAATTTGAAATTCAAAATTCGAAATTCAAAAAGATTTGAAATTTGAAATTTGAAATTTGTTAGAAGTTTCAAATTTGAAATTCAAAATTTGAAATTTGAAATTTGGTTGAAATCTCAAATTTGAAATTTGAAATTTGAAATTCGAAATTTGAAATTTGAAATTCAAAATTCAAAATTTAAAATTTGGTTGAAATCTCAAATTTGAAATTTGAAATTTGAAATTCAAAATTCAAAATTTAAAATTCAAAGATTGAAAATTCGAAATTTGAAATTTGGTTGAAATCTCAAATTTGAAATTTAAAATTTGAAATTTGAAATTCAAAATTTAAATTTTGAAATTTGTATATTTAGATATACATGATCCAAGTAGCAAGTAATCTAATTGGGTTGGTTGCCATGGCCGTCCGGTCATAGGAGAAAAGTAGGGTTTAAAGGCCCTCTCTTCCCATTCGATGGGGTCTCCTATGGCGGTAGGGGTGCCGATGCAATTATATCCCATGCCGATGAAGCAGCGAAAGGACTTAATTAAGAAATTTATCATGAATGTGTTAGATTAGATCTAAAAGAAAATTTATGATTTATTTTGAGTTATTTTCTGTTATGAAATGAGCAATAGAATTGTTGTTTATGAAATGTGCTGAGCCGTTTGTGAAATGAGTTAACACATTTGGTGAACAGAAAATAAAATCTTTCAAATTTAAAAATTATTTTCGAAATGCCAAACCCTGACCCATCAGCCCAAGTACTTAATTAAAAGAATTAAGTGTTGTCTAGTAGGTCTAGAATTGTGAATTAAGACCTAAGACAATTGCATAAACTTTTGGGTCAATGGGTTAGATGAATTAGGTCCATAATTGGGTTAGACCTAAGGTTAGTTTAAAAAATGGACGAATTGGAGTAATTGGTCAAATCTAATCAAAAGTTGAATTAGATTAGGTCAAGGATACTCTAGACTCAACTTCAATAGTTGTAGTTGAATGGGTCCATGTCTTTAACTAGACCAAGATGGACTTAATTCATGGCTACGCGGTGGAGCTCTATTTACTAAGTTGATCAAAATTAAAACTAATGAACCGGTTGGTGTCTAAGGTAAGTTCGGCAGTTTTGACCAGTGGTTTTTAAGCGGGAGCTACTCGCATTGATTCGATCATTGACGAGTTAATGGCAAATCCCCACCACTGATCTCACTTACCTGGCCAATCTGGTAAGTTAGATTTTGATTAGATCACTTGGTGATTAGAGCTCACCCATGTCATTAGGTAAATTAGTATGACTGATTTAGGTGCTCCTAATGCCAGCTTTAATTAAATCTTTTTTAATCTGACTTGGTGAAGTCAGTGGGAGGATTGAAATTGGCTGGATGATTTCTTCTCTACTATTCTTTAATAAAATCCTCAAAATTATTAGGTCCCTAAAATGATTAAGTTATAATGATAACTAAGTCATAGCCTCCCATTAAGTGAATGATAATGAGTCCATTAGTTCAATGATCATTGGAGGCCCAAAGGCCTGGTGCTCATTGGCTAATGAAATTATTATTCATAATATGATAATTTGATTGAGTCTTTCTAATGGTGGTTAGGTTGGCCGGCCAAAGTCGGGCCTGATCATTTATTGGTCCGATTCACTAAATTAAGTCATGTTAATGGTTGGACCTAACCAGATCTTTTCAGTGGAGGCCAAAGCCTACTGATTAGGTTCTGGGGCAAAATAAATTACTAGAAGTTGTTTAGAGAAACAACTGGTTAAGAACCTACCCATAGATGTACATGGGTTGACCAACCAAAGTTGGGCTCGTGTGTAGTCTGTGTGGATTCTAGTACCCATTAAGGAATTAAAGTAATTCTTCGAATTGGAGGATGAGGCTACCAGTTCGTAAAAATATTGGGCAAAACTTTAGACTAAAGTCCAAGTCTTTAGTATTAATTAATGTACTAATAGAGGTCTCATTTTCCTTTAAGCAGCTATGGCCACTACCCTGTCGCTCTGGTCATTATTAGATAATGACAAGCTCATGGGACCCAATTTCGATAGCTGGTATCGAAAATTGAAAATCGTCCTTGAGCATGAACGGATCCTTTATGTAGTAACGGATCCAGCACCTGAGGAGCCAGCTCCGAACGCTAGTAAAGCGATCCGAGACACTTACTTGAAGTGGCTCAATGACCGCACCACCGTTCGATGTATTATGCTGGCAGCAATGAATGACGAGTTCAGCCGAAGGTTTGAGAACGCCCAGCCACAGGAGATGCTTCAAATGTTGAACGACTCCTTTGGCACGCCTGACGACGTTGAAAGGCACAAAACTAGTTGTGCTATTTTCAATGCTCGGATGAGGGATGGGGCCTCAGTCACTGATCATGTACTGTATATGATCGAGATGATTGAGCGCCTAAGCAAATAGGGCTTTCCTCTGCACGAGCAGCTCGGTAAGGATGCGATCCTTAATTCCTTGCCCAAGTCCTTCCTCCCATTCCTTACTCATTTTCGAATGACAAAGCCTGCAGTAAACTACCACGGATTGTTGGGGTTGCTGCAGAACTTTGAGAAGGATCACCAACTCCATAAGGAGTCGGTGAATGTAGTGGGAGGGTCTTCTTCTCGTCGTCAACCCTTTGGGAAGGGGAAGAAGAACAAGAAAAAGAAAAATAAGAAGGTGCAATCTCATGCTGGGACAGTAGCACGGGGTCAGAACAAGAAGCGCAAGCATGACCAGAGCCAGGCGGAGTGCTTCTTTTGCAAGAAGTACGAGCATTGGAAGAGGAACTGTCCTCAATACATTGCCTCCCTGGACCCGAACAGGCCAAAGAAGAAGCAAGGTAATTATATGATAACTCCTTGCAACTTTTCGATTTGTGATACTACTGCCTGGGTATTGGATACCGGAAGCCCTTATCATATTTGTAATTCGATGCAGGGTCTGCAGGTCAGTAGGAGATTTGATGAAGGTGAGAGGTTCCTGAATGTTGGAGATGGAAGCAAAGTTCCAGTTCTAGCTTTAGGAATCATGAGTCTTATAATCAATTCTCGTAATGTAATTCTGAGTGAATGTCATTATTGTCCAAGTTTTTTATTAAATATTATTTCTGTAGGCCTTTTGGCCATGTACGTTTATGATTTTTTAATAAAAGAAAATATTTGCAATATCATTTTGAATGGTGTTACAATATTTGTTGGACAATTAAATAATGGAATTTACTTACTATCACAGCCTGTTAATGTGGTTCAAAAATTCGGTAAACGCTCTAGAATAGATAATGTGTCAGAAGTCTACCTTTGGCACTGTAGGCTAGGTCATATCAATAAGAACAGGATAAACAGGTTAGCTCAAGAAAGAATTCTTGAAGTTAGTGATTGTGAATCACTTCCAACCTGTGAGTCCTGTCTTCTTGGAAAGATGACCAAGTCACCTTTTACTGGAAAAGATGAGCGAGCCAGTGAACTCTTAGGTCTGGTACATTCTGATGTATGTGGACCCATGAGCTCAAGTGCAAGAGGTGGATTTTTCTACTTCATAACCTTCACAGACGACCTATCTAGGTATGGGTATGTCTATTTAATGAAGCATAAGTCGGAATCATTTGAAATGTTCAAACTATTCTGAAATGAGGTAGAAAAACAAACTGGGAAGTGTATTAAAACTCTTCGATCTGATCGAGGAGGTGAATACCTTTCCAATGAGTTTCTGACGTATCTAGGGGAGAATGGGATTCTCTCTCAGTGGACTCCTCCTGGAACACCACAGCATAATGGTGTGTCTGAAAGGAGGAATCGGACCCTGTTAGACATGGTTCGATCCATGATGGAGTTTGCTGGTCTGCCGATCTCCCTCTGAGGATATGCGCTCGAATCGGCTTGTTACCTTCTAAATAGAGTTTCGAGTAAGTCTGTAGCCAAAACGCCATATGAGATATGGATAGGACGTAAGCCAGTACTCTCGCACCTTAGGGTTTGGGGGTGTCCGGCTTATGTTAAACGTTTAATTACAAACAAGCTTGGACCTAGGTCTGACAAGTGTAATTTTATAGGGTACCCAAAAGAGACCAAAGGATATTATTTCTACCTTGCTGATGAGCAAAAGGTGTTTGTCAGCCTTAAGGCAATCTTTTTAGAAAAGGAGTTCCTTAGTGAAGGAACTGTTGCCTCTAAAGTCGAACTTCACGAAGTTCGACAGGTAAAAAAATCGACACATGTTACTGAACCTGAACCGGATTTGATTAGATCAGATCCGGAGCCCATTGATTATGCACCCTTAAGACGGTCTGGTAGAGTACCACATCAACCGGACAGATATTATGGTTTCTTCGTCCGAGATGGTGATCCTATCGAACTTGATGAAAACGATGAGGATCCGATCACCTACATGGATGCAATGCAGAGATCTGACTCTGAGAAATGGCTAGAGGCCATGAAATCCAAAATGGAGTCCATGAAGGTCAACGATGTGTGGACATTGGTTGACCCATCCGAAGGAGTAAAACCCATAGGGTGTAAGTGGGTCTTCAAAAGGAAGAGGGGCGCAGACGGAAAGGTGGAGACCTATAAAGCCCGTCTGGTTGCCAAGGGATATCGTCAATGTTATGGTATAGACTATGACGAGACGTTTTCTCCTGTGGCAATGCTCAAATCCATTCGGATTATGCTTGCGATAGCTGCCCATCTGGACTATGAAATCTGGCAGATGGATGTGAAGACAGCTTTCCTAAATGGAGAGCTGGACGAAGAGGTATATATGATACAACCTGAAGGATTCACATCCACAGATGAGTCTAAGGTGTGCAAGCTACAGAGGTCCATTTATGGACTTAAGCAAGCATCTCGAAGTTGGAACATACGTTTTGATAGGACGATCAAAACGTATGGTTTCGTTAAGAATGGAGAAGAACCCTGCATTTATAAGTGGGCTAATGGTCCAGCAGTAGTATTTCTTGTATTGTATGTGGATGACATTCTCTTAATCGAGAATGATGTCCCTGCATTACAGGGAATAAAGATTTGGCTATCGTCACAGTTCTCCATGAAGGATCTGGGAGAAGCTTCCTACATCCTAGGGATGAGGATCTATAGGGATAGATCCAAAAAGTTGCTTGGCTTATCCCAGTCCACGTACATTGATACTATGCTGAAAAGGTTCAGCATGAAAAATTTCAAGAAAGGCTATCTACCGATAGGCCATGGAATTTCTCTCTCGAAGAGGGATTGTCCGACAACACCTCAAGAGAGAGAGCGTATGGGTAGGATTCCATATGCTTCGGCAGTGGGATCTATCATGTACGCCATGACATGTACACGACCAGATGTGGCATACTCACTAGGGGTAGTGAGTAGATACCAATCTGATCCAGGAGAGAATCACTGGAAGGTTGTTAAAACCATCCTGAAGTATTTGAGAAATACTAAGGACCAGTGGCTTATATATGGTGAATCGGACTTGAGACTTATAGGGTTTACAGACTCTAGTTTCCAGTCTGATCGAGATGATAGCAAGAGTGTGTCAGGATTTATTTTTACCCTTAATGGTGGGGTTGTTTGCTGGAAGAGTTCCAAGCAGCATACTGTGGCTGATTCAGTATGCGAGGCGGAGTATATTCCTGCATCAGATGCTGCCAAAGAAGCGGTGTGGCTGAGAAAATTCATCACCGAGCTCGGAGTAGCACCCTCCCTTGTTGGTCCAGTTCTGCTCTACTGCGACAGCTCTGGAGCCATTGCTCAGGCGAAGGAACCAAAGGCACACCAGCGGACGAAGCATATTCTGCGCCGCTACCATCTCATCCGGGAGATCGTGGATCGAGGTAACGTTGACCTTTAGAAGATCAACGGGAAGGAGAACCTGGCCGATCCATTCACTAAAGCCATTGCGGTGAAGGAGTTCAACGACTACAAGTCGAAGATGGGTATTAGATACTGCACCGATAGGCTTTAGGCCAAGTGGGAGATTGTTGGGAATAGTGTCCCAAAGCCAATCGTCAGCCTGTTGACGGTTGTGCTCCTTTTGTATTAGTACATGAATTATAAATAAATAAAAGTTATTTTGGTATTTTTTCATCACAAATGTTTCATCTTCTAATGAACTCCTGTGTTGTGGTGAAGTCCTTAGGACTATTTAGACTCGACAAAAGAGGATTTGTCGTTTAGTCCTTAAACATGTTCGCGACCAAATGATACGTTGTTACCAAGGACGATAATATTTATCGAGCATAGATCATTGTGTGCCATATGGGTTGGTTGTTCTCATAACCAAAGAGTGTGGAGACACTGGTATGGCATACAGGTGAGATGTAATGGTACATCTGCACTGAACGTGATCAACTCCGGAGCTATTTCTGCTGTCAAGATTTACTCCGATGGGATATGGGTATAAATGTCCCTCCGACCTGAGACCGCCACGGTGACTTGCAAGCAACTCACTGCACTTAGGCACTGGACTACCTGAATTTCTAATTCAGTGACGGAAGGTTGCTGGGTGTAGTCAAGTACTTGACTTGTCGGTGCGTGTGTCAAGATGGGATTGACCACTCCAGTTTAGGAGCTATGTACAGTCGTGTTTCAATTTAGCAAAACCTTGGCCAGGGTAGTCCTAGTGAGGAGTCACAGGACTAATTGAGTTGAGCACGATTCGGATGATATCATCAGGGTTGACAGTTTAACCCTGAGTCATCCTAAACACAGGGGTCAAAAGGGATGAATTATACGGTAACCATATTCACGTAGGTTTTGAATGTTGCGATTGCGATTATTTGACCTATCCGATCGTTGGGTACCATTGCTAGATGGTCACTTCGATTAGTACAGAAATTGGTTCCTGTGCTACCGGCTTAGGTTCGAACCTGCGGGGTCACACACATTAGAGGTTCCTTTCTGATCTGATGGCTGATTATGAGTCTTATCTATCTGGAACTCTATGATTGAGAATTAGGATTCTCTAATCATGAGTTCCACACATTTTGGGTACCGGGGTCAAAATTTTGAATTTCAAATTTTGAATTTGAAATTTGAACTCTTTGATCAGGGTTTCATATCGATGGTCTCTGATGCCTGATTGCCCATCGAATTTGGACTCAACATTTATGAGAGGTTTAATTAGTGATTTAATCACTAATTAACTCAATTTGATTGAGTAATTATTTTTGGATCAAGTCCAATTGAATTGGATTCAGTTTGGATTGACCCGATTAGGTTAAATGTTGACCTAATCGCTAAGGTGGTTTAGTCCCTGATTTGATCAGGGGTTAGGTTTAGTTAATTCTTGATTTTATTAGGATTTTATTAAGCCTAATTAAGTCTAATTATGTTGGATTTAATTTGGTCTAATTGTGCTCAACCTATTTTAAACTAGGTTGGCTCAATTTGAATCAAACCACCTTGTTTTAAATTTCCTGCGTCACCCAACTTCCATGCACCCATTTGAATTCACGAGAAGAAACTTCTCGTGAAATTTTTCTCACGTAAAATCCTTCCCCACGTCCTCATTTGTGCGTCATATGGATGGATAAATTAATTAGTTAGCCATTCAAATTCAAAGCATGTTTGAATTTGAATGGATAACTTATCACTTGCCCTTTCATCCTTATCCATTTTGTGCGCCACATTACTTACACGAGAAAAGGTTTCTCGTGAAACTTTTTCCACGCACAAAGAGCCACGCCCCTTCTCTTCTCACATCCAAAAGGATAGGGATAAGTTGGTTTTCGTTTGAATTCAAATTTGATTTGAATTCAAATGTGTAACCTCTTGTCTTTATCCTCTCACGCGGATAAGACACGTTCGATGTTGTTTTAAAAAGAGGAGAAAGGTGGGACGTGCGTAAAAAAATTAGGAGAGAAACTGTTGCCCAGCTATGCAACCCAAGAGGGGGGGTGAATTGGGTTTCTAAAAATTTTAAGCCCAACAAATGACTTATGAAGAACAAAACAATGGCTTTAAATCAATATTAATTAACTAAAGCAGTATTGCAAGGATATAATAAAGAAATAAGATAAAGCGATAAAGCACACCACAAACACAAGGATTTATAGTGGTTCGGTGCTAACCTTGCACCTACGTCCACTCCCCAAGATCCCACTTGGGAATTTTAATCCACTATCCTTTGTATTCAACCCGAATACAAAACGTCGGAAACTCCGACACTAGCTATCCCAAGCTAGAATACAGGACGTCGGAAACTCCGACCCTAGCTATCCCAAGCTAGAACACTTGTTTCCCGGGTACAAGCCAACCCAAAACACTCCGATTTCAGGTTCGGATCAACCTTTCCTTGTTTTGGAAATCCTCCAAAAACAAGAGCAAAAACTCACAAAGAGTAAGAATATTTAGAGCACAGATGAATACAAAAACAGCTCCTTAAATGAGCAAATATAACAATAAAAACTTTACTCAAATGAAGAACCCCTTTTTCAGATTTTCTCAAGATGAATGAACGGTTGAACGCTTGAGAAGAGGTTGATTGTTGATTGAAGATCTCTTGAAAGCTTTGAACGATCTCTAGATCAAGGTTGAAACGATAGGCGTGAAGAATTCTCTCCTTGAAAGATCTTCCTTTTCTCTTTCACAATCTCTCTGGTATATTGTGGATCCTCTCTCTTTTTCTCTATGGATATTTCGTTGATCTCAGGCTTTTTCTTGCAAATTTCGGATCCTCTCTTCTGTTCTTCTCTTTTTCCTCTCTTTTCTTCACTTTTGATTTCACGTTTGATCCGCTATTTAATCTGCAATTTCTTTCATCATTTAAAGCATTTTGTAGCATTAGAAGCAAGAGAAAACAATTTAGGCAGATAAAGAGCCGTTAGAGGATTTTTAGGAAGCATAAATGGCAATTAAAACGGACAAAAAAATAGCCGTTGCTGACATTTCCCGTCGCAGGGGTCGACTCATGAGTCGACTCATGCTTCAGGAGTCGACTCATGAGTCGACTTCTGTTGCAACAGACCAGAAGATCTGATTTCTGGATTTTTCGGCTCAAATCAGCAGAGGTCGACTCATGAGTCGACTCATGCCTTGTGGGTCGACTCATGAGTCGACTCACAGGTCGTGCCAAGCCAAAAATCCAGCGTGCCATGGGAATTTTTTTCGTGCCATTCAGCTCATAGTGCCATGAGTTGACTCATGAGTCGACTCATGCACTTCAAACCTTCATAACTTCAAAAATATTAGTCCAAACACAATGAAATTTTCACCAATAGATTTCAAATCATTTGTTCTACCAAATGATATTATCAAATCAGGATTTTAGCAAAATTACGATTTTGCCCTTGAAGAGCATAAGGACTTTTTCAATTGTTTGTATCCCTTCAATCTGCTTTGTAATCATCAAAATCAATCTAGGAGCAACAATCTCCCCCTTTTTGATGATGACAAAACATATGAACAAAAATATTTATGTTAATGCATTAATTTCAAAAGAATCCATTATGGGTGTATATGCTTGAAAAGAGTATGATTCTTTTGGCATGTAATATAAATGCAAAAATAGTTTGTCCATTTTCTTAAAGATTTGAAAAGGGTATTAGATCATTTTGAGTTCAAGATATTTCAGAGCAAGTGAAGATAAATAACTTTTTCTATGTATCAGAGCAAAAATAATTTTTACAATGATATCAGAAAAGATTTTATAATGTATCAGAGCAAGAAAATTTTTTAATGTATCAGAGAAAATTTCATACAGTATCAGAGCAAATGTTATAATATTTTAGAGAAACCTTCACACTGTATCGGATCAAATGTTATCATGTATCAGATCAAGTTGAAAGAAATTGTAGGATGAATCAGAGTAAAACAAATTTCTTATTGATGTCTCAAGGTGAGTAAAATTTCAAAAGCAAGTTTGAATATCAGAGCATATATATAAAAAATACTTATTTGCATTGTACTCATGATTTTTCTTTTGATGGATTAAAGTTCTGTCTGATACCAAATTTCTCTGTCTGATACCAAATTTCGATACCAAAATTTCTCAAAGTTTTGTTTAATCTTTCAATGCTTGTTTTTGTCTAATTTCTCCAATATTTATTTAATTTCTTCAATATTTATTTTAATTTAATTTCTCCCCCTTTTTCTCATAATTTAGGGTTTTGCTTTTTGTCTAATTTCAATTTTTGTTTAATTTTAATTTCTCCCCCTTTTTGACATCATCAAACATAGTTAACTCTTTCTTTTCTTTTTCTGAAAATATTCTTTAATTTCTTCCTCTTTAGAGTTTTTCACAGATGTTTGCTCCCCCTTAATATAGCAATTATCAATAGCAAACAACAATAAGTAGAAGATAATATTTCAACAGATGTATCGGAGATTGAAAATATAATCATTACAAAGAGGTAGAAAGATGATTCCATTAATATCATAATTGTTTCAAGACATAAAATTCAATCAGCTAAATGTCAATACATGGCCCCAAGGTATAGATCCTAGAACAAGATACTAACTCCTAAGATCTAGATAAGTCAATGATCAGAGTCATCAGATATAGGGTGAGGAGATGATGGATCAGAAGTGCGTCCTCTACCCCGTCTGCCTCTGCCACGAGTGGAGGTGATGGCACGAGCAGGAGAACGAGATGAACTAGGTGGCTGAGAATGCTGAGATACTAGGGCTGATATCATGAGTCTGATAGAATCAAGTACGTTCAGTGCTCTGGAAACAGATTGAAGTAGAGCAGTGAACTGGGTGGTAGCATGCTCACTCGATCCTCTGATCTCTTTCCTCAGTAGCTCATATCCACCTTCTAGTGCTCCTCTGAGCCTGCCAGCCTCTGCAGTGAGGTCTGTGACCTCAATGGTAGACTCCTGTGGCTGGGGATGGGCCAATGCAAGGACTTGCCCCTGCAAGTCAAGAACTCTGCCAGTAAGTCTCCAGACTGTATCCTCAAGCTGCTGTATCCTGACAGACTGATCTGAAATCATCTGAAATATAGTGGAGATGTGGGGAGTAATGGTCTGATCAGAAGAAGTAGCTCCAGGTGCAAAAGAAGTACTACTCCACTGGCTAGACAACAAAGAAGCCACACGCTGAGATATATGCTCGATCTGATCGTCAGCCAGTCTGAACTCTGAATGAGGTGCTCTGCTCTCTGGCTGATACACTGGTGTGGGCATCCTAGTAAACTCAGAAGGGCCAGCCTCAGTATCATGAATGAACTGGGTATCTGGTGAAGCTGCCCTGAAATCATGTACAGGAGAAGATGGACCTTCTTCTACTCTGCCTTCAGTTCTGTCTTCAGCTCTTTCCTCAGCTCTCTCCTCAGCTCTTTCTTCAGAGCCCTTGATCCAACCATCAACAGTCTTTGTAATTCCCATTCGGTGCAGGCTGTGTTGGTTGAAAGTGTCCACATGTGAGAGCTTGGTAGGTGTCTCCCCCTCACAGCTAACTCCAAACCTCCTAAAAACTCTAGTAAGGGCCATACCATAAGGCAAGTGTGCCTTGGATCTGTTCAAAGTTTCTCTCATGGCCTCTATCATAAGTGTAGGGAGGTTTAGGGGGGTCTGAGTGATGATATGAAACATGACACATACATCTCTGCCAGATAGTAAGTCATGTCTACCACTCCTAGGAAAGAATAGTTTTGTCACAATCTGATGCAGGACCCTCATCTCAATGGACAGTAGCTTTGCTTCCAATCTGTTTAAACTTCCTGAAAAATCTTCTCCTAAGATAATTCTGATCCCTTCTTCTTTAATTGGGAGTTCCATATATGAGTATCCTTCACTAGGCAACTGAAGTATCTCTCCCAATATCCTAGAATCCAAACAGATGTCAATCTCCTTTACAGTTGAAGTCACAGACCCGTTTCCATAATTTAGGTTCTGGTAGAACTCTCTGACTAGATCAACATAGGTGACTTCCTTAAGAGAGCAATAAAGTTCCCATCCTTGATTTTTGATCTTGGTAGCAAAAGTAAAGCCTTCTTTCTCAAAGAACCGAAAATCTATATTTTTCCCGGTTTCTACTTTTCTATCAGAAAGAAGATTTACACTGGGGCTTATGGAGGGTTGAGAGGGACCTTGAGCAGGTACTGAAACTGGATTGGGAACAGTGGAAGACTGAGCATGCCTTTTCTTTCGGACAATTTCCTCAGGCTCTCGGATTGATTTCCTTCTTTGGGGAAGTTTCATCTTTGGAGCCATATCCAATAAGGTAGCAGACAAGAAGACTTGAATTCAGTGGAGGAGGGATCACAAAAGAGTAAAGAAGAATTTTGGTGGAGAAAAGAAGTAGATTTTGAATGAACGGTGAAGTTCTAGGGCACGTTCCACCCGCGCCTAACACTGCGAGAAAGCACAGAAAAATCCTTTTCAAGGTGGCGATTTTTGGTGGAGAGGAGGAGGGAGAATTGCCTCGAAATTAATCCTTGGATTTGGAGCAAAACAGAAGTTTGGAGAGGACGGCTTTCGGAAGGAAGACGACGAGAAGATGAGTCGTCTCATAAACAGGTTTCCCGTTTTAAAAACAATGAACCCGATGGAAGTTGGTGGGATTTACAAGTTTGCCATTGAGTCGACTCATGGGGGTCGACTCATGAAGTTCAGAAAATCAGGAAAAATGCAAATAAATTCCAGAAAAATTCAAAATTTTGGGAGAAAGAATTTTGCTCAATGATAAGTTTTTAGAGTGATAAACCTGAGCTTTTGGGACCAGGATAGATATTGAAAATTAAGCTCTAAGAGATTTTGACATCTATTCTTTGGAAATTGAGAAATTTCAGACAAATGGATCTAGAATTCCTAGATTTCTCCTAATTTCACAGAATCTTTCCTCACTAAGGGCCTTTGTAAAGATATCAGCTAATTGATTTTCAGTGCAAACATATTCAAGAATTATATTTTTATTTTGAACATGTTCTCTTATAAAATGATGTCTTATCTCAATATGTTTAGATCTTGAGTGTTGTATTGGATTTTTAGATAGATTTATAGCACTTGTATTATCACATTTTATTGGTGTTTCATTAAGTTTGATTCCAAAATCTTCGAGTTGTTGCTTAATCCACAAGATTTGAGCACAGCAACTTCCGGCTGCAATGTATTCGGCCTCAGCCGTAGACAGTGCTACCGAATTTTATTTCTTGCTAAACCATGAGATTAGGTTAACTCCAAGAAATTGGCAAGTTCCACTTGTGCTTTTTCTATCTAATTTACATCCAGCAAAATCAGCATCAGAATATCCTAACAAATTAATTTGTGAGTCCTTAGAGTACCATAACCCTATAGTTTGTGTACCATTTAAGTATCTAAGGATTCTTTTAACAGCATTCAAATGAGATTCCTTAGGATTAGATTGATATCTTGCACATAAGCAAACACTAAACATGATATCAGGCCTACTTGCAGTTAAATATAATAATGAGCCAATCATACCTCTATAGTATTTTAAGTCTACGCTTTTACCTTCATCATCCTTGTCAAGCTTACATGAGGGACTCATTGGTGTGCCAATTGGTTTGCAGTTCTCCATTCCAAATCTTTTGAGTAGTTCCTTGGTGTACTTGCTTTGGGTGATGGAGATTCCCTCTTTTGATTGTTTGATTTGGAGTCCGAGGAAGAAGGTGAGTTCTCCCATCATGCTCATCTCGAACTCTCCCTGCATAAGCTTAGCAAAGTCTTGACAAAGGGATTCATTAGTAGACCCAAAAATTATGTCATCAACATAAATTTGTATAATTAGCATATCATTTTGGTTTCTTTTAATAAATAGAGTTGTATCCACATTGCCTCTTGAGAAACCATTATTTAGTAGAAATTTGCTTAGCCTTTCATACCATGCTCTAGGTGCTTGTTTTAGACCATATAAAGCTTTATTTAATCTAAAGACATGATTGGAAAAAGCATGATTTTCAAATCCAGGGGGTTGTTCTACATATACTTCTTCAGAAATATATCCATTTAAAAATGCACTTTTAACATCCATTTGAAATAGTTTGAATTTCATAAAGCAAGCATAAGCAAGTAGAAGTCTAATGGCTTCTAATCTAGCAACAGGTGCAAAGGTTTCATCAAAATCAATTCCTTCTTCTTGATTATATCCCTTAGCAACCAGTCTTGCTTTATTTCTAATTACATTTCCATGCTCATCTAATTTGTTTCTAAAGACCCATTTTGTGCCAATTATTGAATAATCTTTAGGTCTTTTCACTAAGGTCCAAACATTATTTCTTTCAAATTGACTGAGTTCTTCTTGCATAGCATTAATCCAGTTATGATCATTTTCAGCTTCTTCAAAAGTTTTAGGTTCAAGTTGAGATACAAAAGCACAATGATTAAGTACATCTCTAAGTGAAGAACGTGTTTTTACCCCATGCATAGGATCACCGATAATTAATTCCTTAGGGTGGTTGTGAACATACCTCCATTCCTTGGGTAAGTCATTTGTACCTTGAGGTTGTTCTTGAATTTCTTCACCTTTCTCATTTTGTTCATCTTCTTGATCCTTGTCTTCTGGAGTTGCTGAATCTTTTAGAGTTATTTCCTTCATACCTTCTATTAGTGGATCTGCATCATCAACACCCTTATTCTTCCTTGAAGGAAGATCGTTAGATTCATCAAAGACAACATGTATGGACTCCTCAACTACTAAGGTTCTTTTGTTGAACACTCTAAATGCTTTACTAGTGGAGGAGTAACCTAGAAGGATTGCTTCATCTGATTTTGCATCAAATTTACCAAGTTTTTCTTTGCCATTATTTAATACAAAACATCGGCAACCAAAAATATGAAAATAGGCAATATTTGGTTTTCTTCCTTTCCAAAGTTCATAGGGGGTTTTCTTTAAAAATTGTCTTATTAAAGCACGATTTAAAATGTAACATGCTGTGTTAATAGCTTCTGCCCAAAAATATTTTGGAAGGTTGCTTTCACAGAGCATGGTACGGGCCATTTCTTCTAAGGTTCTATTTTTCCTTTCAACTACCCCATTTTGTTGGGGTGTCCTAGGAGCAGAGAAGTTGTGGCCAATTCCATTTTCATCACAAAAATTTTCAAAGTCATGATTTTCAAATTCTGTTCCATGATCACTTCTAATATTTTGAATTGAAAACCCTTTTTCATTAGTGACTTTTCGATGAAAT